>NC_047660.1:15034220-15382970 GCF_011762505.2 Arvicanthis niloticus | reverse complement strand
TAGAAAAATTTTCTCAAAGTGCTTGAACAGTCAACTTAAATAGGTTGAGTTATGCAGGCACGATTGTAGTGGTTTGAATGAAAGTGGCCCCCATAGGCTCCTAGGGAGTGGCTGTTAGAGGATTAGAAGCACTGGAGTTCTTGTGGCCTTTTTAGAGAAAGTGTGTCATTGGGGATGGACTTCGAGGTTTCAAATGCTCAAACCAGACCCAATAACTCTTTCTTCTGCCTGCTGATCCAGATATAGAACCCTTGGCTCCTTCTCTATACCATGTCTGCCTATGTTCACCCATGTGTCCTGATATGATGATAGTAGACTAAACCTCTGAATCTGTAAAACAGCCCCAAACAAGTATTTTCTTTTTTAAGAGTTGTTGTGGTCATGCTGTTTCTACACAGGTATAGAAATCTTAACTAAGATAACTGGGACATTACTGTGATTGGCCCAACCATGCTTTTGTTTAGAGGAATGCTGATTTTGGAACTTTGAATCAAGAAGCAGCTGAATGTTTTAAGTAGTGCTTAATGAGCCGTCCTAGTTAGGAACACCGAAGACAGTGTTGCTGGGGAAGATTTAAACTGTGGGTGCCAGATTCAAGACCTTTCAAAGAAGAAGAATATTAAAATGTGGCCTAGAAATTATTCTTGAGATATTTTAAAAAAATGTGGCTGATCTGAAGATCAGAAGCATACTTTGACTATCATAAATGGGGATGTAAGGTCTAGAGTCTGGCCAATTTGTTTTCATTCTTGACTAGTCCAGCATTTCTGCACTATAATTCCTTTACCTTTTCTCACTTTTGAAAAGGTAATATCTATTCTATTCCATTTTATGCTGGAAATATGTAATCTGCTTTTTTATTTTCTTATTTTTTCAGAAGCTACAGTTAGACCATTGTCATGAGTTTTTGAAGAGACTCTAGGCTATGAAAAGGCTTGAGACTGAGATACTGTGGAAACTTTTGAAGTTAGACTGAATGAGTTCCCATATTATGATCTGGCTACAAGCCCATGGGAGTCATGGAATAGAACACTGAGGTTTGAATGAAAATAGCCCCCTTAGCTTCATAGGAAGTGGCACTATTAGGAGGTTTGTTCCTGTTAGTGTAGGTATTGCCTTGTTGGAGGAAGTGAGCCACTAAAAGGTAGACATTGACATTTCAAGTGCTCAAGCTTGATGCAGTCACTTTCTCTTCCTGCTGATACAGACATAGAACTCTTGGCTCCTTCTCTACCACCATGTCTGTGCTCCACCATGCTTCCTGCCATGATGACAATGGCCTGAACTTGTAAGCCAGTTTGAAATAATTTTTTTTCTTTATACGAGTTGCCATGGTCTTAGTGTTTCTTCATATTCTTCATTAAGAGAATAATTAAATACTATGTATTAAAATTAGTGACTAACACTTCCTTCAAAGTTAAAGGTGGTATCTTGATAATTTTTGAAATGGTAAATGGAGAAATAAATGTTGATGACTTCTCTTTTAAAATATTTATTTATATGTTTAGTTTTACATTTTTTTGTCTTTATGTACATGTGTGTAGCATGTATATGGCAGTGTCCAGACAGTTCAAATGTACAGGAACTGGAGTTACTGGAAGTTGTAGTTGTCCTTTGGACACTCTTAACTCTGGAAACTAACTCATCCTCTGGAATAGCAGCCCAGACTTTTAACTGCTGAGCTAACTCTATAGCACTATGATAATTTTCTTTTGTTCTACACTGCATTGATTCCTGTCAGGTTAATGTATGATTATTGTTTTTAAATTGATTCTTATAAAATACACTGCAAATCATTTAATAGATAATAAATATTTGGTGACACTTAATTCTTTCTAAGTTTAATTTTGCATTTTGAACACATTTGAAAATCCATCAACAAGACTAAAGCCTAGTTTCTAGCAGACGATTCACTAAGCATCTTGAAACTAAATTACCTGAATTTATGAAGTTTTGCATACTCAGTGGTGTGTTGGCTGACATGACATCATGTCCAAATTCTCACAAGAATACTGTGTTATTATTAATCATTTTAATATTTAAAATAGCTCTTTTTATATTTTACAAATGATTTTGTACATTATTGTATAAAAAATCTAAAATCAATACTAATAGATCATTATGCAATCTATGAAAATATCTCTCTAGCTTGACACATTATTGAGAATTAACATCAAATGTTCTAATAATATTTACTAACCCTCTTTTACTTACACTGATTAATTAAGAAAGATGTGACTCAAATGATAAACGTGACTACTGCCTTCAAATTTCTAAGACATTTTTCTTTAATATAAAATGGTTACGTATTCATTAAATTTCTATGATTTCCAGCCATAATCAAAAACTAGCTTATAATTGAAATTAGTAATTATACAACATTGCAATGAATACAATAAAATGAATGAAGTGCTTATGAAAGAATAGAAATCTCAAGAAGAAAAATGCTGTGCTTTTTGTTTTCTGTTTGTTGCTACTGAGTATGTTAGGTCTGTAAATTTTTTTAATATGAGCTTAAGAAAATATAATTAATATACCCTTAATGTTTTTATGTGCTTGCAACCTGTAAGTATTCAAAGTATTGTGTTGACATTTCATAAATTTTCCAAGCTAAGCCATTAAAATATTTTTGGATACTATTTTTAATAACTACAAGTACACCATGAAATATTTATGAAAACTTACAAAATTATTTTTTATTCTTAATTGACTTGTGAGTGTATATGTGTGTACATGGTGTGTCTACTTGCCAGTTTGAATGGCTGAATGTGTAGGCACATTCATGCCATTGTCTAGGTATAGTGATCAGAATTACCTCATCTCTCATTCTGACACTTCCTACTTGCTTGCCACAGGGTATTTGTTGTTCACAGCTTTGTGTACTCTGCAGGCTATCTAGTTTGAGCCTCACTCTCCTGTCTTTGCCCTGCTTCCAATTTGCCAAAGGAACACAGGCATTACAGACTTGCCCCTGGCTTTACATGGTTCTTATAATTCAAAGTCAGCTCCTCTGGTTTATGTATCAAGTGCTTTATACTTCTCTCCAATGTCAAGATGAGTTTTAATGAGGACCCTTGCTTTTATTTCACAAACTTACTTAAAACTTATCAAATTATACTTGTTTAGTAGTATTGAGTCAAATTTAGAATTTAAGAACTTTTAGTTGATATATATATATATAATGTTTTTATACCATTTTAATCACATGCATGTATTAAGATCAGTTCTAGGTTGAGAGTCTAGCAATATTGTAGATGCAAATAGTCAAGGAACAAACAAGACAATAAACACAAATAGTCAAAGAACAAGTAAGGCATTAAACACAATTAAGTGAACACTCCTGTGATCCCTGTTTCTAAGGCCTTATCAGGATGACCAAAATATCTGAGCCAAGTTCTCTGTCCTAGTCCAAAGTCATTTTTATGTCTGAAGCTTACTTCTTTGTTCTAGCCTAAGATTTAGATTCCTGCTTGTAATTATTTCTTTGTTCTAGCCTAAGATTTAGATTCCTACCTGAAATTACTTCTTTGTTCTAGCCTAATATCAGATTCCTGCCTGAGGCCTATTTCCTGGTTCTTGGCCCATGTCAGATTCTTGGCAAACAGCCCCAAAGACTCTCTACTTCTCCCCTTCTTTGTTTCATTAACAAGACTGAGCCTGTCTTAGGCCTTTCTGACAAGAATGCCTTCCTTGCCTGTCATGGAATATGAATCTCCTTTTTTACCTGCAGATATTCCATTTTGATTGTCTTGTTATGTTTGATAACTGTGCCCTGTCAGTTCTAAAAGTATCCTGAAGTGGACTAAAATTAAATTTAAGGCACTGTGGTGAAAAATAATAATAGGAGTTCCTACAAATATCACAGAAATTGTCTGCCTTTTTTCTCATTTATGTACAGAAACATGGTTGCAAGCACCAAACACATAGAAAACTTAATCTCCAAGGTGTACTTATGCAAAATTAAAACGTATTATAAAACTAGAAGCAATAAATCTTTAACAGATTCTGTTACATTAGAAACAAAACCTCAATATAAACATGGTTTGAAATCAGCATAAATTCTTAAAATTATTAGCACAACTACTTTATATTCCCACAAATTCCTGTACAACTATAAATCTATTTTCATAGCATTTAAGGTCAGTGTCGAGAGATAAGATAAAAGTGGAAGTATATAATAAAATAATTATAATTGCTACAACAAAATGAGACAATTGCATGTTTTTTAAATACTTGAACCCTTAATATTTTAATTATATTCCTAATTAGTTTTAAAACACAACACAATTTTTAAGCATACTATTCATATATATGTTTCATTATATCTTTTATTTCCCCAGTGTGATTTTTCAGGCCTCTCCTCTCTCTGTTTTCCTTACCCGTGGATCAAGCTGTAGGAGAAAAGAATGGCACACAGACTGAACACAGTGATATATATAAAAAAAGAGGCTTCTTGGTTTGATCTTCTGCAAGTTGTAGTCAACACCTTTTTAAAAATACTGTGTTATGTAAGAGTGCATGTATTAAAGTGTTTTTTTTTTTTTTTTTAATCATCATGGTCTTCTGCTTGCTATGACTCTCCTTTGTCTCTCTCCTAGCCTTTTGCATACAAACTTTATTCTAGTATAGTTTATTAAAACAATCTGTTTTTTCTCAAATCTATTAGATCATTTGCTTATTTTTATCATTACTAATGACTCTCTGAACAGAATTAGCCTCCTATTCTTGTCCCAGTAGTGACTGGATTCAGTGCACAGGTAATTGCTGAAGTGGATGGAAGTTTCTTCTATGCCAGTTTTCACTTCTCGCCACATCTGAATTCCTTAGGCATTGTACTTATAGTATTTGAATACTACATTTTTCACCTCATTAGACTCCTGTTCTAAACAATTAAACATATAAATATAGAAAAACATTTTGATTCATAGATCTTCTAAAATATTACTGCAATATATTAAAAATCACATTTGCCCTTTCTGAATTGCCAGCAACCTTCACTGTCCTGTAATAACATAGTTTTCCACCTGCCTCTGCTCCATAGTTCTAGGCTATGTTCCTTTAATTATCTTTTCTTTTTAACTTTTTACAAACCTTTATTTATATAACAACTCTCCTGAGTAAAACAATATCAATCTTTGAGATGATTTTAAAAAGACATGAACATTTTCTACATCTGGATTCAATTATTAAGTAAAATTTTGCTTTGTTTAAAGAGTCATGAGATTTTCTGTGCTTGACTTCAGAGCATGAAGTGATATGTGCATGTCTGGCCTTCTTCCTTAAGGATTAAATTAATTTAGATTAGGGCTGAAATAAAAAATATGAAGAATTATGAAGCAAAAAGTAGGATCGTCTCAAAGACATTAGGAAAGTCAACAAAGTATGCCCCCATATTGGGTCTAAGAAGCTAAACTTGCTGAATGAAATTAGTTTCAATTTACTTTTTAAATGCTATAGATTTTTTTTGCCTTGAGAGCTGATATTAATAATATATTCATAGTAATAAATTATCTCTCAGTGGCAGTAAATAGTATAGCTCTAATTTATATGTTTATTTTAGCTATTACACAATTTTGCTTTAAATTATACTTGCAGTATTTTAACACTACATTTTTTACCTCATGAGAGACCTGTTCTGAAAAATTTAACGTAAAAATACAGAAAAATGTTTTGATTCACAGATCTTCTAAAAATATTATTATGCTTTTTAAATCTAATTTCAATAGTAAAAGCAAATATCAGGATGATAAAGTCTCATTTTCCCTTTAAATATGGTAACATTTTTCCTTTCTGTTCTCCCTTTAGCTCTATGTTAATACTGTAGAAATCATTAGTTGTCCCAAAATATTTCCATTTCATGTATATAAATTTAAGTAGATAAGTGTTTGCCTTTTTATGGAAAATAGTGCTAGTTTTTGTTGGGGGCCGACTTTTAGCAGAAAGTGGCTATCAGCTTTGCAGCCATCTTGAGCCATATACCCTGACATGAGACTTGGATTACAATAGCCTACAACAGCTGAGCACACTCCGATAATCTTGGTTTAGATACCTTGGGTGTGTGAGATTAAAGGTGTGTGAGATTAAAGGTGTGTGAGATTAAAGGTGTGTGACTTAAGAGTATGACTTAGAAGTATAGAGATCAGAGTTAGAGACAAGACCTAAGGGCATGATTAAAGGCGTGACCAAAAGGCATGGCTTAGAAGTGAGACATATAAAGGCAAGAGGCAGACAGAAGAGTGATCAGAGAATCAGACTATAGAGAAAGAATGAGACAGAGGAAGAGAGACTGAAGAATAAACGGGATTGAAACACACTCTATCTGGTCTCCATTCTTCGAGTCCATCCTCACTCTTTCTCTTGCTGAACCCCGACCCTCGGACTGGAGTGGCAGCTTGGACCAGGATACAGTGGCTGCCAAACGTGGGGCAGCCCAGGCCTCAACATTTTGCTCGGGCCTCAACATTTTTTGGCCGCCCGAATGTGGGGCTAGTGCGGCGCCCAACAAGTTTTTATACAAATTCTAAATATTTATGTACCTTTTATAGTTTAAATATATTAATCATCTATATTTACAATATGTAGTCTCTAAAATTGTGAGTGTTGCAGCAGCAAGCTGCCTCAGCAAATATGGATGCCAGCCTTCAATCCTGTCAAACTGTACTGTACCCTTGGAATACATGGTGTGCAAGAAGAAAACTCTCATTAATTTTCCTCTGAACCTCAGATGTATGCCATGATATGAGTGGCCAGAACACATGTACACCAAAACAAAGAAATAAAACATTTAAATACATATGTAATAAGAATGTGATTCTTACATTTGACATGCATCAAAGGTATTTGCATTTGTCATAATTGTGCAAATGTTTTCTTAAAATAATCATAGTTTACCCCTATATATGCATACACATATTAATAACACATATACATATATGTGCATATATATATATACATATCTATCTATCTATATATTTGTATCTGCTTATATACCTATATGATATAAATTATTACTCCACAACATTATATGTGTATTTAATATGACATGGTAACATGTTTGTTTTGTTTTGTTTTAAGACAGTATGTAACACTAGCTGTGCTGGAACTCACTTTTTAGACCAGTTCTGGCCTCAAACTCAGATATCTACCTACCATTATCATTATGCTTGACATGGTAAAAATTTAATATTATATGTAATAGAAAAAATTTTAAACCTTAAAATAATAAAAAGTTTATATCAAAGCTATTTACATATTGTGGTTATTACTTCTTGGCTCACTGGCCAGCTACATTTTGACTTTTGATACATTTACATATTCTATGAAACAAAAAAAAGTATTATGTTGAATTAGGGAAAGAGAATTACTATTTTGGGATATTTTGTTCATGATTAATTATCATATGAAGTCACTTGAAGGGCATTAATGATTAAATAAAATATCTATTAAGAAATATTTCACAGTAAGATTAGTAAAATAAAAGAATTTCTCCATGATCCATATTTACACAGAAAAAATTAAATCATAAGATTATAACAAGTAAAGGAATGTCAAATAGACATACGTTTCAAGTATCTGTGAAAGATATTGACTGCAGTATACATTTATACTTTCTGAACTACATCTACTTTTATATGGTCAGACAATTGTCATCACTTCTAGAATATAATTTATCAGGTATCATATAGTTGGCAGGGGAAAAGAATCTCTCACCAGACAAGAACATTGCTGTTATATATAGCTTGATCTTATAGCCTTAGACACAAGCATTCTGCTCTTTTTACCATTTGCCATTTATATTAGGAGAGTGAGCTTAGCTGGTCATATGAAGACAGGAAGGGGGCCAAAGCTATCATGTTAGCATTGGCTATAACAATCGTGACAAAAGGGTAGCTGAAGAATGCTTAGGGAATGCTGGAGTCAAAATGAGAGAGATCAGGAACAAGGAGAAAAACAGGGACTAAGAAAAGCTGCAGAAATGCGTTCCCTAGTCACAGGAAGATTTGTTTTTATTAGATATTTTATTTACACTTCAGATGGCATCCCCTATCCCCATTCCCCCCCACCCCCCTTAGGAAACCTCTATCCCATGCCCCCTTTTCCTTTCTGCATTTATACATTTTTAAAAATAGTGTTAATCATAGGCTTTATAAGTTTGGAATTGTTCAATCAGAGGTGTAACCCACTGACCAACCTAGATATAACAACTATCTTTGACTGGTGGAGATACATGAATATCTGCCTCCCTGTCTCCCTCCTCTTTTTCTTTTTCATCACCTAGCTTCTCCTCTCCTTCTTCTCCTCTTCTTCTTACTCCTTCTCTTCCTCTCAGTACTCCTCCCACCTTAGCTCCTCCTACACATCACCCTTCCTGTTAAAATGAAACTTTTCTCTCAAAATACAATTAGAGCATAATTATGCCAATTTGTACCAGTGAGGTACAGGATAGTCCTAATACCCAGTCCATCCTTTTGTTGACTAACCAGCTCCTCTGTCATCTATTCTAACTAAAATATTTAGTTCTGAACCTGGCTTTAGGATGAATGTCAGCTGACGACCATCCACTCAAATCTTTTCTCTTAAGGTCAATAGCTATATGTTTTCAATCCCATCAGAAATCCAGAATGACTGAGTTAACTATAATTGTGGGAAGCACAAATCATAGTTTCTAAAACTTAGCCAATTTATAGAGACCTCTGAACACCTGGACACTTACTCTACTTCAAAACGTTGGAGCATCTGTTCCTCTGCCTTCTGGCCCAGGATCATCTGACAGACCTTAGTGCTGCAGAATTATTAAGGGCTGATTACTCTGTCTAGGCAGATATAATCAGTCGACTATTCTGCAAGTGTGTCCTTTTCTGGACAGTAATTTGTCTGTAGAAGGAAAGTGGCAATTCTTGCCTAGTGGCTGTCTCACCACAACTGGAGTAACTCCAAGGATGCTCAATTTCTTCTTAGAATTCAATATAGGAAGCTGTCCGGAGCAGACAGGTCTCTAATGAAAATGAACATTAATACAAAAATGTTTGTCATGTCAATTCTAAGGATTTCTGATGTTTTGAAAACCAGCTATCCATGTAAGGTAATCTGGACTGTTGCCTGTTAACTCCACTCAGCTATTTCTAAATAAAACATAGAGAACACCCTTATAATAAACTCCAAGTCATGAATTTGCTATAGTCCCTTAACTCACAGGCTGACTATCTCAAATCAGTTTTAAAAAGTTAAAGAAGGACTGGGTCTAAGCTTTGTATTCCTTAATGTGTTATACTGGTACAATGCCTATGAGAGCAACAATATTCATCTCACTCTTATATCACTAAGAAGCTCATGCCAATGAAAACCTTAAAATTTGTAAACAAAGTAAATTGGTGCCATTTAAGAATTTATATCTTCATCTTGATATTAAGTATACAGATTTCTACTAATAGGTTATGGCTATGCAATAAACCCTAGCTAATTCTCTCTATTCTGACAAAACCACTACTTTTCCCTAGAGAGACAGCCCAACATTTACCACCTTAGTCCCCAAGCCCAGGGAATAGGGGCGCTGACTCATCATTAGCTTCTTCATGTTGATTATGGGCGTTGAGATATTAGAAGAGGAGTGGGGGGGAGAGCAAGTTGACAATCCTCTGATGCTGTGTCTTAGCTGCCTCCAGATGGAATTCCTGGACCTCAGAGGTTTGAGCAGGTCTGCCCAGCTTGCTTGTTGAGTAGATACACCAAGGCTGATCATTCTGCAATATACAATTCTCAAAACAAATTTTAGTATCAAGATAGTTTTTTTTTTAAGAGGGCTGACATTTTATTAAATATGTTGGTTCTAACCGCTTTTCTATTTATTCCCCTCTTTTATTGGATATAATATTTACATTTCAAATTTTATCCCCTTACCATATTTCCCCCACCACCCAGGAACCCCTAATCCCATCCCCCCTCCTACTGCTTCTATGAAGGTGTTTACCCACCTACAACCAGCCCCCTCCCCACCCTCAGATTCTCCCCACTCAGTGCACAGCCTTCAGGGTACCAATGACCTTGTCTCCCACGTATGCCCAACAAGGCCATCGTCCCCTACATATACAGCTGGAGTCATGTGTCTCTCCATATGTGCTCCTAGGCTGGTGGTTTAGACCCTGGGGAGCTCTGGTTGGTTGGTATTGTTGCTCTCCTCACGGGGCCACCAGCCCTTAAGGTTCCTTCAATTTATTCTCTAACTCCTCCATTGGGAACCTTTGATCAGATTAATGGATAGCTGTGGGTATCTGTCTCTGGGTATGTCTGACTCTGGGGGACCTCTAAGGAGACAGCCTTATCAGGCTGCTGTCAGCTTTCCCATCCTGATATCCCTATCAGCATCTATTTTTGGTGACTGCCCATGGAATGAATACCCAGATGGAATGGTCTCCCTACAACCCCCCCCCCCTTCAGATTCTGTCCCACACTTGTGTCCATATTTGCTCCCTTGGATATTTAGTTACTCCTTCTAAGAAAGACCTAGGCATCCTCACTTGTTCTTTCTTCTTCATGAGCTTCATGTCGTCTGGTAGTTGAATCTTTGTTGTTTCAAATTTTTGGGCTAATCTCCACTTATCAGTGAATAAATACCATGTGTGTTCTTTTGTGATTAGGTTACCTCACTCAGGATGATATTTTCTAGTTCCATCCATTTACCTAAGAATTTCTCGAATTCATTATTTTTAATAGCTGAGTAATATTCCACTGTGTAAATGTACCACATATTTTGTATCCATTCCTCTGTTGAAGGGCATCTGGGTTCTTTCCAGCTTCTGGCTATTATAAATAAGGCTGCTATGAACATAGTGGTGCATATGTCTTTGTTATTTGTTGGGGCATTTTCTGGGTATATGCTCAGGAGTGGTATAGCTGGGTCCTCAGGTAGTGCTATGTCCAATTTTCTGAGGAACCGCCAGACTGACTTCCAGAGTGGTTGTACCAGCTTGCAACCCCACCAACAATGCAGGAGTGTTCCTCTTTCTTCACATCCTCGCCAGCATCTACTATCGCCTGAGGTTTTGATCTTAGCCATTCTGACTGGTGTGAGGTGGTATCTCAGTGTTGTTTTGATTTGCATTTCCCTGATGACTAAGGATGTTGAGCATTTCTTAAGGTGCTTCTCGGCCATTCGAGTTTCCTCAGTTGAGAATTATTTGTTTAGCTCTGTATCCCATTTTTTAATGGGGTTATTTTGTTGTTTAGCGTCTGATTTCTTGAGTTCTTTGTAAATATTCGATATTAGCCCCCTATCAGATGTAGGATTGGTAATAATCTTTTCCCAATCTGTTGGTTGCGTTTTGTCTTGTTGACAGTGTCCTTTGCCTTACAGAAGCTTTGCAATTTGATGAGGTCCCATCTGTCGATTCTTGATCTTAGAGCATAAGCCATTGGTGTTCTGTTCAGGAACTTTTCCCCTGTGCCTAGGTATTCGAGGGTCTTCCCCAACTTCTCTTCTAATAGTTTCAGTGTATCTGGCTTTATGTGAAGGTCCTTTATCCACTTGGAGTTGAGCTTTGTGCAAGGGGATAAGAGTGGATTAATTTGCATTCTTCTACATGTTGACCTCCAGTTGAGCCAGCACCACTTGTTGAAAATGCTGTCCTTTTTCCACTGGATGGATTTAGCTCCCTTGTCAACGATCAAGTGACCATAGGTGTGTGGGTTCATTTCTGGGTCTTCAATTCTATTCCATTGATCATCCTGTCTGTCTCTGTACCAATACCAAGTAGATTTTATCACTACTGCTCTGTAGTACAGTTTGAGGTCAGGAATGGTGATTCCCCCAGAGGTTCCTTTATTGTTCAGAATAGTTCTCACTATCCTAGGTTTTTTGTTATTCCAAATGAATTTGTAAATTGCTCTTTCTATCTCTATGAAAAATTGATTTGGAATATTGACGGGTATTGCATTGAATCTGTAGATTGCTTTTGGCAGGATAGCCATTTTTACTAAGTTAATCCTGCCAATCCAGGAGCATGGGAGATCGTTTCATCTTCTGAGATCTTTTTCAATTTCTTTCTTCAGAGACTTGAAATTCTTGTCATACAGATCTTTCACTTGCTTGGTTAGATTCACTCCAAGATAATTTATTTTATTTGTGGCTATTGTGAAGGGTGCCATTTCCCTAATTTCTTTCTCTGCCTGTTTATCCTTTGAATAGAGGAAGGCTACTGATTTGTTTGAGTTGATTTTATATCCAGCCACATTGCTAAAGTTGTTTATCAGGTTTAGGAGTTCTCTGGTGGAAGTTTTAGGCTCACTTAAGTATACTATCATATCATCTGCAAATAGTGAAATTTTGACTTCTTCCTTTCCTATCTGTATCCCTTTGACTTCCTTTTGTTGTCTAATTGCTCTAGCTAAGACTTCTAGTACTATAGTGAATAGGTAAGGTGAGAGTGGGCAACATTGCCTAGTCCCTGATCTTAGTGGGATTGCTTCAAGTTTCTCTCCATTTAGTTTGATGTTGGCTACTGGCTTGCTGTATATTGCTTTTACTATGTTTAGATATGGGCCTTGAATTCCTGATCTTTCCAAGACTTTTAACATGAAGGGATGTTGAATTTTGTCAAATGCTTTCTCAGCGTCTAGTGAGATGATCATGTTTTTTCTCTTTGAGTTTATTTATGTAGTGGATTACATTGATGGATTTCTGAATATTGAACCATCCCTGCATTCCTGGGATAAAGCCTACTTGATCTTGATGGATAATTGTTTTGATGTGTTGTTGGATTCAGTTTGCGAGAATTTTATTGAGTATTTTTGCATCAATATTCATAAGAGAGATTGGTTTGTAGTTCTCTTTCTTTGTTGGGTCTTTCTGTGGTTTAGGTATGAGTGTAATGGTAGCTTCATAGAATGAATTGGGTAGTGTTCCTTCTGTTTCTATTCGATGGAATAACTTGAAGAGGATTGGTATTAGGTCTTCCTTGAAGGTCTGAAAGAATTCTGCACGGAAACCATCTGGCCCCGAACATTTTTTGGTGGGAAGATTTTTAATGACTGTGTCTATTTCTTTAGGCGTTATGGGACTGTTTAGGTGGTTTATCTGCTCCTCGTTTAACTTTGGTACCTGGTATCTATCTAGAAAATTGTCCATTTCCTCCAGATTTTCCAATTTTGTTGAGTATAGGCCTTTGTAGTAGGATCTGATAATTTTTTTAATTTCCTCTGTTTCTGTTGTTATGTCTCCCTTTTCAGTTCTGATTTTATTAATTTGAATGCTGTCTCTGCGCCCTTTGGTTAGTCTGGCTAAGGGTTTGTCTATCTTGTTGATTTTCTCAAAGAACCAGTTCCTGGTTTTGTTGATATTTTGTATAGTTCTTTTTGTTTCGACTTGGTTGATTTCAGCCCTGAGTTTGATTATTTCCTGCCGTCTACTCCTCTTGGGTATACTAGCTTCTTTTTGTTCTAATGCTTTCAGGTTTGCTGTCAAGTTGTTAATGTATGCTCTTTCCACTTTTTTGGGGGAGCACTTAGAGCTATGATTTTTCCTCTTAGTACTGCTTTCAATGAGTCCCACATATTTTGATATGATATGTCTTCATTTTCATTTAAATCTAAAAAGTCTTTAATTTCTTTCTTAATTTCTTCCTTGACCAAGTTATCATTGAGTAGAGCGTTGTTCAGTTGCCAAGTGTATGTGGGCTTCCTGTTGTTTTTGTCCATATCAAAGATAAGTCTTAGTCCATGGTGGTCTGATAAGGTACTAGGGATTATTTCAATCTTTCTGAATCTGTTGAGGCCTGTTTTGTGACCAATTATATGGTCTATTTTGGAGAAGGTACCATGAGGTGCTGAGAAGAAGGTATATTTCTTTTGTTTTAGGATGAAATGTTCTATAGATGTCAGTTAAGTCCAATTGGTTCATAACTTCTGTTAGTTTCATTGTGTCTTGATTTAGTTTCTGTTTCCATGATCTGTCCATAGCTGAGAGTGGGGTGTTGAAATCTCCCACTATTATTGTGTAGGGTGCAATGTATACTTTAAGTTTTAGTAAATTGTCTTTTATATATGTGGGTGCCCTTACATTTGGGGCATAGATGTTGAGAATTGTGAGTTCCTCTTGGTACATTTTTTCTTTGCTGAATATGAAGTGTCCTTCTTTATCTTTTTTGATTACTTCTGGTTGAAAACTGATTTTATTTGATATTAGAATTGCTACTCCAGCTTGTTTCTTGGGACCATTTGCTTGGAAGATTGTTTTCCAACCTTTTACTCTGAGGTAGTGTCTGTCCTTTCCACAGAGGTGTGTTTCCTGAATGCAGCAAAATGTAGGATCCTGTTTACATATCCAGTCTGATAGTCTATGTCTTTTTACTGGAGAATTGAGTCCATTGATATTAAGAGATATTAAGGAAAAATGAGTGTTGTTTCCTGTTATTTTTGTTATTGGCAGTGGAGATATGTTTGTGTAGCTACCTTCTTTTACGGTTTTTGGAAGATTACTTTCCTGCTTTTTCTAGGTTGTAGTTTCCCTCCTTGTGTTGGAGTTTTCCACCAATTATCCTTTGAAGTGCTGGGTTTGTGTTGAGATACTGTGTAGATTTGGATTTGTCATGGAATATTTTGGTTTCTCCATCAATAATGATTGACAGTTTTGCTGGGTATAGTAGTCTGGGCTGACATTTATGTTCTTTTAGGGTCTGTATGATATCGGTCCAGGATCTTCTGGCTTTTATGGTCTCTGGTGAGAAGTCTGGTGTAATTCTTATAGGTCTGCCTTTATATGTTACTTTGCCTTTTTCCCTTACTGCTTTTAGTATTTTTTCTTTGTTTTGTACATTTGATGTTTTGACTCTTATGTGGCTGGAAGTATTTCTTTTCTGGTCTAAACTATTTGGAGTTCTGTAGGCTTCTTGTATATTTATGGACATCTCTTTCTTTAGGTTAGGGAAGTTTTCCTCTATAATTTTGTTGAGGATATTTACTGGTTCTTTAAGTTGGGAGTCTTCCCCCTCATCTATTCCTATTATCCTTAGGTTTGGCCTTCTCATTGTGTCTTGGATTTCTTGTATATTTTGGGTTAGTAGCTTTTTGTATTTTGCATTTTCTTTGGCAGTTGTGTCAATGTTTTCCATGGTATCTTCTGCACATGAGATTCTCTCTTCCATCTCTTGTATTCTGTTGGTAATACTTGTGTCTATGACTCCTGATCGTTTTTTTTAAGTTTTCTATCTCCAGGGTGTTCTCCCTTTGTGATTTCTTTATTGTTTCTACTTCCATTTTTAGATCCTGCATGGTTTTGTTTAATTCCTTCTCCTGTTTGGTTGCATTTTCTTGCAATTCCTTAAGGGATTTTTGTGTTTCCTCTCTAAGGGTTTCTATCTGTTCTTTGAGAGTGTTGTTTATGTCTTTCTTAAAGTCCTCTATCATCATCATGAGAAGTGATTTTAATTCTGAATCCTGCTTTTCTGGTGTGATGGGGTGTTCAGGGCTTGCTATGATGGGGGAACTGGGTTCTGATGTTGCCATGTAACTTTGATTTCTGTTGCTTACGTTCTTGCACCTGCCTTTTGCCATCTGGTTAATTCTAGTGCTACCTGTACTTCTGTCTCTGATTGAAGCCTGTCTTTCCAGTTGTCTCGCTTGTGCTTGGTCTTCTAGGAGTCCAGATGTCTTTGTGATTTTTTCCAGCTGCCCTGATTACAGTGGTATCTCTAGGATGCCTCAGGATATGGTGCCTCCTATGTAGCAGTCCAGCTAGATGTCTGCTGTTCTGGGTGCAGTGTCTCCTCTTGGATATCTCAGGATATGTTGTCTGACACTCTGAGTTCAGTTGTTCCTCTGTGGCTCTGGGTTGAGTGGTCCTTCCAGTATGTCTCAGGCGAATCTGGGGTCCACACAACTGGAGATCTGGCAGAGGTCTGGTGCAGGCCTCAGACCCGGGAGATGGGCAGAAGAGGGGTGCTAGCCTGCAGGGGCGGGGGGCGGTTATCTGCTGGATTCTGAGCACTCAGGGCACCCAGCTATGAGCTCTGGGTAGTATGTGGGTTTTCCTACCTAAAGCTGGTTGTGGGATCTGTGGAGACCCCAGAATGTGTCTGGCAGAGGTAACCTGGGTGCACTCACCAGCAGGCCTCAGACTGGAGGAGGGGCGAGCGGTGGAAGGGAGTGCTAGTGCTGGCTATGGGTTCTATGGAGCCCCCAGAATTGTGTCTGGCAGTATCCAGGGTGCACTCACTAGCTGCCACAGGAAGATTTTAAGAAAACATGAAAGCCTTACATGTTAACTCATCTTTTGTCAAGAATTAGAATCTATGATGGCAGAAGGCACTCCAGTTCTCATTAGAATGGGAAAGGAGCCAGCACATTTAATAACAATTTAGCAATTCTGGGCTTAAATCAGTCAATAAAACTAATGCACTCATAATATAAAACCATGTTGATCCTCTCAGACTCACTACAAAGCTTTCATCTTTGTCTTCTGGTACAAAAATGCAATGTGGCAACAACATCTAAATATGTCCAAGTGATTTTCCCCTCATAAAATAAGTTATTCTTTTAGAGAAGGTTGCTAACACTTTTATTTTGTTTCCTATTATGGTAATACATAATGTATTTATTACTGTATATGTTGATGACTTTATGATTTATTTACATGGAAGATTATATTGTGAACACTCAGAACAAATAAAACTGTTTGCCATTCTATACTCAGTCTATTAAACAGCTGTTTATCTTTAAATTAAACAGTATATAAATTTATGTTTCTAAATACCAATCACGTGTAAAATTTTGTATCAACCTATATAATGCAATGAGAAAAGCTGCATGGTTTTGTAATTGATTCTGGGAAGAGTGTGATACCTACTACAAGGAAACTTGAATCGTATTTATTGCTTAGTAATAAGAAACTCGGAAAGCGATTTATTCTAATTTATGAGATATCTGTTGCTACTATATATGACAAATGAAATGATATTTGTTTTTGCTCACTTAACTTATTTAAATTAGTTTCAGGGAACAGTGATTCTTTACAGCAAGCCATTTTCTAGAAGGCATGGAAATAGGAAGTTTCTTTCCCTCCATTTTTAAACAAAATATGATTTTTTTCATAACATATATTTTGATCATAGACATTCCTCCCTCATCACTTCCCAGATCCCCCCACTCCTTCACTGATCCATACCTTCCTTTTCTTTTTCTCTAGAAAACAAACAGGCAAAACAAAACAAAACAAAACAAAATAACAACAGCAAAACTTGTTAACTTTTATAGAAAGGACTTTTGAGTGTAATATCATCTCATTTGTCAATATTTGATTTTGATGTCTATCCATTTGTGCTCACATTCAAATTATTTGCCAATATCATTTTTTGCAGTTGCCTTTTCAGTCTTCTTCTTGCATAGCTTACATTTTATTTTATTACCTGTAAATCTTTATGAGTGGTGATTTGTAAAATGGGAAAGATGGAGACTCAGTTTATGCTTCTACAGATGCATATATACCATTATTTATTTTGCTATATAAATGATTCTTTCCCATTAGAATTTTGTTACCTCTACTAAATAGAAATTGATGGACATGAATAAGTTTATTTATAGACTCTGTGCTCTTTCCATATATATCTATTTCTGTGCATTGTTTCTATACATCGAAAGTGTTTTAAGGTCAGATATTATGGAGCCTCTTGCGCTGTTCTCCTTGTTCAAGATGGCTTTGGCTTTTCCAGATTTCTTATAGATTCATGGAAATCTTGCTATCATTGTTTCCATCCAATCTGCAAAAACAGTACTTCATTTTAATTTCATAAGAATACCATTGAACCTTAGTAAGTGAGGACTATAAACACACCAATAACGCTAAAATTCTGAATTAATTTTTCTATACCATAATTGTAGGTTCATTATGATTTGTATATTGACCAAAATATTTTTATTCATTTTGTTCTTAATCCTTCTTGTCCTTTGCCATTTATTTTATTTATTTATTTTGTCCTCACAAGGACAGATTTTCCATGTTCTTAGAAAATTCCCTCTTTGGTTTTTATTTTTGTGCTGCAGTAAAGTTATCATTTTCTTGATTTCATTTTCAAGTATTTTTCCTTATAGATCGATATGTCTGTCATTAGATACCTATTTCTGCCACATTCTGGAGAGCAATAACAGGGATGTTTGTATCGCATTAAAAGGTAATCAATTCATTCCTAAGAAACAAATATTATATTCTATATTTCAATAAGTAAATGACATACAACATTGATTTAAAAGTAATAGTATAGCATTATCAAAAGACATGTGGAGAAGATATTGGATTTGACAATGCTGATAACCAATTATGCTACACTTTTTCAAAAAATTCCATATAATGGAAAAGCATTTTTAAATAACCATGGCCATTCTTATGAGAAAAACAAATACTTTTAAAATCTGAAATAAGAGACAGCAAAAATTTGTTTATTCTCACTATTGTTACTAAAAATTCTATTGAACTATGAGGCAAGAAAGAGATTCAAAGCTTTGAAATTTAAAAGAAATATTTATGCTTTAATGATATTTTACTAGCATCAACTAAAATAATAACCAGTCATTTTGATCTAATGTTTTGACTTTTATAACTTTAGAAATTTATTTCTAATTTAATATTAAAATAGTTTAAATATTTATTCATGTCTTATTTATAAATGTCATGAAATTTGATAAATGATGAAACACCACGCTGAATTATACTATTGTGCTATGGAAACAATAACAGGGCAATCCTTGTACCAGAAATAAATCAGATATGGTAAATGTTTGACAAGAGATAACTTGTACCAAATTAAGTAATAAAATTTTGATCAACTAGTGTGTAGGTATACTATTGTGCAACATATACATTTTGTTCCCCTCATAATTTATTTAATCCTCAAAAATAACACTTGGATGCAGATTAATTAATCTGAAAACATGTAATCGAGAAGGGTTCAAACTCACAGCTGGAAAAGCAGTCAACATATTAATCCTGTTTTCCAAGCATTTAAGAGACTTTTTGTTAACCCAAAGTATGTACACTAGTTATAATTATCAAAAGATGGCAGAATGTTTAATACACTGATGAGAATTTTTTCATAAAATTGTGTTAAACCAAGATATATCATGACAAAAGATGTCACCTCTGCACTCTGATTACAAATGTATTTGGCATGAGATAGCCCATACCATTTCACATGCTGTAACACCCTTACATTGGTCTCTACTAAGAAAATAATTGTATGTAATACTTTTTATGGCAATCTTGCTAAAATTAAATGAAAGTTAGCCTTGTTTTTTATCTGTCTTCCTACGTAATAACCATTGTTCAGTACAACCACCTTGTTTTTATAATAACTGACCAGAGTTAGTAGTTTACATACATATTTCCTACTTATGTACTCTAGACAGAAAGCAAAACAGGAGCCTAGCATACATTCACCATGCTTTATTTCTAGTTGTTCAGGATATATGTTACAGAAATTTCTGGATTCCTCTAAGATTACTGATTACAAACTACAATTTTGCTTTTATATTTATTTTTACTGGGACACATTTGGTATGACATCCATAAATTTTTTCTGATATTTTTCTTTTCTTTTTTTTTTTTTAAATTAGGTCAAAAAAGTTTATCTGTCCTGCAAATATTATAAATTTGATTCTATATATATATTAGAAATTGTACATTCATAAGTGGTTCTGTGATAGTAATTATATCAGCTAGTAGTTTTATTTTGTATTATTTTATTAATCATATTCTTTATTACTTATAAATATCATTGATATAACTACAGTAACTAGGTTTTATTTTATACACCATGGAGTTGTATACAAAGAAATTACACTTAATGAAGTACTGAGGAAAACACATCCAATCTGCTGATCTAATTAAAATAGTTTAGAAAAGCCACAAACTCCTTAATTTAATACACATTTGTGGTGTTCAAAAGCTTACACTTTAAGGAGGCATTATTTTGTCTTGAGTATTTGGTTAAAACTGAGTTGGCTGTTTTCCAGCCTACCTCAGTTTATAGCCTATGAAAACACAATACCTCTAAATGATTTTACATGCACAAAGGAGAAAGAGAACTTCGTGAATAGAAGCAAAATAGCTGACTCACAAATGCAGAAAAAGTACTTCGGGAGCCAGCATGGACTATCAAGTAGGAGTAGCAACAAATATGGAAATTCAGTAGGAGGGAGACTTGGGGCAGTTAAAGAAATCAGTGAGAACTTTATAAAGCAGAGAATAACAGATATCTGAGTTATTTATATGACCAAATAAGGAAAAACACATCAGTTTTTTTTTTCCGTTTTTTAAAGAATGACAACACTTTGCTAACATCTGTTCATATGTTGCTTACTGAGTCTGACAGTAATTTCTTATACTATTTTTTCCTCTTCATTCTGTTTCTATAATTTGCAAGAAGATTTATTTTGTATCACGAATCACTCAGAATAAATATTTGAAATTGTCTCTTTCTTGGTTGCTCCTCTTTCATTTAAACATATTGTACATTCACTGTCCTGTTTCATTCAACAGGAAAAATATACTGCATGTATATCTTTAAGTATATTTCTGATACTAGGATATGGTTAAATATTCTTAAACATTATATACTATATACCATATACTATAGAGTTACTTTAAAAAATATGAGGAAGAAACTCTACAGACTGCTGTATTTTAATTCAACAAAAAAAAATGACTCATGAAATTGTACTGCAAAGAAACTAAATGATTACCTGTAAATATTATTTTTATAGTATAGATGTTCATGTTTTATTCTCTTTTATTGAAATACTGATAACAAAAATGACTCAGATGAAATTAAACTGCAAAAAGCTCAATGATTACCTATACATTTTGTTTATAGTATAGATGTTCTTGTTTCAGATTCTTTTATTCAAATACTGATAACAAATTATGACTGATGAAATTATACTGCAAAAAGCTCAATGAGTACCTACAAATTTTATGTTTATATTATAGATGTTAATGTTTTACTTTCTTTTATTTAAATAGTGATGGAATTAAATTATCTACATTCTATTATTACTGTGCTACTAAATTGTATTCCATTTCATTTTCCATTTTCTTTTTTTTTTTTCTTTGTTTTTCATTAAACTTGGGCAGAGTCACACTGGGAAAGTGGGATTCGAACTGGGAGAGAGAGAGCAGAGGGCACGGGCTCGCCCTCTGCAGGCGGCTACCTTAGCCACTGCGCCACTGCTGGCTTGCTTCCATTTCATTTTCAAAGTGTAATTTTAGTATTTTGTTCTAAATTGTGATACCCTGTCTTAAAAACTTATATATATATATATATATATATATATATATATATATATATATATGTGTGTGTGTGTGTGTGTGTGTGTGTGTGTGTGTGTGTGTGTACATTCATTTATATGTACATCTACATATATATATATACAGTCACATAATTATTAAAATATAAATTTACTATTTAAGGTGCAGAATTCTATGTCCAGATGGCAGTTAATTTCTTTATATAATTAAAGTATAAAGTATATCAATGTTATAGTAAGAATGTCAATTTTGATTCTTTTAGGCCCCATTACCTATCCAGTAAAATTTGACAGATCATTAGAAGAAATGAAAATGACTCTGGTGTTTTATGATGTATCATGCTAACACCTTATATAACATATAGACACCTATAACTAATGATTTAAAAATATCAGTGTAAAATGTATTAGAGTGAATTTGTATCAATATAAAGATTTTAAATATGATACTCAGGTATTGAACATAGCTATTATCATGTTCATTAGACTGAAGAGAAAATAAGAATATGGAATAAACTAGCAGAAAATTAGCAGTTTGCATGATAATTGTGTTTTAAATGAAATATAGCAGATATTAGGTTGAATAGTCAATTACTGAGTGGGTAAGACAAAGTAACAAACCAATTTATAGTTTCAAAAAATTATTAAACATTGTACCAAAGACTTAGATCATTGCAAAATAGGTTTTCCATACTGCCACCCATGGAACTACTGAATATTTGTCTAAAGGATTTTCAAATCAGTTTATTCCAGAAATATCTGCACTTCAATAGTTACTGTAGAACAATTTGCAGTATATTAGTTGTGAAATAGATATTAGCACAATATTTAGCACAAGGATGGAATAATAGGATTTAGTGGGATGTTGGGCATGGAATCAAGTAAACTATCTGTATATCTTCAACCTCTCTGGAGTTCTGATCATCTAAATTGAATGCCCCAGTCTCATACTCAGCTCTGCAGCAATATACCTACTGCAGGCTCACTTTCTTCTGCATCCATCTCCAGTAGATCCCAAGATCTTTCCCTCCAAGGTTTCTTCTCATTCCTTGGTTCACCTAACCAACTCCAGCACACATTTTCTGGGGACCATAGTTCACTCTGGTGAGGGAAACAGGTATATCAATGGTAAAACTTTGATTCCCCTAGTCTCATGCCCATCTCTGTGACCTACCCACACCTCAATTTTAGTGGATTCCACAGACCTTCTCCTAATTTACACACAAAACTCTACTTTGTCTAGCTTCTCATTCCACCAGATACTCTCTGGGAACCATGGTAGCTTCTGGTAGGCTAAACAACACCATAAACAGGTAGGCTAGCTAACACCATATAGTCACATCTCCCTCAGCTCCTCCAAATTCAACCCCACTCATCATCGAGAAGACCTCCAGAAGGCTTCTTCCTCTTCCCTCCTGCTTCCAGTCCAGGGTATCACACAGCTCTCACTCTCCAAGCCTTCCTTCCCCTGATCATTGTTTTATCTCACTCTCTGCAAATTCACAGGTACTGTGGCCAGGGAAGCAGAGAGAATAACTGCAGATCGTCACCTCTCCTATCTTCCTCCAAATTAAATCACCCAGTCTCATCTATAACTCTGTCACAGAAAAACTACAGCAGTTCCTCTCTCCCCCATCACCAGAAAAATCTAACAGATCTTTCTCCCCTCCTTCTTCTGCCTACTACTTCCTTTGTTCCAGTCCACAACTCCAGCAAGGACTCCCTGGGAAGCTATAGGCCACTCCATCCAAGGAGACATGATGACTAACTGCACATCTTTACCTCTCCCTCTGTTCCTCTAAGGCCAATACTTAGCCCCACCCCTAACACTGTATTGAATCCATGAGGCAGGACTTCTGCAACCTCATCTCTAGTAGATCCCACAAATCTATGCCTCCTACACTCCCTACCACAACTCTTTGCTTTACCTCAGCTCAGAAGTACTGGATATACTCCCTGGGAACCCACAGGTCACTCTGACCAGGGAAATCAAGTCTGCAAACTGCAGACCTTTACCTTTTTCTTCATTCCTTCAAGTTTAATGCACAAATTCATCTCTCGCTCTGTAAAGACCTTCTCCTGTGACCTCTCTTTATTATATGTCCCATTCTCAGGGACATATAATGTCCAGGTGGGATATAATCCTGGTGGGATACCCTGATTCCACCCTCCATGGCTCCTGACCTATCCCTATTCATAAGTAGTCCTCCTATATACAAATGGCAAATGATCTGAGAAAGAAATTAGAGGGAAGTGTCTTTCATAATAGCCTCAAATACTGTACAATATCTTTGGGTATCTCTAGCCAACCAAGTAAAAGTATGCATATAGTTGTATGGGTTAATCTGCTCTCATCTCCAGGGGTAGCATTGCAAGTTCCTCTTTACCCATCTCAATATTCTGGATTCATGAAATGAAAGACTCTACTCTTACCTATTCCTATTTGAATAATATTGAAAACACTTTATTATCATTAAATCAGAATCTAATATAACCATAAGTTTACCATATGAGGTTGTTTTACTTAATCATCCTAAACCATTTGTAATAGCAGCTATATAAGGGCTGAGTCTAAGCCTTATATTCTTAAATGAGTTGTATAGGCAACTTAAAGTACATCAATTATTATTTTCTTTAGGAACTTTCACCAGCAATTGATGACTCTTTTATTTACTCCAATACTTGACACCATGAGCTGTCACTTATTTTTAGTTCTAAGCAATTCTATCATGTTTAAAGTGAAATCTCATAGTGGTTTGATTTGCATTTCCCTGATGGATTAAGATCTTTATCTCAGTTTTAAATTGGGATATTTGATTTCTTGTTATTTAATTGCTTGAATTCTTCATATATTTCATATATTAGTCCTGGATATGATGTGTCAGAATATTTCTCATATTGTAGTAAGATATCTTTTTTAAATAAGGTGTCCTTTGCAGTGCAGAAGCATCTCAGTTGAATGAGGTCCCATTTATTGTTTAGCTTGGTGACTGTTAATCATATCCTGCTCAAAAAGTCTTTTCTTCTGCCAATGAGTTCAAGGACATTACTTGCCTTCTGTTCTGTCAAGTTTAGCTTGTCCAGTTTTATGGTGTATTTGATCCATTTGGAATACAGTTTGTGTGGGGGATGAATGTGGATCTATTAGGGGTCTTCTATATGCAGTCATCCAATTTGATCAGAACCATTTGTTGAATATGCTGTCATTTTCCAGTGAGTATTTGTTGCAACTTTATTTTAAAAAGTCAAGTGTCCACAGATGTGTGAGTCTTCATTTCCATTCATTGATGTATGGGTCAGTTTTTCTGCCAATACCATACTGTGTTTATGACTATAGCTTTGTAATAAAACACTTAATGAAGGAGGATGATACCACCAATGCTTCTTTTATTACTCAGAATAGTTTTTAGTAGTGTTTGTGTGTGTGTTTGTGTGTGTGTTTGTGTGTTTTCATGTAAGCTGACAATTGTCCATTCAATATCTGTAAAGAATTGTGCTAGAATCTTAACTGGTTTTTCATTTAACCTGTAAATTGCTTTTGGTAAGATGACCATTTTTTATTGATTGTATAAATTTATGAATATGGAAGGTCTTACACTTTTTTTCTTCTTCATTTTCTTTCTCCAAAGAATTTACATTTTTTACTTTTTAAATTTTTTTATTGGATATTTTATTTACATTTCAGATGTAATTCCATTTCCACAATACCCAGGAACCCCCTATTCCATCCCCCCTCCTCCTGCTTCTATGAGGCTATGCCCCTACCCAACCTCCCACACCCACCTCCTCACCCACGATTTTCCCCAAACTGGGGTGTCCAGGTTTCACTGGACCAAGAATTTCCTCACTCACCTATGCCTGACAATGTCATCCTCCCCTACATATACAGCTGTGGCCATGGATCCCTCCCTATGTGCTCCCAAGCTGGTGGTTTAGACTCTGGGAGCTTTGGTTGGTTGGTATTGTTGCTCTCCCAATGGAGCCATAAACCCATTTAGCTCCTTCAGTCTTTCTCACTTCTCAATTGGGAACCCCATGATCAGATCAATGGTTAGCTGTAAGCATCTGCCTCTGTATATTTAAGGCAGACCTCTAAGGAGACAGATATATCAGGCTCTTGTCAGCATGCACTTTCTGGCATCCATATCAGCATCTACCTTTGGTGATTTCACAAGGGATGGATACCCAGGTGAAGCAGTCTCTAGATGGCCCTTCCTTCAGTTTCTAGCCCATGCTTTGTCTCCATATTTGCTCCCACGAGTATTTTGTTACCCAGTTCTAAGAAGGGCCAAAGCACCCACATGTTGGCCTTCCTTGTTCATGAGCTTCATGTTGTCTGTGAGTTGTATCTTGGATATTGCTAGCTTTTGGGCTGATATACAATTATCAGTGAGTGAATTCCATGTGTGTTCCTTTGTGATTGGGTTACCTCACTCAGGATGATATATTCTAGTTCCATCCTTTTACCTATGAATTTCTTGAATTAATTGTTTTTAATAGCTGAGTAATATTCCATTGTGTAAATGTACCACATTTTCTGTATCCATTCCGCTGTTGAAGGACATCTAGGTTGATTCCAGCTTCTGGCTATTATAAATAAGGCTGCTATGAACATAGTGGAGCACATGTCCTTGTTATATGTTGGAGCATCTTCTGGGTATATGCCCAGGAGTGGTACAGCTGGGTTCTCAGGTAATGCTATGTCCAATTTTCTGAGGAACCATCAGACTGATTGCCAGAGTGGGTGTAACAGCTTGCAATTCCACCAGCAATGGAGGAATGTTCCTCTTTTTCCACATCCCTCTCCTGCATCTGCTATCACCTGAGGTTTTGATATTGGCCATTTTGACTGGTGTGAGATGGAATCTCAGGGTTGTTTTGATTTGCATTTCCCTGATGACTAAGGATATTGAACATTTCTTTAGGTGCTTCTCAGCCATTCAAATTTCATCAGTTGAGAATTTTTTGTTTAGCCCTTTACCCCATTTTTAAGTAGGGTTATTTGGTTGTCTAGAGTCTAATTTCTTGAGTTCTTTGTATATATTGGATATTAGCCCTCTATGGATGTAGGATTATCTGTTGGTTGCTGTTTTGTCCTACTGACAGTGTCTTTTGCCTTCCAGAAGCTTTGCAATTTTATGAGGTCCTATTTGTCAAAGAATTTACATTTTTACATGTAAGTGTTGTGGATTTGGTTTAATGATTGTATTAAGTTATTTGTGTTTCCAAATTGTCTGGGAATCCTAAAGTTCTGCCTCTATCTCTCTGCCCAGCCATTGGCTGGGAGCAAGAGACAAATAGGAATAGGATATTAAATTTATTTTAAAAAAGCATTGTATATCCATAATTTTACCTTAGTAGAAATCTTTGTAATTGATATAAGATTAAAGTTACAATTTCTTACATTGGTACAGAATTTATATATTGATATAGATTTAAAGTTTTAATTAATAAAAATGTGTAAATTGATGCAAAATTTGAAATAATAATAATGAGAATCAGAAAACAACCTAGATGTCCCCAACCAAAGAATAATAAAAATGTGGTATATTTACACAATGTAGTATTACCCAGCAGCTAAGAAACACACACACACACACACACACACACACACACACACACACACACACAAGCCCTTTGTGGAATTTAAAAGCTTATTGATGGATGTAGAAAAAAAAACATCCTTATTGAAGTATCCCAGATCCAGAAAGACACATATGGCATTTATTTTCTTATATGTGGATATTAGCCCTTATATCAATAATAACCAAGTTAAGATTAATACAATACAGAAGATAGGTACAGAGAAAAGTATTAGAAGAAACAGATATCCTTAGGAAAGGGTAATATATTAGGTATCAATGGAAGGCAGGGAGTGTGAATGGGATCACTAAGTAGAAAAAAGGGTAGAGGCTGTGATGAATGGAATATGGAGACAGATAAAATTAAAAAGTATTTTGAGGGGTTATATGGAAGCCAAATATAGTAAAAAGCTCTTAAAGTAGATACATATGTGATAGTATTCTTAAATAAATCACCAAATATTAGAGAAAATATACTCCCAATTGGACATCTTTTGTCACCAAACAAAACTTCCAGTACCAGCTTAGGTTTACATCTAATTGAAGAATTGTTGGCCAAAGAGTCTCCATGGGACTTTGAAACAACCCAGCCTGTTGCCAAAGTAGCTTTCCACACACTGACTGAAGAAATCCATTGCTGCAGCCTCCCTTGTCTCCTGTTTGTGCATCTTATTAATCTCACAGGGCATTTCCTCCATGATTCCTCTCTCCCCTTCCCTAATACATCACTAGGTTCCCAACTCAAGTGGATATGACCTGCTTAACCAAAGGTCCTGCCTACCAGAAGACTAGGTTGTCTGCTCATAGACCTCCACTCTCTCTTTACCCTCAAAACCAATCTCTCAAGGTTGTCTCTAGGGATGCAACAGAATACCAGCTATAGCCTCCTTTGCCTGCTCTACTCAGCTTCTGTGGATCCTACTGACTGTCCTCACACTCTCCCTCCTCCAAAAATACTACATCCAAGCTTGCAACACCAGATGGCAATCCCTGTGAACACAAAAACCAAGCAGCTCAGAAAACAGGCAACAGTCATGACATTCTCTAAAATTTTAGAGTGGAAACAAATACCAAGAAACACCTAACCAGAAACAAAAAATTGAGAACACAGAGCTTACACCTACAATCACCCCAAACACAGATGCTTACTCACCAGCTTAAGAACACAATCTACAAAACCAGGACCATAGGTCTGCACTAGAGCCTTGCTATCCTATTATAGCAAGTCCTGAATATTCCAACATGGCTGAAGCACAAGAAGACATTAAAATAAAAAAAAATATGGAGAAGATAGAGGTTCTTAAAGAGGAAAAGAATAAAAACCTAAAAGAAATAAAGGAATTAAAACAAATAATTGTAAATAAATAAGTCCCTCCAAGAAAGCCAGGGAAACACAAATAATGGCAAAAATGAATAAATGCCTTTTAAAGGCCCAAGAAAAAACTGACAGGTAAAGTAAATAAAACTGTTCAAGACTTGAAACAGGAAATAAAGGCAATAAAATGAAAGCACAAACATAGAGAATTTGGAAATGAAAAATTTAGGAATTCAAAGAGAACTACAAAGACAAGAAATAGAAGAGAAAAATCTCATGAATTAAAGATAGCATAGAAGAAAAGTATGCATATGTTAAAGAAAATATTACATCAAAAAATTAATGACATAAAACATCCTAAAAATCCTGGACAATTTGGAAAGGCCAAAGCTATGAATAATAAGAATAGAGAAAGGAGAAAAATCCAAGCACAGAAGTCTAAAAAATATTTTTCAAAAAAAAAAAATTTCCAACTAAAGAAAGAGGTGCCAATAAAACTAAAAGCTTAAGGAACCCTGAATAGATTAGAGCAGAAAAAAGGTCCACTTTTTGATACATAATAACCAAAACACTAAAAATACAGAACAAAGAAAAATATTAAAAACTTCAAAGGAAAAAAAAAACAGAGTAACATATAAGGTAGAACTGTTAGAATTACAGCCAGCTTCTCAGTGGAAACTTTAAAAGTGGGAGGTCTGTAGATTCTAAAAGACCACAGGTGTCAGCCAAGGTTACTATACCTAGCAAAACTTCCAATCACTATATATTAATGAAATAACATTCCATGATAAAGTCAAACAATAATTATCTTCAAATCCAGACCTATAGAAGATACTAAGAAAAAACCTCCAACTCAAGGTGGTTAATCACAACCCTGAAAACACAGGAAATAAATATCTCATGCCAGAGGAAAAAAAAAAGAAGCAACAGGCACATATCATCAACGCCACCTGCAGGACTACTACCAATAACATCAACGTACAAAGAACAACCAGTGCTTACTGATATCTCTCAATATCAATCGAATCAATTCCTCAATAAAAATACACTATCAGAATGGATGTGAACACAGGACCTAGGCCTCTGTTGTATCCAGGAAACACACGTCAAAATCAAGGAAATATATTACCTCAGGATAATGGGTTAGAAAAAGATATCTCAAGCTAAAGGACCTAAGAAGCAAGCTGATGTAGCCATTCTAATATCTAACCAAATTGCTTCAAATCAAAGTAACCAAAAGACATGGGAAAGGATACTCTATACTAACCAATGGAAAAATATACCAAGATTATATTTCAATTCTTAATGTCTATGATGCAACACAAGAGAACCAACCTTTGTAAAGAAACACTACTAAAGTTTAAATCCCTCACACACTGACAGTGGGAGCCATCGATAGATAGACCACTCTCAACAATGGACAAGTCCTGCAGGCAAAAACTGAACAGAGAAGTACTGGAGCTAATAGATGTTATAAACCGAAGGATCTAAGGGATACTAAATGAACTTTTGCCCAAACACAAAAGAATGTACCTTATTGTCAGCACCTCAAACTTCACCAAAATTGAGCACATACTCGAGACACAAAGAAAGTCCCAACAGGTAAAAGAAAATTGACATGACTCCCTGAATACTCTCTACTGAATTACTGATGGCTGTAACTGTTGAGTCTGGGAATCAAACCCAGGTTTGCTGAAAACACAACTAGTGTTGGAAACCCCTAAGTCATACGTCTGGCCACATAATTCTCACATTCTGTAAAAATAAGTCACGTGTGTATAAGTGGCTATTTGAATGAAAACAGCAAGCAACCTTACGCCCTTAGGAAGTGGCACTATTTAGGAGACATTGCTTGGTTGGAGTGGGCATGGCCTTATTGGAGGAAGCAGGTGATTGGAGGTGGATTTTGAGTTCTTACAATCTCGAGCCAGACCTGGTGTTACTCTTCCTGCTGTTTGCTAATAGAGATGTAGAAACTGCAATTCCTTCTCCAACACCATGTCTGCCTGCATGTCTCTATAATTCCACTATGGCAATAAAGGACTGAACTTCTGAAACTGTAAGCCAGCCCCAATTAAATATTTTTTTTTATAAGAGTTGCCAAGGTAATAGTGTCTTTTCATAGCAATAGAAATCCTAACTATGAGAGTATATTTTACTTGAAAGTAGAAAGGAAAAAGCTTGGGGAACAAAAGAGGAGAGTCAAAAAAAGAGATTGCAGATGGTATTGTTGTGTTATCTTTAGCCTTTAACATACACAGATATGAAAAGTTCAAAATACAATGGAGAAATAACTATGAAAGAAACAATTGTTATTCACATGATATATGCATACATTAAGAGAACATAATTCCAGACTATATACAAAGCAGAATATGGACTTTGAAGACTTATTTGTGTACAATATGCTTTCATTATATTTTCTTTGTAGTGATGAAACACTTGACAGGAGCAACTTCTTGGAGGAGCTGTCTATTTTGGCTCACAGTTCTAGTGCGCACTGTCTGTCATGCCAACAGTGCATGGGAAAGGAAGCAGCACATTTGTACATGTGGGAACTTGCAGTGGATTACTCTAAAGGTGCTGTCCAGAAGGCCGATGTAATACAGGAAAAAAGGCAGACTATAAGCCCAAAGGTGAACCTTGGTGACTCAATCTTAGGCCAGGCCATACTCCCCAGAACTTCCTAAACCTTCCCAAACAGTATTTATAGCTGAAGATCAGCTCTCTAAATATATCAAATATTGGGTGACATTTCATATTCAAACCATAAGATTAGCTTTCTAAAGATTGAAATAATTTTAGCAATTGGGCAAAATTTTTAAAAATGTGAAACAATCAAGAGAAATCAAGGGAATTCAACGTCGAAAGAAGAATTTATTACAGCTTAAAAGATGAACAATTTAGTGACATTAATTTGCCTTATGCTTACCTATGTATTAATTATAATTTCAATGATAAATAGTACCATATGGAATAGATTAAAAATGATCTTGTAGAAATTATATGACAGCCCATTAAGCTAGAAATAGCCAAGGCATCTTGAAAATGATAACAATGCTTGAAATCTCAACTAACGTTTTAAGAACTATCATTGAGCTACATTAATTAAAGATAAAGCTAAGCAAGAAGCCAGAAGTGCAAATCTCCATATGAAGTTCAACTTTGCAAAAATTAATTAAGAGTCATGAATCATTCAGGAGTCTGCATCTGGGCATAAGAGAGGTTAATGGCTCTTAAGGGCATGAAGTGGATCTTTGAATGCTGCTAATATCCTATTTCTGTATTTGATACTTGGTCACACAGATGCATTTGCATTAAGCTCTCAATGATCCTAAAACCTACAATTATCCTCTTATGTTTCTTACTTTACCACATGTGGTATGCTTCTTTCTTATATGTGTAATTTGTGGCTATTTGTTTAAAGTGACTGTCATATACTGAAGTTCTTTCATTCTTGATCATTTGCTCCATTTGCTGTTCCTGCCTCATCTTTCTTGTACATGTTCTTTATAGTTGTTTCATCCTTCTCTTGGTTAAAGCTTTGGAACCAAACTGGTTACTATAGTTCACCTACCTGGACTTGATTTCAATATAATCTTTTTTATAGTTATTATAAATGCACATGCCATCATTTTGTTTTTCTGGATAGCTATTATTATACACAAAAGCTACTGCTTTAAAATTTTGTATTTAGAATTTTATTTCTTTCTTTACTTCTTTTTTTATCTACTTTTCCCCCTGTTCTCTATCTTTTCTCTCAATTCACTTTAAGCACAATGTCAAAGTGTTAAAAATATAGTTAAAAAAAAGTATAATATATGTGGTAAAGTAAGAAAGTTTATGGCCCTGTGGATGGTAAGAAAGCATTCCACTACAGAGATTACAAATCTAGCTACACAGAAGGAATTTTTAAACTATATTAAATTAATTTATGGTTCACACAATACTTGGCATATTTTTTTAAATGTAATAAAGGTTGACCACAAACTCAAGGAAATCTGCCTTCTTCAGCCTCTACCTTTTTATATACCACATTGCGTTTCATAGAAAAAAAATTGGAATTATTATCCACTTGGATAATTGTTAAAAACAGAAAACAAGAGACAGTCTTATCAAATAAGTCAAAAACCTGAACAGTTGAAGAACAAAAAGTTAAGCAAATCCACAGTAAACTTAGAAACAAATTTAACAAAGCCTGTAAAAAAAAAATCTCTCCAACAAATGACAAACAAATAATAATAATTTTAAGATGATAAAAAATATAGGGAAATGACCGTAGCTGAGAACTCCATTTTAGGGCTGAGAGGTGCTCTGTGAGCAACCAGAGGCTAGGGCAACACCAGGAATTCCAGGAATGCAGAACACCAAGGATATTCTCTCCCAATAGTGGAAGCTCATGTCCACCAGTGTAAAACCTGGTCTTGCCTTTAAACTAGCCTTCATTTAGCAGGAACTCAATCCCAAAAGGAGGGAAGCTGAAGCTTAAATAAAAATTCTGGTAATTAAAACTGGATATAGTGAGGTAGGTTGTCACTGTTTTCTAACTCGTTTAATGCTGATATTTGTTTATTAATACTGGTATGATGCCCATAGCCAAACAAAATGGCAGATTTGAATATAATAAATAAAACAGCTGTGCCACCCACTTTCTGTAGAAAAAGGAAAGAACTGCAACAGGAGCACACCAACTACAGACACGCTCGGTATTTAACATAAATTTGTGCCAGAAAGCCCAGGCATCACATCCAATTCCAGTTACTTTAAAATCATGTCTCAAACAAGGGATTGGAATAAACACAAACACAGTTCTGACTTACTGTCAAGACTATTCATTATTTCCAATATACTGTACCTATAATCTAGAAAGCAAGAATAATAAAAAAAATTGTAAAAAGGCAAGCAGGATATCACATTTTCATAAGCTGTTTTCTCAAAATGTTTCTACACTATTGACTGATACTTAGGTATGTGGACTGTATTGACCCTAAAGAGAATTATTTGTTTTGGATACTCTTACCTCTAGTTGATAGGCAGGGCACTAACCACAGTGAAATAAGAAAAAAATACTAGGAATAAACAAATAAAAAAATCTTTATCTTTTGCTTTTCTGTTGTTTTTTACATACTTATTTTTTTTGTCTTAGAAAAGGAATTGATATGTTCATTATTGATAATGTAAGTAGATAACTAACTTAACAGTGGTAGGTCTTAAATACTGGTAAATCATGCTTCCCATATACTTAAATATCTTCTGAGATCTAATGTTATTTCCTTTACTGTAGATTTACTTACAGAAAAAATTATGAAACGCATATTGGAGTTTGTCCTTAAGAACTAAATGAAGCAAAAATCAGAATCTATCAAATATTCAGTGAGACATTTTAATTTACTAATACTCTTCCAATTAATAATATGCTATTTTATAAGAAAATATAAATGTCATGTAGCTATAGAGGTTCTATATTTTTCAATTCTAAATATAATTTTTATCATTTTCCAAAAATGTATTATAAGATCATTTTACTTTTGATTAAAAAATTGTAAATAACTAGAATAAAACATTTCTTTTTGTTAGTACTCAAATCAAACCTCACATAGAAGCAATTTACAAAATAATATGATTTTTAGGATAATGTATTTACTTGTATACAGAAACCATTAATATATATTCCTGTTGTTTTTATGGAATCAATTCTATTTTTATAAATGACTATTTTACTTATGATTATTGTGGTGTGCACCTATGAACTACAAGAAGGCAAAGAAAGAACCTGGGTTCCTATAATGTGGTCTTTTGAACATGCTTGCCCTGGGAGTGGTACTATTTGGAGATGTGACTTTGTTGGAGTAGGTGTAGCTTTATTGGAGAAAATTTGTCACTGTGGGGTTGGGCTATGAGAGCTTCCTCTTAACTGCCTGAGGATGTCATTCTTTTAGTGGCCTTCAGATGAAGATATAGAATTCTCAGCTCCTACTGAACGATTCCTGCATGGATGCTGCCCTTCTCCCATCTTGATAATAATAATGGACTGAATCTCTGAACCTGTAAGCTGGCCCCAGTAAAATGTTTTTCTTATGAGATTTGCCTTGGTCATGGTATCTGTTCATAACACTAAAACCCTAAGTCTACAAAGAGTTGCATATTTAAAGTTTTTCTCAATAATTTATTTCTTTTATTTGCTTTATATTCTTTTCACAGCACCCTCCCTTCTCTCCTCACAGCCTGCTCTTACAAAGCCTCCCCCATTATAACTTCCCCTTCTCTTCAGAAAAGGAACAGCCCTCATTGGGTACCACCCTACACTGGGACATCTAGTCCCATTAGGACTAGGCACATCTCTCCTACTGAGGCCCAACCAGGAAGTACAGGTAGGAGAAGGGAATCCAAAGACAGGCAATAGATTCAGAAACAGCCCTTGCTCTGAACTCTATTTCCCAATAAAAAGATACAGAATAACATAATGGGTGTGATAATAGGATCCATCTCTGTTGCACACAAGAAACACACCTCAGCAAAAATGTACATTAGCCCAGAGTAGAGGGATGGAAAAAGTTTTCCAAGAAAATAGATCTTAGAAGCAAGCTGGAGTAGCCATTCTGATATCTAATAAAATAGACTTTTAGCCAAAATTAATTGAAAAAGATAGAATATTTAAATTTAAAGAAAAGAAGTCCACTGTTTACACATACTTTGAAAGTTCTGGTTAATTTGCTTTAAAACTTCTTGTACCAACTACATGGAAGTGGCACAGACCTTTAACATCAACAGAGGCAAGCAGAACTGTGAATTTAAGGATAGCAGCCTGGTGTACAGAAGGAGTTACAGAACAACCAGAGATACACATAGAAGCCCAGTCTTGAAAAACAGAAAAAATAAATAAAAAAGAAAGAATATAATAAAAGAAGAAAAAGTTTTTACCTTCTATTTGTCTGTTTTCACTAGATAAAAATTTAGTAACCCCAATTTCACCCTAAAATTGTTAATTATTTATTTTATGTTTTATTGCTGTGTAAAGTATTATAATGATCCATGTTCATTTTACAACATGGGATTAGATATGTCTTAACAGAAAGCTTTCGAATTTGTGTGTATTTGTACTACTGGGAATGGAAATGAAAGGTTTCAGGACCAACTCAAGTTCCGACTGTTTTCAACAATGCCCTATTTCTTGTTTTTTACTCTAATTATTCTCCTTCTGAAATGACCTTGAGTAAGAGAGTGCCAGGCTCCTGTACAGGATCATCCAATTTATATAGAACTCGGTAGATAAAAGTCTCCCTTTTATATTCAGGAAAAAAAAACCAATCATCATGACATAATTAGTTTTTTCTTGGTAGAGGAGGAAAAATCCCACTTTATCTAATCATTGGCTGTAAGGAAATGTTTTGAGGATTGTTGATGGGGTACAAGGGAGAAGCTTAATCAAATCACTGTCATAATGTATCCTCTTTCAAAGGTAACATGGAGGGTCATGCTATTTAGGGCTTTTAAATTTCAATTTTGTTCCTTAGCCAATGTATTTGTTCATGAAGTCCTTCCTCTATGAGCCTGAAACTGTTTCTTTAAAGTAACTGATGTCATATCCTCTCGTTAATTCACTCAAGGAAGCTGAAGTGGCACACACATGTAGACATTCCTTCAACCTGAAAAGTCTTTCTTCATTGGTTCTTTCTGAACCAGATTGCCCCCAGAAAACCTCTGCTAACATTTACACCACCATATTTTGTGTTTTGTTTTGTAGAGTGGCTCTAATGTGGAATACTACCACATGTAACTAATTCATAACTTTTTTTGATATGTAACAAATTTAAATAAGTTAAAATAATTTTAAATCAATTTTTAGTTACAAGATTTTAAAAAGAAATTAAATAGACAGTGAAATGGAAAATTATATACTAAAATTAGTATTGACCTGACAAATTTGAGCAAAGTTAAAATCATGACTGCATGGCTTTAACAATGCATCACTTTGTAGTATATAAAAATAAATCTTACAGTATTATGAGAAAAGGGCCATCATCCATTTTGCAGTCTAGTGTGAGGAAGAAAAATATGTGCTCTTTTAAAATTTATTTTATAATGTCCAATATCCATTTCTTGTGGTTGAAGCATTGTAAAGTGTCAGGAGCCATCATCGGACAAGGTAATAACTAGCAGGTGATCTTCCTAAAATGGTCAGCTTCAGATTGTAATCTGTGATAAATTTGATCCTATATACAAGACCCAGGAGAAATTCCTTTTAGGAAAGATTCCTGCAACTAATATAGTTTTTCTGTTATTATTAAAGATATATAAAAATCACTAGGTATTAGTCCTCCCCTCCCCCTTTGAGCAGATCTCTGCAGATCAGTGAAGATGTACTGGCTTATGGTGATGCTATATAAATAAAAGGATGACTTCTTAATTTTTAATAATGATCCTAAAAGAATTCCTAAAATTATATCGGTGTTTATTAAGCTCTTTTATAGTGGGCCTGCTATTAGGTCCTTTTCTGATAGTCAAAACTGCAATGAGAACTATGTCCGTCTCCAATGTGTCACCAGTTAATTACTTCTAGATAGGAACTAGACTTTCTACTACTCAGAGCTCATTCTAAGAGGTTGTAAAAAATTAACCGAAGGTCATAGAAAGGGAACTAATGATTTATTTTAGGTACTAGGACAGAAGACAAGGTACTGACTTGGTTTATCTATATAAAACTTTACTAATAACTTTATTATGGTTTTTAACTTTCAACGAACCTGTGGAGCTGTGACAGGTGATAGATATCTAGCAAGAAAATTACTCCTAATGGATATGCATGTAAACATTCTCTGTTGTAAACTTCTATTTCAGTTTATGATTTGACTTTATGTGTGAACTTGTGATGAACTTTTTACCATGTGACTATGGATTCTGAAAGATGTATAAATACTGAGGACAAAGAGACAACAAGAAGAATTTTTTCCCTTGCCCTGCTTAGGATCTTTCTGCTTTTTCCCCTTTTCTTAGTAAGCTTCCATAAGAAACTTTTCACAACTTAGTAATAAATGCTATAATCACTTTTCAAAGTGTCTCTTTTTCTTCCTGTGACTTCAGCTAGGATGAAAGTTTGAGCCATGCAGTTCCTGCTGAGAAACAACAAAGACCAGATCACTTAATCTTCCACTGAATGGCTACAGGTGTTAATCACCTAACCAGCAGCTTTTTAACCGTTAGAAAGAGCAAGAAAGTTTTTAGGACTTTTCAGAAGTTATCATCAGCATTTCAGTATAGTTAGAGAGCTACAATGTCCTGGTACCCTCAGACTTTAAAGGCACACCAAATTCCTACTCAGTGCCTTGTCTCTATCTTCTCCAGGCTGGGAAGCTCCCAGCAGTAAAGAAATAATAACAAAAAATTCTGAAAATAAGTTGTTGACAGTCACAAAGCCAATTGAAAAAATATACTTAGTTCCAGGTATTTGATGAATAAGTAATGGATTTTTATTACAGAATTGATAAAATGAAAGTGTTACACAGTTGCAGCTTTCAGCACGTAGAGAGTGCCATTGACATTCTTAATTTAATCAAAATTATTAAAACACACAGACTAAAATAACCATTTAAAATTAGTACATACAAAGACGTACTTTAGTCTTCAATTGGTGAACTAATGAGATAAACTTTATTAATAAAATAGTTAATTCATTAATCTGAATTAAGACTAATATTAATGAGAAAAACTTGCTTGTCTCTAAAAGCTTCCTTTATCATGTCTACTTTACCTTCTTAGGGTAAAATATTGCTTACTTGTCTTTGAAAATGAAGGGGTCTAATTTGGCACTATTTAAAAAATTTCCATCAAATGTTATTTTTTCAATAATTATCCAACCAATGTGACTTTTTGATATACATATAATCTTTAAAAGTCAATGAAAATATATCCCTATATGCATATTACCAGAGGCTGTGACAATGAAAAATAAAATAATGAAGAATTATTGAATAACCTCTGTGATGCTTCTTTTCAAGAAATATTAAAATGGATAAACAGAATGCTATGATGCATATAAATGTCTCTAATCACAACACTTGGAAAGCTGAATCACGAATATAGCAAACTGAGTGCCAGGTATGCTACCCAAAAATGAAAATGTCCTTTCTCAGACACCTAACAAACAAACAAACATAAATAAAAACAAGATTTTGTGTGCCCAATGGCTACACTCAAATTAAGAGAGATAACATATAGAACTAATTTCTATGATCATTTCCCCCAAACAATATGGTATATGCAGTGACTTGAACAGGAAATATCCCCAGAGTGATTCACTCCCTCCCTCCTACTGTCATGACTTTGACTGATTACGCAGATCCATTCTCTCAAACATATATATATATATATATATGTATATATATATACATATATATATATGTATATATATATATACATATATATATGTATATATATATGTGTGTGTGTGTATATATGTATATATACATATATATTTATATAGTCATATATAACTATTCACCATACAATACATATACATACATTAATATTACATAGCTTTGCTGCTTCCAACTTATACTTGAGGATGAGAATGCTCACTTCAGTGATCTTATCACCATGTCTGATCTCAGCTATGCTTCCCAGACCTGATGGGTTTGTAGCACTCTGGAACTATAAGACAAATTATCCATTTCTTTCATAAGTTGCTTTGGTCATGGTATTTTATCAGAGCAATAGATAATAACTGATACTACTCTGATTCAGCATGAGGTACCTTTCTGTTATATAAACATTTGACAGCTCCATGTCTCTGTCAAAACACAACACATAGAAGCCTTTGCATATAGTTCATTGTATCTCAAGCATATTTTACAGTTATATGATGCCCATCAGCAGCATTTGTGTGTTTGTTTGTGTTTAACAAACAAATTTTCATACAGTGTACTCTAAGTCAATTTTTTTCATCTTCAACTCCTCCCACATCCTCCCAACTGAGGGGATTGATAGACTTTTGAACATTTAGTCCTAAACGGGATGCCTTCTTCAAATCTCTCCCTCCATGTCTCCGTGATATATGCAGAAGAGGAGACAAACAGAATGTAAGAGCCAGACGTGCTGAAGAGATGCTTTAGAAAATATGCAGTACACAAAATGAAAGGAGTCTGGTAGTCATCTATTTCAGTAGAAATTCAAAAGGTATATTCTGAGGCAAAACAGAAATCACACATCGTTTGCTTTTACTTATTTAGAGAAAAATATGCACAGGTTTTCAAGTGTTAGTCAGCATTATATAAAATATTTTAACAACTCTGAATCCATTATTTTTTGATTGACTTACTTTGGAAATAAAATGACTGTTCAATTTAAATTTTCTGTTATAATTTTTTCTTTCAGCGTAAAGTTAACATGAAAATTTTCTTTTCCTCCCATAGCCTACTTTCGATTGTGACTAATATTATTTTTACTTTCCAAATATAGCATTTTTATCTAAAATGGATAATACATATTAAAATTCTTAACAGCTCTAGCATGAGTTTTATCAAAAGCAGTTATGATGTCGAAGTGAAATATATTGTACAATACAGTCTTCTAAATTCCTTTCCTTGACAAACGTGAGGTGACATGTGTCACATATGCACATTTTGTTTGAATGAAAATATGTTCGAAGGTAGTTCTCTGAACATAAGATTTCTCAGTTCTGTATTTCAAATGACTAAGATCACTCTCTCAGGATACTTGCATTAAAATAATCTTTCAATACCACTATATTTGAAACTTGTTATAATGGAATGAAAATGGTACTCTATAATCATCAGTAATTGCTTAGAATTTTCTTTATTTATTGAATATATAAAATATTGTACCAAGCTACATACATAGTCATAGAAGAAAATACCAGAATTGATACAGGCAAAATCAATAGATTGTGTACAAAACAGTAGTCTTCTGTTTTTAAATCATTGATTTTTTTGTCAATTATTATTTAATTAATTACTGAACCTTTAATTAATTACTGAACCTGATATTTTCCAATAATCATAAATTCCAAATTACCTTATGATTGATTTATTAATCTCATATTGTAGCTATTGTTACAGGAAACAATTATGTTTATAGTAACATTTGCATAGTGACTTCTTATTAATGTATCTTTCATAGTATACATTACATGTATTTTAAGGGATTAAACAGAGAAGTCATTTGTGGACAGTATTTTTTCAATTAATAATGCAAGTCAAATAGTTTCTATTTGAATACTGAAAGCTATATTTATATTAATTTTTGTTACTTGGGCTATAGAGGACAGGACACAATAGATTTATTAATTTATAAACAAAATATATGTCCAAAAAAATATCAGTCTACTCAATCCAGGTATTACTTTAAACAAAATTAATACTTTAATGTACTATAGTTAATATTTTTCATTGCATGTAGTTTATTCTAAATTTTTCTTCTTATTTTTAAGCATTAACACAACACAATTTTTATATTCAATGTATGTTAAGTATCTCATATTCTATATTCAATCACTTGAGTAAATTACAAGTAGTAGAAAATTATAGCTGCTGAATACATATTAATCTGAATGAATGTGGTATATTATTGTTTATAACTCATGATTTTAAATCACTATAAATAAGTTTATAGGGTTCTATAAATAGATAGAATTATAAGTTTTTCTTAAATACAGTATAACTGATATTTCCCAGTCTTGGCTGCATATATAATTTGTTTTTTAATTTTGTTGAATAGATATGCTCAAAAATGAATAATTCTGGATTATAGTCATATCTTTAAACAATTAAAGGTTGTATTATTAGAGAATGATGTAAAGCATAAAAACATATCTAATAATTCAGGATATTTCGAGAACTTTAATTCCTAAAGATTCTCTTTTTCAGTTTTTGAACTATGAAGAGGATATGAAATAGAGCTCAGTGAAGCAGAATTACTCCATAAAAATAACATGTAATTAAATCCTGTTAAAACACTAAATAAGTATGTTTTAAAATGTGTAACAAATAGAATCATCTTACAAAACTGAAAATACACACAAGTATACACACACACACACACAGAGTACATATGCATTTTTTGGACATACTTCAGCTGTTGCAAAAATGAGCTTATAACAGCTGTAGCTACAAGCACAACATTCTTACAAGATAAATTCTTATACGATTTCTAATGTAGGCCTTGGTGACATTCTAAAGACCCCACTCCTAGTTGAGATGCATTTGAATGCCCATGCCCTAGTGAATGCCCTAAATCCCACATGAATATGGGGAGTACTAATTGGACTTAGGAGACTATGAACATGATTTATGTCATCAAACTAAAATAATCATATTTAACATACTCAAGATGTATAAAAATGTCAAGAGCTAGAAGGGGCAGAAATAATACAATATGTTATTCTTCATCATGCCTATACTCAACTGATATTTTTGTAGGGAAAAGACATGTAAAGTAAAATGGGGCAGGTAAAAATATAAATATTACAACAGAAAAAAATCTGAATAGTCATCTAAATACTGGTAACATTAAATTGTTAAATAATAATGTGCTTTACAAAAATCATATAATTGCAAAGATGGTATGTAAAACTTAATTAAAAGAATATTTTAAAATTATCTTTACACCAATGATATCATTTAATCAAAATCCATTTTGTGAATCAAAGAGGATTTGATCTTAGTGATGGATAAATGATTGCTTACAATCATTTATCCATCACTAAGACTTGGTAATTCATCAGTAAAAGAAAAACGTGTTTTCCAGATGCTACAGGCCTTTTATGTATAAAACTCAAGTATAATGACTCTATCCAGAACACAAGTACAAAACAAAGCCATAGGAAAAGAAAATCTCAGCATGGATGAAGAAGAAATTACACCATGAGGTGGAAATCTGAAGTAATGGAGGAACACTGGCATACGATGGCCTACAAAATACTATGGCTGATTAGCTTTGTTCAGAGATGCTGATCCTGGCAACATTGCCTGCTCTCTAGTGCCTGGCCCTGTTAACCACACTCACATTGTCAGCTCTAAATAGAGCCAGAGGTTCCATTTAGAGGAAGATATAAATGAAATTAGTCTGGGGACACACACACAAAAAGAAAAGGAGGGGTACAAATTACATAATCATAACACCCATGTATAAAATTCTCAAAAATCATGTAGGGAAGAGTACAACATTTTTGGAAGGATAAGTAGGTTATAGGAAGAATTGGAGAGATGAGATCAGGATAAACTAGATCAAAAGGCATTGTATATAACGGGAATTATCAAACACACACTCCAGCTGAACCACGAAACCTCCTCCTCATGACTCCCACCACATCCTGATGAGTAATGTGCTACAACCTCACAACACTACTGCAGTCTCACCTCCTCTTAGGCTTCGTCTTCCTTCATAGCCCCAGCCCCGTGAGAATAGCTGGTAGGCCCAAGTAATTAACTACCTAACTACCACTGAATTTTCTACTTAAACTGGTGATATGAAAATATATGGCCAAATATTATATGATTATTTTCTGTTGGTGTATTTAATTTTGAGGTGATAACACTATTCAATTCCTATGTGAAAGAATGTGATATTCTATTTTATGGTGAAGAGATATACTATATATGAAATATGTTCGTAAGGGGATAGTTAAAATAAAGCTACCTTTATAAGTGTTTACAATGGTCCTGTAACCGTGTAAGGAATTATCAAATTGATTTTCAAAAGATTATGACATTTAGTGGGCACAAATTCAAGTACAAAGATAAATTTTCAACTCATACATTTTTATTAATTATACATTTTACATTATAGATACAAGCTGGTTATTATACCATAAAGAAACCCATTAAAATTTAGAGTTATAATGAAGCAGTCAATTATTTATATCATAAATCTGTAGTTATCTATTTATATAAGGTTCAGCTGTGCAATTTCTCCCCTTTAAATGTGTTCCCACATGTATGATTCAGGTTTCATTTATGTGTATAATTCTCATCTTGAAGGTGGGTTAGCATCTGCTGAGGCATATGGGCTCAGTGCCTGAGTCTCGTTCTCCATGTGTCTCTTTAAATCTTCCAGTAGTGTCATCTACACAGGGACATGCAATCAAGGTATATACTTCACTGAAGCTTCCACTTATGGAAAGGTCATTAACCTACATTGTATTTATTGATATAATACACTAAGAATTAACAGACATATATTTTATTGTGGTGGATTATGTTTCACTATAGGCACAGTGCACAGTGACGTACATAGTAATGTATGACATAGATAAGCAAAGGGTTTCAGCTTCAAACTCCAATTCTCCTCAACCTAGCTATTAAATAATCAGGAATGTTGAAGATTTAAAACTGATTTTCACTTTGAATAAAACTTCAAGAATTAAAATTTATAAATTATTAAGTATTACTTAATCCAATTTGATATTATATATAGTTCTTTCAAATATATATTTACTAGAAATGTTAAATTTTTTCTATTTTTACTAATATTATTCAACTTCATGGTAATACTTGTCTTTATTGTGTTTTGAGGTCTTTTATCTCCTTCTATATTTTGTCTTTCCTACTGCAAACTGAAACAAAATGCCTTTGTAAGTATGAAGAGATTCCTTATAAATATTACCAGTTAAAAAGAAACAAATTTTATATTATAGAATACAGAATTTAAATGTTAGGAAGTTTATTAATTGAATGCATTTATAGAGTTTTAAAACAATATGCACAGTAAGACACTGGGATTTGGAAGAGTGATTTATTGATTTTGACATAAAAACAGCAAAAATAATGGAAAAATATTTAAAAGAGCTGTCTTTTTAATATTTTGGATTTAGCCATGGCTCCAGATAATCTCAAAATAAATATAACATATTTTGAAAATAAATAACTTTTAGTATATGGAAACATTAAAAAATATCTCTGGATTATCTTTCTATAGGCAAAATATTTTAGAATATCTTAGTTCTTGGATCAAGCAATCCTCTATTTGTTTCTTTTGATAACTGAGGAGGTTAGAATTAGAAAGTTCTTAATAGGTTTAGTTTTTGGCATAGTTTGGGAAGTTTATGCTTGCCAAATAAAGTGTACCCAAGGGAATAAAATTTGGGTGCTCATTTTCTGACATCATATCCAGTTTGATTTCTTGGCTTTATGTTTGCAGTTAAGTATATTCACTCTCTATTTCTTCTTCCAGCTGCCATGCCTGGCTGGTTCCATGTCTCCCTACAAAGATGGACACTTATTCCAACTAGAACTCTAAACCAAACTGCAAAGGAATCTTAATCCAGCAATATGGATACCCTGGCAAGGGATCACTTTCAAATACCTTCTAGGTCAATGTGACCTACTTTTAATCCCTCTGGCTAGAGAAAATATACAACTTTAATTCCTATGGCTGGAATATAGACACACTATTAATCCCCAAATTGATGTCTAAGTGAGGGGCAGACAAAATGATGAATTGAAGAAAAATTTGACAGAATGAGTCAGAGGTGGGATATACCCAACTCACGTGGGAACAGCAGAGGTAAGAGAGATGACATGTCTCTTAATTCTTCATGCTAGTTTATCACAAGACCAGAAATGTAACAGCAACTTTTCATAGTCCTGAATTAGTCAATACTTTCTATTTCTGTATAAAATTTGGACAAATAACAAATTATTTAAAAACTTATTTTTTATGAGAGGTTTTTATGTTAATCATTTTAATAATATAGGAAAAACAGGATAAACATCAAAATAAATTAATGTGATGGAAAAGAGTGATATTTTCTATAGAAATAGGAAAGAGTGAAATATCACCAATTATAAATCTCATATTAAATCCATTATTCAGATCTATTTAAATATGTTGTGTGTGTTTCATGAAAATAAATTTGTTTGTGTACCCTTGTGTCTGTGTAAGTACATGTATACTTGTATATCATGAGGTTAGTAAAAGTCAAAGTCAAATACTCTACAAAATTTAACTGCATAGTCACAATAATTGATCCTCAGACTACATATAGGGTTTTGCTTCCGTTTTATGAATTAAATATTTTTATTTTGCTTGTCTGGTTATTAATATAAACTAATAAAGTACAATAAAATATTGAAAGCCATACAAATTGGAATACCCCTAACATTTAGAGTAAATTATTTGTTCATTGTAACAGTATTACTAATATAATCATCCAGTTTTTGGAAACCCATCTCTGTCACTTGTCCTTAGAATAGAACAATTTTCTCACAATCTTAGAAGATTAAAAGAATGGAAATACTTTCCACAGAGCGACAAGCCAAGCATATGTACATGCTCAGTCTTTATGTTGCAATAGACTTGAGAATTTCTCCTTGCTGTAGTCCTTCCTGTTGCTTCCTGGCAGAAAACTAAGCACATTCCTCCATTTTAAAAATGTATATTCAATTTCCAAATTTATCATTAAATGTTCCATGAAACTTCCACATACATCTTAATTTTAAAAAACATCCATAAAGTATTTGACTATAAATAAAATAATATTTATAATTTTATTTAGATTGTGAACATTCTCACAAATCATCAAAATATTTTTGTATAATACTTTTGTATAAAAATCTCCATATGTAACCCAGCACATCAATAAGGAAAAGTTTAATAAAATAAATTTAAAGGAACATGTAAACAAAATAAATTTTATTTTGCTTGCTTTGTTTCTACAGAATGTCACTAGTACTTAGACAGATTAACTTAGTTTTTTCTTTAGATGCAATTATCAATCAACTTTAGATTGATTGCTGATAAAGCTAATTCCATCTCTGAATTACTACACATTTCAAGCATTTACTCAGACATTGATTCTACAGATCACACGTAGCAACATCATATTTTATGCAGGAAAATAATACTTGCTAAGTCAAAATAGATACATAGAATTTCCATCAAACTGAAATGCTGACTGGCAGAAAGAATAGAGAGGTACATATAAGCTTATAGAAACTTTATAAAACTTACATGGCTTAGGAACCAGAGGTATGGGATGTGAAACAGTCAGAGGGTGGATGAGAATGGTATAAAATCTGGAGTTTAATATAATAATAATAATAATAATAATAATAATAATAATAATAATAACAGTAAATCTTAATATACACACACACACAAAGAATACTTACAAGGGTACTTCTTGTGGTTATGAGTCCAGTGCATGATTCTTGTGGGAGAGGTAGTATTCACAGGTATCAGGAATTTCACGTGGGTATATAGAAAGAAAGGTATAGTGAAAAAAAGGGCTAGATTCTTCACCTACCCTGAGGTATATTAGAAAATACAAACAGTGACAGCTATTAGGGCAATAGCAAAAAGTTATCCAGTAAAGATATATAGATTCAAGTATGATTTTTAGGTAATTGTTAGCAAAGAAACATTGAACAATGGACACTGAGATTTTTATGTATATCACGAACTGAATGTCTTTTTATCTGATGATATTTAATATTTGCTATGAGATAAGACTAAAGAAAGAAAGTAATAGCTTCATTTTTCCTAATAATTAACTTTTTAATAATAGGTTTGTTTATTTGTGGTTCTCTGTAACACTTGTTTTCTTCCAATAAGGACAGAGTTGTTGTCTCATGTTACTTCTTTTAAAGAAACCCATTGCCTATATAATTTTCATATCACTTTATCCATGGGAATTGAAGCTTCTATAACAATTGACTATGGAACAAAACTCTGCCTTCTCGTGATGAACAAGTATTTGAATATCCAGAGAGAATATATTTCTCTCCACATCCATAGTGCCCAAGTAACTTGTAATCATAAAATTGTGCTAAATTCACAGACTCTCTTCTTTTAAATATTGAGGGTCTGACATGAGACAAATGAGGGTGTAATATGTTGATGTATAGCTAACAATGGTAGTGAGCTTTTAATACCTCTGATTCTACCATTGAAAGTTGAGATTACAGGCTGGTGCCACACCTACATTATACAGAAGTAGAGTTAAGTTCAAGAGGTTTTGTTGATGTTGTTTGTTTGTTTGCAATAGCCAAGCAATTTACCATGAAAAACATATTTCCAGGCACCAGTCTCAATTCTAGATGAAATGCTTGCACACACGATATATCCGAGTTTAACATATCATAATCTGAGATGAACTGAGATCTATCCATTGATGTCTGTAATGTCATGTTGCACTCAAATGGTTCTCTGTAGTGAAGCACAGACTGTTTTTTTGAAGATCCTCATAAAACACCTTTGTCCTACAACAAAATTGGATGCTACCCAATCGAGAACTGAAAGCTTTATTTGATGATAAAAGATAGCCAGTTGGGCTCTGTCTTCCACATTAATTGGTGATTCATTTAAATTGCGCTTGTGTATGTATAGAGTTTAGAGCTTCTAGTATGCTAGGCTTTCATATAAGCCCTCAAATAACCCTTGATTTTAGTTCTTTTCTCCAGTTTTTGTTCCTTCAACTCTGTATTCCATCCTAGGTGTATGTAGCTATTCCTGTCTTAGTGAGGGAGAATAATCTAATTAATATGAAATCCGTTAACTATAAAGTATTTCTTGAAAGAATAATATTAGGGCAGCTTTGCTGTTTTCTAATTGGCTCTAGTTCAAATTCCAATGCACATATCAGATCGTTTGCAATCACTGAAAACCACATTTCCATGTTATCTGGTCCTGTCTTGTGACCTCCACAGTGTTCACTATACTGTCTATATTCACACAGAGCACACTCACATGCATACACACACATATAATTACACACAAATAAGTTAAAGCAACATATTTTGTGAAAAATAATAGTAAACAATAAAAAATTTGGAACATATTAGATTGGAATCTATAATACTACTCTTAATTTAATTTTATCAATATGCAAAGCTAAATTTAAATTTTTATTGAGGAACATATAAGATTATGAGTATGTTTCTGTTTCTATTAAGATATCCCGTGACCTGCAAGAAAGTCAAAGAGCAATGGTCTTAAAATCTTCATTAGGATCATGTAAAAGAGAGCTATGACTCCTTGTGTAAACTAATTCTAGAATTTATACAAAATAAGTACACAGTTGTCTAATATTTTTATGTAGTACTAAAAAAAAGATTAAAATAATTAGCAAATATAGAAAACTGAACAGATACTACTCTATATTTTAAACATTAAAGTAAAGATGACTTGATTTATAAATAAGAAATCATGAATCAACTGAAATGAATAATGAACTTACTGAAATGGAAAGAACAGGATATTAATAAAACCGACTACTTTCTACAAAGTAAGTAATTAGAAATGGAGACAAAAGGTAACTTTGTATGAGGAAAGCCTAAGAGATATCATTCACAGTTATCAAGTAATCAAATTGAGTGCCATCAATTATGTAACAGATTGAGTCATTTTTTTTTGCAGTATTTTGAATTACAAGAGCATTACAGCACTTCTGTTGCACTGCACAGATGCAGAGCTTGTATTCATCTCGAGCAATCATCTGGTAATAGTAATGTGATGATCATAATACAGAATAGGCTGTCTGTACAATTCCAATGACTCATGCCTCAGAGGGAAATTCAGATTGTTTCAAGCTTATGTAGACTAAAGATCTAATACATCATTATAATATTTTCAACAATTTTATTGGTTGCTCTGCGTAATAGGCAAAACTGTTTTGAAAATTATCTATGGATGAAAAGTTTAAATTATCTTAATAATCTTTTTTTTTTTCTGACAAGCCTTTCTTTTTTTATTACATGCATGAGTTTGGGGTCATCCACCAGGTTTGGGGACCCTATAACGTGCTATATCACAAAAGAGAAGGATTATCTCTACCTGTTGCGGCCCCAGCTGCCCCACGCTTGGGGGCCAAAATATCACATACTGCTCTGTCAGTGTTGGAACCCACACTGCCAAAAGCTTTGGGGGCTAAACTGTTAGAGCCCGCACTGCCCCAAGCTGCTCAGGTCTGCGAGTCGGGGTTCAGCAAGAGAGAGAGTGAAGATGGATGAGAAGAATGGAGACCAGACTGAGTGGAGTGTGATTCAATCCCGTTTATTCTTCAGTCTCTCTTCCTAGTTCAAGTCCCAAGTCTTGAGTTTCTATTCCCTAGTTCCTAGTCCCTAGTGCCTCCAAGTTCCAAGTTCCAGTCTCGAGTCTCATCCAAGTACAAGTATCTAATTCCTAGTTCCTGTCTCGAGTCTCAAGTACCTACTCCAAGTGTCTAATACTTAATAATAATTTCTTCTGTCTGCCTCTCGCCTTTGTATGTCTCACTTCTAAGCCATGCCTTTAAGTCATGCCTTTAAGTCATGCCCTTAGGTCTTGTCTCTAAATCTGATCTCTAAGTCAAGCCCTTAAGTCACACACCTTTAAGTCTCACACACCCAAGGTAAAATCCTGGGTATCTAAAACAAGATGTTATCAGAGTGTGCTCAACGGTTGTAGGCTATTGTAATCAAGTCTCTTGTCAGTGTATGTGGCTCAAGATGGCTGCAAGGATGAAAACCGCCTTCTGTCGGCTCCCCACATCTACCCAAACACTATCAACTTATACCAGCCCCAGAGTGTGAGTGTGGACCCTAGGAATGATCTACACCATCTTTGAGGCCATTACATAGGCTACCACTCATTCTGGACACAGGAAATAAGTGAAATCATTGTCTAGACAACCAGTACCTTTTGTCCTACTGTCCTACTTTTGTGGTTGTGGAGTATGCTACCTGGCTGCTAGAAGTGAAAACATATCAATGCTTTCACCTTTATTGGACCCTGTGTGCCAGTGTGTGCCCACTACCTAAAATGACTGTTAGGGAATAATCATCCACTTTCTGAAAATAACCTTTCCTGTGTAGAATCATAAGATAATAACAAATAGAATCATTTGTAGATGATTAGTCAGGGTCATTTTATTTTGACAGACTGGTTTGCACACTGAAACAAATATTCCTAAACAGTTGACTTAAAATTTCATTTTAGATATTTTGGGAGATATCCCTAGACCTTAAATAGTCATTAAACATCTTACATAAAAACTATGGGACACTTGGGAAGATTTACACACTAAAATAAAAATACTTGAGAATAAGATGTTTAAATGATAGAAGAAAAAGCAAATTAAAAAATTAAGATCTCCTATTTCTAAATATTCATTATCTGACAGAGCATTTTATAATATTTTATTTCCAGAGAAATGCTAATTTTGTTTGGCATCTGACTGAACACTTGCAGTGGGAGCCATCTCTGCCTCTAAATTTGGCTTTCCGATCCTACTGCTTTTCCCTGAATCATAGATGATTCCCTGGCTACCGCTTCATTATTATTCCCACCCCCAGGGCTCCCTGTTTTTAATCATTTGAAATTTTCTCTCTACTGCTTGCTTATTTTTTTAATTACACAAGCCTACTTATAATCTAAATGTTCTACCTAAATATTAATAATTAAAGTATTGTACTCTACCCTCATGTTATCTTTAATTTGATTTAGGCCACAATATATGAAATTTACTTGTAGTTGTAAAAATATAATGACATGGCACTTGCAATCTGAAAATGATTCATGAGTTAACTAGTTCATAATCTTTGAGAAAAACAAAGATTTACATTTAGTAAAGTTTAAAGAACAGATAGTTAATAAGAAATTTTGATGTTTTGCTAAAGAAAAATATTATGCCTTGTAAAATTCAGCAAAATAATATTCTATATAGGTTTCTATTTACCATGTTGGAAAAATACCATTTCAACTTCTATCTTACTATCTAGTGATAACAGTTTATTAAACTTAATGTATCAGAGGTATTTACCTGTAATTTTCATGTTAAGTTCTCTAATAAACACCCACCATTCATTCTAAATATAATCTTGATTATCTGCAAAAAGTTGAAATAAAACAAAGTATCATGGTCATTAAAATGATATTATCTTGACATACAGTCTTTAAATACTTTCTTCAAAGTTTATAACTGACTTCATAGGAAGATTGATGGGCACACGTATGAAAATTCTCTCATTATGAAAATTCTAGGACAACAGTTTGTAAAAGTCTGTTGAAAATAGTGTGATGTTTGTGTTTACAGAAATTACGACAGCATTAAAATTCCACTGAATGAGAAGGATAACTATTCTCCTATAAACTGAAAAGAATGACCTTATACAAAAATCTGTGATGCACAATTTGTACTTCTCAGGAGTTACTGTGCACCTACATTTATCTAATTATGAATTTTATGATTGTATGGTTTCTATAAACAAACAAAACTATCGATAATATACACAATATTTTCCCCATTTTTAAATCGTAGAAGCTAGGGTAATCCAAATTTTTCAACTGAATTATTAAAATTTTAAATATTATACAATAGAAAATGTCCCATGATATTTAAATAAATATTCAGAATTTATCCTATGATTTCTTTATTCTACCTATGAGCTCTTTGTTTTTCTGGATTCCTAAGCATATACTTCCCTATGCCAAATAACTAAAAGCATAGATATCAAGTTAAGTATCTCAACCTTTTTAATGCAAATATTACCTAGATCTGTCATTATTTTTCAAAGCATATTAACTGCTAAATTAAGCTCTAATAAGAGAATTTTATTTTTTCCAGTTCCAGGGAAAGAAAATTTCAGTAACTTCTTACAAATGCTAATAATAACACTTTGCTCATTGTTGAAATATCTATTCTAGTAACATTAACGAGAGCATATGTTGTATGAAAGATGTTTTGGGGGAAGGTATGTAAACTAACTCAGATATTAATTAGAAATTAGGACAGAATTCATTATGATTAAATTATACATATATATTAAAAACACAGTATGAACTTCTATTCAGACCTAACTATTTTATGTAAAATATTCCATAAAGGTTAAAATTTACTTATGTATACAGCGTATTGAGTGAATTAAATTATTGTCAGTGAGTAAGAAAATGGTATTTCTATTTTATTCTGTGTATCTATACTTCTGTATAATATTAAATTCACCATTTATTTATATTATATACTTAGTATTTAATTGAAAAATAATAGAAATATTTCTTAGTACTTTTCTACCTTATAGATTTTTATATATTTTGTCTAGTGGTTTGAATAAAAGTGACCTCATAGGCTCATATTTTTGAATGCTTAGTCACCAGGAAATAGCACTATTTAAAGGGGTTATAGGGTGTGGCCTTTCTGGAGAAAAGGAGACCCTGCTGGTGAGCCTGGAGATTTCAAACACCCAAGCTAGGTCTTGTGTCTCCTTTTCTACTTTCTGAAGATCAGGATGTAAAATTATCAGCTTCTGCCTTTGTGCAGTCATGTTCCCTGACATGATAATAATGGACTAAAACTCTGAAATTGTAAACAAGCTTCAATTAAATGCTTTGTTTTATTGAAATTCTTGTGATCATGGCATCCATTAACAGCAATAGAACACAATCAAGAGAGTTTCATTCAACCTTCAGAAATAAGACCCAATGATCTTTAAACTTGCAATTAATACTTTCTTTGTATTAGAAAAAATAAGTAAATCTATTACAGACTTTAAAGTACATTTTAGTAAAATTATTTTGAGTAGTAACATAACAATCCTGATGAATTCATAAAAAAGAAGTAGATGATTATAAACGTGGTTGAAAACTATCTCACACAATTATTCCAATTACTCTTAAATATCAAGATGCTACCACCTAGAATCACTTGACAGTAATAACTAAAGAATAGGTTTATCTGGTTTTCCTATGGATAATTTAAATAAAATTTGTCTTATTTCTGAACATGGCAATAACTTTACTGAGTATAATAAAAGTCATATATATATTTACCATTTTTGTCATGTCAATTGTTGATAGTTTGTCAGATATTAATTTAATAGCACATGCAGATGGATGCTAACAAATAAATAAATAGATAATTTCAGATGAATTTACAGACTTAATAAAATAGGAATATCACAATATCTAATTTTATAAAAAATCAAGCAATGGAAACTTGTTTTGAGAAGTGATAATTGAAAGACATTAAATGGTCACATAATATTTACCTATGAGACTTTGCTAATTACCAGAAAGATTGTAGGCATTTATAAATATATTGTAAATTCCAGAACAGTATGTACTATATCAAAAGCTCCATGTGTCACATTGAAAATAAACCCAATATATACAGATACTAGAATAAATGTAAGGTTTTTATCCAGTTAGATATTTCCATAATCACCTTACTTGAAATCTACTTCCCACGTGAGTCATTTTCAACAATTAAAGAGATTATGACAGGAGGGGGATAAGCTTAACAACAATCTGTCTCCCATTACCAAGTTTTTTTTTTTTTTAATGATGAGACAAAGATCATCCAGGAACTCAATCTTGTGCTTAGGAAAGTTTGAGAAATACAAATGAGATATCAATGATTGAGAAAATAAAAAAGTTCCCCCCGAAACAAACTGTCCCCTAGTGAAAAATTGAGCTACTTGTTACATTCATTTTGACGAGAAGAAGCTGATCTGGACATCTGCTGTCTTCCTGTGCCTGTTATTGCTCCAGATGGCAACATCTTATTGTTCTCCAGAGTTCTACTTTTGAAGAATAACAATGCCATGCTCCTGAACACAATATTCTTACTTAAATATTTCAGATATGGAACGGTGTTGTTGTTGATATAAGTGATAATAGAAAACAACTCTTGTTTGAAACACTGAAAAAATGTTAAGCTGGGCTAATATATTTATAATCTCAAATCAGATATTCAGAAAAAAATGAAAGAAAATAAACGCAGAGCATAATTGTAAGCATATTGAAACTCTCTCATCATAAAAATGTGTCTGCATTTCTAAAGTCTCAGTCCAAATGAATGAACTGCAATTCTTCAGTATTTCATCAATTAGGTACTTGTTATAAACAAATTGTCAGCTCCAGCATGGGTTCTTTGGGAAAGAAGGTGACATACTGAGGGAACAAAGAGATGCTATTTTAAATTATGAGTGCACCTGAAAATCTTGACAGTGGACAATGGAAGTAACAAAAATAAGGAATCTGCCATGTCAGCTGGTTAATAAGTAATGCATTTAAGGTCATGCAAAATTAAAAGTGATCCCTAACTAAAATATTGATCTCTGCTGTGACAATTTATTGATAATTTGAATCATGTTTCTGATAATATTTCATATATATATATATATATATATATATATATATATATATTAACTGTTTTTACTTAAGTTATTATCCATAGATAATAACATACTCCTCTGAGGATGGAGGGAATAAAATGAACACAGACAAATAAGTGAAAGGAACACAATTGGTATTTGAAAATTCGAAAGTTTGATACAGATAACTACAGCATGAAATAGGTACAGGCCTAAGAATAAGAGGTTCTGAAATTTATATGAGCATATGTTGAGACTGAGTCAAGATACATGCATTAGGGAGTAAAACCATCAAGTATGACTTAAGCATGTGTGAGGTTTGAAGCAAAAGCGAGTTGGAGCTCACTGTGAATTGCAGATATGAAGGATCCTCACCAGTCTATCTTGAGAAACTTCACTCAGACCTCTACTAATTACTATAGACTTCAGAAAGCTTACATTGATAATTAAAAGCTTAATGATAATGCCTGAAGAAGAGAACTTATAAAAGGAATATATTAATATAGAAGATATATTGAAAATGTCTTACAGGCTGTTAAGGACTAGGTATACCTAGTTCTTAACAATGAGTGTCTACCAAAAGAAAGTTCAAGAAGCCAGTGGCTGTTAAATTCATGCAACTGTATTTCTCATCTGGTCTTCATTATACTCCAGAATTTAAAAACCATAGGCTCTAATGCCAGTGATTAAATGAACTTACCAACAAGGGTGAGGGAAGGCAGACAAAGAGCAAGAGCTTCCTTCTTCCATGTCTTTTAAATAGGCTGCCAAAGATGGTGTGGCCTAGATGAAAAATAGGTCTTCTCACCTCAAAATATCTGAATTAAAGGTGGACATTACAGGACCAAATGATTCATTTAAGAAAAATATCAACACAAGTGTAGCCAGAGGTTATCAACTTGATAGCCATGAAAAGTCGTCACCACTCCACCCCTTGTCAACTTGACATACAATCAAATTTACTTATGTCATGTTTTAAAGTTATACTGCTGGCCCTACCAAATGAATGCAAATCTCTTCTAGTGGTCTTTATAGCCGGGTACTAAGAAAAAGACAGTTGCTACTTCAAGAGCTGCATACCATGTACCTGCTCAAGTAAGGACACCACAGCTTACAATTGTAGTCACTACTTGGATTAGGTATCAGTACTGAGTTGTCATTCTGTATGATTCTTCAGTCTTCTGTACTGGCCAGATAGCGAAGTTAAAGGGACATATGGTAGGGACCACCATTCAACATTGTTCAAATCCCTGATGCAAGAACTATATTTTGCAATTCCTCTAGTGATATGATACTGTTACTGATTTGCTATTTTCCCTGGCAGAGGGAACATGGCTTCCAATTAGCCTTTCATCCATTATAACCCTAACCGCACATGTCAGGGAACCAATGTGGGAATTTTGAAACTTCTAAGGATATTTATCCTAATTATACATTCTGAAACTGGCCAAACAGCCAGAGGATGAATTTGGAGACCCATTGTACCTATTGAGAGTATGACTTCAGGCAAAACTCTGTTATTCACCTGACCTCCATAAGCCTCTTCTTTAATTGGAGGGTTAGAATGTTTCTTGTTATCTCCTGGAACCAATGTCCATTCAGAACCAATATTAACTAGCTCCTAGAAAGTCTGATTGTTTTCTTTCCCTCAGTGGGCTGTTACCCTTTTAAAAGGCCATAAGTCTCTCTAGAGAAGAACTGGAGAAAGGCTAATGGTAAACCTGTTAGGTATATTATCAAGGTCCTTCCACAGGGGAATCTGGCCATCTTCCTTTAGGCCTGCAAACTTGCTCAAGTCTATAAATTCTCTCATGTGGTGATATTATGTTTGCCACAATACAATGTAGCTTTTCATCATTTGTTTGAGAATATCTTTGCTTATACAGATGAAACAAAAAATTCAGTAGGCTCCTTTCCTATTTCATTCCTGGAAACATTTTAATTGATGACTGAGTACCAAAGATCCATAGGAGTCCTGGATCATAACATTCACTTTGGGCATATTGGGCACATCTGCCCCTCTCCCATACCCCAGATTCTGACTGTCTCCCAGAAGTTCTGCCATAACCAGGGATACAGGTGAGAGGTCCCACCACTAATACCTGTCCAAGAATCTTACTGAGCCCAGCAGACACAGAACCTATCTGCTATGCCTGAGCCCCTTCTTTCTTTTGATCTGCAACACTGCTTGGGGCAGATTAGCCAAAGCCCCATCTTCCTTCCAGTCTGCATCTGCTTCCCAGTCAGATGGGGCATGTCTGCTCCTTTCCTAGCCCACAATCTACCTGTCTCCTAGGAGGTCTGCTGTAACCAAGGACATACCCTGCCTGTTTTCTACGAACCAGCAATAACCAGGGACACAGGAAGCCTGCTCTAACCATGGAGATAAGATGCATCACCTAACCAGCGACAGCACTACCAGAAGTGCCTCCCAGAAGGTATGCTTTAACCCATATCACAGAGATCTATCTGCCTCCAAGGCAGGACAGGTTCCAGGCAGAGACACCCAAGCCAGTTAACAGCAGAGATAACCAGGTGGTGAGAGGCAAGCACAGGAACATAAACAACAAAAGCCAATGTTATTTGGCACCATCAGAGGTACAAATTCTTTAACAAAAGCATAGAAGAAAACTTCCATTACCTAAAGAAAGAGGTGAGAATAAATGTACAAGAAGCCAACAGACCACCAACTAGATTGAACTAGAAAAAAAAAATCCTCCCATCACCTAATAATCAAAACACTAAATTTACAGAACAAAGAAACACAGAACACATCAGCACAATCATTCACCAGGATCAAGTAAGCTTCATTACCCAGCATGAAAGGATGGTTTAATATATAGAAATCCATCAATATATTCCAGTATATAAGCAACTTTATTAAAAAAGATGCCACGATCATCTCATTAGATGCTGAAAATGTCTTTGACAAAATTCAACACCTCTTCATATTAAATCTTAGAGATATCAGAAATTCAAGGCACATACTTTGAGATAATAAGAACAATATACAGCAAACCAACAACCAACATAAAATTAAGTGGAGAAAGTTGAAGCAATCTCACTAAAATCAGGGACAAGACAAAGCTGCCCACTCTTTATCTTTTCAGTATAGTATGCAAAGTTCTAGCTAGAGCAATTAGACAAGAGAAAGAGGTCAAGAAAATTCAAATTGGAAAAAAAAAGAAGTCAAAGTATCACTGTTTGCAAATGATATAATAGTATACATAAGTGACCCAAAACTTCTATTGGAGAACTCCTACAGCTGATAACTCTAACAAAGTGGCTGGATATAAAATTAACTAAAAAATATCAATAATATCACTTTATACAAAGAGTAAACAGGACAAGAAAGAAATTAGGGGAAACAACAGACTTCACAATAGTTACAAATAATATATCTTGGTGTAACTCTATCCCAACAAATGAAAGATCATATGAAAAGAATTTCAGGTCTCTGAAGAAAGAATCCAAAGAAGACATCAGAAGATAGAAAGATCTCCCATGCCCATGGATCAGTAGGATTAACATAGTGAAAATGGCCATCTTACCAAAAATAATTTATAAAGTCAATACAATACCCATCAAAATTCAAACACAATTCTTCACAGGCATGGAAAGAGCAATTCTCAATTTTATGTGGAAAAACAAACAAACAAAAAAAACCTCAGGATAGTCAAGAATCTGCATGGAGAATCACCATCCCTGACCTTAAGCTCTACTACAACCCAGTAGTGATAAAAGTCACAAAATGTTGGTGCAGAGACAGACATGTCAATCAATGGAATAGAACTGAAGACCCAGAAATAAACCCACACACATATGGACACTTGTTCTTTGGCAAAGAAGCCAAAATCATACAATGGAAAAAGAAAGCATCTTCAAAAAAAGTCACATGTAGATGAATTTTATTCTTTCACATATTCCCAAGACTTCTGCTTGAATAAATTAGCAAACACATTAAGCTATTTGTAGGGTAGTATAGATCCTCATAGACTACATCTTCCTTCTGACTGCCTTTTTTTTTTCTTATCCTGGTTATATTCTAGAGACAACTGTGGCAGGCCCTGAGTATATCCATTTTGTCTTGACTGGCATCTCTGTCAGAGAATGGCACTGCTAGTTTATCAGATGATGAAGAATTAGTCTCCTCAGTTAAATGTGAAAAAGGCACTACTTCACGGGTTGTAGTGAATGTCTACCTTCCACTGAGGGTGGAAAAACCACCTCCTCAGGTGAGATAAACTCTTCAGAATCAAAGTTCTCAGAACTTTTATAGCTTCCCTCTACGTATCTCCATTCTAAATTACTCTCTCTCTCTCTCTCTCTCTCTCTCTCTCTCTCTCTCTCTCTCCCTCTCTGTGTATATATATATATATATGTAATATAATATAATATATAATTATATATAATATATATGTATAGTAATATATATTATATATATATATAATATATATAATATATATATATATAATAAAATCCAAGTAAGGGTACTAGTTAATGTTATATATATAACATTAACTAGTACCCTTACTTGGATTTTGGTTTTGTTAGATGTAGTTAAGCTAACAAGCAATAATAGCCATCACACTACTGTGGCCTTAGAATAAAAGCAAATTTTAAATATTTCCTAATATCATTTAAAATAGAGACACATGGGAGCACTTTGAATGCACAAGTCATTCAATATCCATTTATATGATTTTTTACATGAATTTTTTTTTTTAGAATAAGGCAATGATCTGGATATACAATTCTGTACTTTGAAGCTGAGGTAGAGTGATGTTTATGAATAGTTTTTGAGACATCCTAAAGCACTATGATAAATTCTCATTCTGACCCAAGAGATTTGAACCAAAGTATCATATATTAATAGAATATTCTATTTAAGTATTCAACAAAAATTAGTGAATAAAAATTTTGCTTATAGTCCTTTAACAACCAGATTGCACCTTTCCCTAGATAACCAAATGACAATATTTATTCTGACAGAGAACAGCAGCAAATGATTCTGATTTTTAAAGAAAAACTAAGGGAGTAGAGAGAGCTGTTTACAATGCCCAAGCCTAAGTTGTTATTTTAATTGGAGCTAATTTCTATAGTACAGCCTAGGATTTGGAACTCGGGGAAAACACAATTGTTTTGCTGTATAGAAGACAAAGATAAGAATAAGAAAGATGAAGATAATTGAAGTCTACAAAGACAAGAAGCAAAAGTAAGCAGAAAAATGTCTTGAAAAGAGTTCCAAAAATAAATAAGAGGAATGCACTGAAGTGTTTGACTGAATACTAAGCTGAACATGAATATAATAAAATTCGAGAGGCCATGTAAAGAAAATTGCTTGAGAGCAGAAGCTTCAGTTATTCTTAGAGCCCACACAGAGTTGGGAAACATTTAATGCTACTCTAGCAAGAGTGCAGAAATTTCATTTAAGCTGTGACCTTGAGCACATTTCTCACAACTATGCCTTAGGACTTGTATAGAACAAAATGCACCCAGTGTAGACAAAGCATGCTAGTAAAACTTGAATGAAAAGATTGAATTCATGAGAATTAACTGAAATGCCTCAAACGCTGACTTTAGAACACTAAAGAAAAATAAATGCTAACATAACAACATAATGCTTTATTCTAAATTAAAACAACCCCCCCAAAAAAAACAAACAAACAAAAACAAAAACAAAAAACCATGAAATTCAAGAAGGGAGAACATTTAACTTAAATATAATTTAAATCATAAAAACAAATGTAGAAATGGCTAGGAAACTTTTCAAATATTTAGTCTATAATGGTAGTAAATTTTGAATTGGCTAGCAACCCCTTTTTAAATATAAAAGTCACTGTTTACAGTCACATTATCACATCACAAAATGGAGTTTCTAAGGAACTTGCTCATATGAAAAGATAATGTCAAACTGTGTCATTTAGCAAAAGTCCACATTTAATCCTAACAGTAACATCAGAAGTGGAAACAAACTGATTAGTAGACAGCTGTTTTTAGATTGAATTGAAAATCTAAGTTACAAGAAAATAACAACATCAAGAAATCAACCTCATTTCCCCTTAAGAATATCAAGATTTCTTAAGGAGAAATGAGGTTGAAACCACATCTGAATTCCTGTAGGCTGAGTAGCCTCCTCTGAAACGAAGGCCCTAGAAGACTCCAGTGGGAGGACACTACCTTCTGATGTGTTAGCAATTTTTCTGTTTTATAAGGTTGGTATCATATAAATCACATTATGTTTCCTTAAAGCATATTAAAATGAAAAGAATTTTTAATATTTTAGAGGATTCTGTTCTTCTTGACAATATTTGCATTAAGGAACAATGCTTTTACTGTACTCCACTGGAGTTGTTCCAGAGCCTAAGGTTACTGGTGAATGGGGACTCGTTGCCCTGCTCCAATTAAGCCTTACCTCTAAGGAGACAGAATTATATCACGTTTACTCTTCTAAGTTGTTCTGTCCCAGAATGAGATCAGGATTGTGAAATCTTTGCAAAGCTTACTTCATAGGTTTGGGATCTCTGAACCTAATGGAAGAATTTGTAATTTCTCTGTTCACCATGCCTTAAAGAGACAGTACTAAAGAACTGTGAAGAACATTTCTGCATTCTGAGTATACCTTGTACAGCCAATGAATCAAATTTACCTAAAGTTGATAGGCTCAGGTGTTGATGAAATTTTTGTCAACTTGACATAAGCAGGAATCATCAGAAAACAAGGAACTCACTCAATATGCTTTATCAGACTTGTCTGAAGACAATCTTCTGATTCATTCTCTGTTATCATAAGCTTTCAAAGAAGCTTTAGTTAATTGCTTCTTGAAGCTTAGTACAGAATTATAGTTTATGGAGCAATATGGAACATATATTAAGTTAAGGATTTCCTCATCTCATTTTCTTAGATGGTAGGAGTGCTTAATTTAGTTAATGTTCTTTGAATTGAAGAAAATGCAGATTTTTTTATAAAATTATATATGCATATATAATTTTATAAAGTAATTTCTAATTTATCTTAACAGCAATGACATTTGCTCATAGAACTCTCAAATCAACGCTCAGAATATTTAATAAAATAGTAAACAACAATAGTATTTCAGAGTACTGGAAACAAAGCATGGGTACCAGTCAATTGCTAAGTTGCCTACTATTTCATAGGTTTTTACAGTCAAGCCATTTAACGCTTATATTTATCTTACCATATTAGAAATACTGTAATTTTTACAATGCTGCCACATCATTTGAATTGCATTGCACATGTAGACCTACAGAGGAGTCAGTTTCTTTCAGTTTTATCAAAGCAATGTTTACTTGCCAGAAATAATGCAACAATTGTCAATGGTGTAAATTGTAAAGCTGTAACTTTTTTTTCTGAGAAAAAGAAAAACATAAAACAAGGCAATTCCACTTATTTTATCAAATCTCAGAAAGACTATATAATCTTAGCAAAATACCATTTAATATTCATTGTTAAGAGAATTCTGAAAAGTTCAAGTATCCATAACACAGATGTGAAGAACCTCTAAGGTCATTAATTGTTCAGGATATTATTTTCACATATTCTAGACCTTTACACCATAAATTAAATTCGCATAGTTATGGTTTTGTCTTAGTCTGTACATACTCATTATATATTTCTGTTTGAAAGATATTTATCTTAACCTTTGGATTTTCTTCTAGAAGAACCCGTTTTAATATTTATTTTTGTTTTAACATAGTCTCCATATTTTTATTGAAAAATAGTGTGATATGAGCTCTTAGACACTGGGGAGGCAAAAGTAAAAAATGCTAATGAAATCTCAGTTTGTCAGGATATACAGCATGTGTTCTAGTAACTAGAACACTTGATGTGAAGAAAACAGGGTCATGAAAGTAACATATGGCTTACTTTTCAAAATAAACTTAGAACATAAAAACAAAAATGGAAAAATTACTTCATTATTTTGTATAAATATGTCATATTTTCTTACATACAATAATAACAAAAACCTATATATGCCTAACCTATATTTTATAAAAAAAATTGATATTACTTATTTTATTTAAAAATATTTTAACAATTAAACAATTATAATAGTGGGTAAAAGAATGGTATAGCATATAGGTGATACTAGGTTGTGATTTTTAATTGCTGAAAATATTTAGGCTATATATTTATGCTTCTTATTAATAATGATTTGATTTGAAAAATACATACTTCACTCAATATATTTAACATATCAAATTTTATACATCCATGTATGTATTTATGATCCAAGAATTTACTACTCACTTTAAATTTATTTATTTTCCACAGTATACTAAAATTACACAAAGTACTCTTAAGGTCCCATGCCCAGCAAAATATGACCATCACAAGAATAACTAGATGATATTATTGTAGACTTTTGAAATAATATTGCTTTATTTGAGCATTTTTGGTATTTATTTTTTACTTGTGTAATCTGGTTTCCTATTCAGTGTTTTTATGGGTTTTGTGTGCATTTATGGAGTGTCTTATAGTATTTTTTTCTTTCCTCATTTTTCCTTTTTAGTCTGTTCTTGTTTGTTTACCTGCTTGATTTCTAAATAGAAAGAAAAAGAAAGAGTTTGGGGTTGAGTGGGGTTGGGAAGGATCTGGGAAGAGCTGGAAAAATACATGATCAGAATGTAGCATAGGAATATTTTTCAATAAATAAATAAATAAATAAATAAATAAATAAATAAATAAATAAATATTATTTCCTTTTAAAATATAATTTAATTAATTTATTTTTAACTTATTTACTTTACGTCCCCTTTACCACCCCCTTTCTGGTCACTTTCTCTCAAAATCTTTCTTTTCTCCACCCCTCTGCTCTTCTTAGCCAGTCCTCTCCATACTTCCCCCCTAACCCTGACCCTGTCACTTCAAATCTCTCGCAAGCTAGGTGCTTCCTCTTCCACTGAGGCCAAACAAGACAGTCCAGCTAGAAGAACTTATCTCACATACAATCAACAGCTTTAAGGATAGCTCTATTCCAGTGTTCAGGGCCCACATGAAGGTCAAGCTGCACACCTGCTACATATGAGCAGAGATGCTTAGGTCCACCTTGTTTGTGTTCTTTAGTTAGTGGTTCAGTCACTGAAAGCCTCAAGGGTCCAAGTTAGTTGACTCTGTCAGTCTTCCTGTGGAGTTCCTATGCCCTTCAGGGCCTGCAGTCCTTCCTCCTATTCTTCCATAAGAGTCCCCAAGCTTCATCCACTTTTTTGCTGTGGGGTGCCTGTATCTGTCAGCTGCAGTGTGTAGCCTCATTGGAGAACATGCTGCTGTTTGCAAGTATAACAGAGTATCAGCATCATTAATGGTGTTAGGGATTGTTGTTTGACCAGGGGATGGGTCTCAAGTTGGGCTTGTTATTGGTTGGTCTCTGCTTCCTCTTCAGTGCCTGCATTACTGGTAGACAGGATAAATTTGGGGTTGAAAGTTTTGCTGGTGGGTTGGTGTCTCCATAGCTCCACTGGGGTTCCTGTCTGTCTACAGAAGGTGCCCTCTACAAGTTCCATATCCCCAGTGTTGTGAGTCACAGCTATGTATAACGAAGTGTAAGACTCTATAAGCAGCCAGAGCAAATATAAATAATTGAAGAATAGATAATTAATATAATATATGCAATGTGGCCTATAACCTCTATAAAGAAGAATGAAGCTGTATTTGTTTAGAGGAACATAGGTTGATCTGGATATGATCACGAAAGATATATATTCCAAACTTCCTTGAATATATAGAAGAGTGGTCAAATTAATAGATAGACCTTAAACAAAAATGCAAATACTAGGGCATAAAAAAAAGATAGAGAGAGAGGAAAGAAAGTAATATTGCAGAAAAAAGTTTCCAAAATATATTTGATGGTAGCATGGAAATTTGAAATTAATATATACCAATAAATATTTATTTCATAAAAGATAATATATAAAAGCTAAGTAGCATAGTGCATGCATCCTCTTTCTTAGGGGATTATAAAGAAAAAATCCTCAGTTAAAAGCCAGAGTGGCCTACATAGTGTTTCTGAAAGGACAACCTACTATACATAGTACGAATATGTCTCAAAGGGAAAAAAAAAACAAAAACAAAAGGTCAACACTTTGTGTGAGACCAATTAGCATACACATGATGGCTTAAGATCTTTGTGTTACAGACATTAAATAATTCTGCTTTTTATTTCAGCATAGTTAGACTGGTAATACTCTCATCTCTCCTTCAGTTGAAATAGACTTAATTAAAATGTTTCAACCTTTTCAGAGTTCTTTAAATTGTTTATATGTTAACAATACTTCCTCGGCCACCATAGGTAGATCAGAATGATGCCTAACTTACATCTACCTAAAGCCTTCATCCCTATGCATTAGAGTTCACCATACTAGAAGGGACTCTGCAAGCAGCCAAAGAAGAAAAATAAAACGCAAACTCAGCTGCAAACTCTTTGATCTACATTGATGACCTGCATGCAAGGTATGCTGGTTGTGCATACCAGGTCTGCTGGTGGCACCAAGCTTGGTGAGAGTAATCAATCAATATCTGATTTATTAAAGGACCACTCTGTGAGATCCAACCATCCATGACACTGTTTCTGCGGGGTGGCCAAATAACTGAGAATAATTAGTCCAGGGACCAATGGGTAAACCAAACACTACTGTTCTGTTAAAGGAATGCAGCGATAAAGTGACTCTGAATGATATTCTGCTGTACTCATGATCAATACCTTGCTCAGCAATCATCAGAGAAACTTCTTCCCACTGTAGGTGGGAACAAACACAAACTCCCATAGACGGACATTTTGCAGGAAATGAGAGACCTTGGAATACTCAGTCATAAATGGGATGTATCCATTATGTCTCTCTCCCTTGAGTGTACATGTGAATTTGTGGAAGTGTAGAGTGAACAAACATAAGATTCAGAGGGAATGGAGGACAATAAGGAAACAGAAGGATGGTGTACATCGAACTCAGACTGTAATGATGTAACACAAAGGGCTTTTACAGGGCTGGGACAAATGAGACCCAAGAAGCAGACACAAGCCAGGCACATATCACCTTGAAGCTATCTTCAGTTGGTAACCTCCTACAAAACAAAATTAATTTTCCTCAAGAGAGTCTCACTGGCGTTACAAACTACTCTTAAGGTCAGTCTCCATGTCCAGCAATAGAAGGCCAACAGAAAGAAATGCAAAGGAATGCAAATGTATCTTTAGGTATTCTTTGTCAGGGTATTCATTTATTTTAAAATTTTATTATCTTATATTTTTATTGATTGATTTTTTAGTTTTTTGTCTTACAGATCTTTTGGATATATTTCAACAAACTTCATTTTTTTTGCATTATGTAATTCCTGTGTGTGCTAATGTATGTATTGGTGTTTACGTGCATTTTTAGGCTTCTTCTTTGGCATGTTTTTCTTTTGTTCATTTGTTTTGTTCTATTCCAATATGTTGGTTTGTCTTATCTTATTTTTAAATTATTATTCTTTAGGTGTCTGATTGTTTTCTAAAAGTAGACAGGTGGATGAAGATGATAGAAGATAATTAGGGAGGATTGTGGAGGAGATGGAGGGAGGAAAAACAGTAACCTGAATAAATTTTACGAAAACAAATCTATTTTCAGTGGAAGAAAAGAAAATTTAAAACGAGCAAACAAAAATCGGTTTGTGTAATATAGCTACATACATTTTTACACTTGCATAGGTGTTTTCATATGTTCATCCAAAATATATTACTACATGACTCCAGTCCCAGAGGAAAATTTTTGTCAAGTTGTAGCTATAATCATATGTAACTAATGTAATTATTTTTCTCATATAATACTTTTGAGAATGAGACTATACTGCCTTATTCCCAAACCATCATTCCCACCCATTAAAATTTAACTGATTCTTATATTTAATGAGAAAATTGATTTTTGTATTATTTTTATGTTTCTGCCTGACAAAATTAAAACATAATTAGAACCTCTTTATAATCCAAGATTTAGATATCATACTAATCATAGGACATCAACCTGTCATGATTCTAACTCTTAGGGCTAGGGTTAATATGATTGTGGTATTTATTTCATGACTTATAATTAAAAACCAATATTTCAGGATTCAACCCTTTTAAGGAAGAAATGCTTAATATGTAATAGATATTTTATATTTTAATAAAATAGTTATTTTAATATATAAAGCAATGGAACAAAACAATGCTTGTGTGATTAAGTTGCAGCAGTAATCCTCAACTTCTGGATAATACTTTGTCAAGCTGTACAATTTTTCCATTTTGACAGGACTTTATATCTTCTGTACTGGAAAAGCAAGACTTATCTCTATATCTTGCTAAACTTCTCCTTGGTAATAAAATGGAATGATTCTGAGACTCACTAGCTTATTGCAACCAACAGAATAATTTTCATTCTAGCTAACACAAACCCTTGGTTCAGTTGTTCACATTTCAAACAGGAAATTTTAAAAAAATGAAAATCAATGATATTTTGACTCCAGAAAATTCTGTGGATAAATAGTCCAGGCTCTCCTTCATTTGGTGAACTTTTTATAGGTGCTATTTCTACTGAGAGAAGGCTTAACATTATTGAGTCATTATTGAATATGTATTTAAACATGTACTAGTGTAATGTTATCATGGTCGTTTAATAAACAAGTTACCTAAAATTATGTTCATTTCTGTATCTAAAAAGACTAGGATAACCCCGCTCAGTATCTGAGAAGGGATTTTCCAAACTATATATAATCACCAGCCAATTCGTATATGTAACTTATAGAATATACTCTGCTGACTTGTAGTATTTTTGTGTTGGGTAAGCAGCCAAGAACTTATGGGCAAGTATACACTTCCAAAATACAAGTTTAGTTTTCTAACTTAAATTATGCTGTTATAAATGACATATATGCATATTTGGAATCTTTCTCAACATATGTCAGCCCTACTGCTTCCTTACTCACCATTAATTTTTTCTAAGTGGAGTGTTTTTTCACTGTATAAGTTTCCAATATGTCTTCTTCATATCTATGATAAGTTTAAAGTTGTGGATCATATTTCTTAACAGTTTATATCATATGACTTAAAAATAGTACTGATATCGCAAATTTCAAAAGTTAGCTCATATTTATGAAAATAAGCATTTTCTAGAATAAATGTAAAAGTGTGTTTTGAATAGTCAGAGGGTGGACCAGGAGGGAGATAAAATCTGGAGTGTAAAGAAAAAGATTTAATAAAATTAATAAAAACAACAAGTTAGCAATCATTAATAGTAGAAGAGATCAATCAATCAATAAGTGAATGAATATGTTTAAATAAAAGGTATCTACATATTCATAGCTAGCTACCATACTCCTTGGCTGGAAAATAAAGATATTTATACATCACTTTAATAATGCAAATAAAAGCTGGAAAGGTAATTTTTATGTATCACTGGAGCAGACAAAGGAAGAAGAGGCGTAAATAAGGCAAAAAATAATCTGGGCTTGTTAACATGTTCTCCTGGGGATTTTGTGTCAGAGATGTATTAGCAACCAATTGTAAGTGAAGGAAAAACATTGTTCTAGTCACATGACTTTGGACACAGTGTAAAGAACAAAAAAGCAACAAATCTATCTGAGACTCATGAAATTTAGATTCCGGTCAGGGTAAATCAGACAAATTCACTGGCTATTGCTTCCAAACCATCTTATCTCACTTTCTACCATTTGAGTAGAAAACAAGTGTAATATGGGTGTGGTTAGCCTAGCTTAACGTTTACCCTTTATTCATACATATTCATATCTGAATTTAACTATAAATCATCTCAACATTGTTTAGCTCTAAATTCTTGCTTTTAAAAAAAAGTTTGATTTCTTTTCTTCTATCTTTCAATAAGGAAACTGACAACAAGGAGAAAACTTTTTACATAGAACTATAAGCAAAACCATGAAAGTTTGGTGTCAAAATCAAACTTTGTGAACTAAAATCACATTTGGACCTTAAATGTGAGTACAAAGCTATTTGTAATGCTATTATTTGATGTCATTTCCACTTTCTGTCATCCTTGACCTCTGTCAACTTATCTGAAATAGACTAGTAAGACTTGTACTAACTTGGGTCTCAAATATAGCAAATGTATTTCAAAACTGGTCTCATAAATTATATTTACTTAAAATCAAAATGTTGATATTTTGTAACACCCCGAATGTAAACATATTTTCAATGCCACATTTAGTCAACTGTTACTTTTAGAACTCAAAGCCTGAGAGCATTTTCTTTAACAATCAGTGTGTGTGTTTGTGTATGTGTGTGTTCATGCATTTATGTATTCTGGTAAAACATTGTGTGCTCTTAAGCTACGAATTTGTTTGCAAAATAACTCAAAATTGAGTGATGAGGCAAAAATGCTGTATATTGGATGAGTAGTCTGTAATATATTACTAACATGATCACTTGAATCAAATAGTTTATTCTTCAACTTAGTCCTGGTACAGTGAAATATATGAGACAACTGTTATATAAAATTCAATGTATTCAATTTATACATGTGGTAGCTCAAAGGCATGGTATATAAATAGTTCAGTACTAGCTATTGGAAGAAATTACATCATCATAAAAGCTTGGGTAGCACAAAAAATATTAAACTGCTGATGCATTTTGCTAAATGGGGATAAAACGAGAGAGGAACAAAGACAGAAACTAAAGCCTCGCTAGCTCTTGCTCTGTCTCACCTGTTAAAACATATCGAACAACTGTAAGAAAATTGATTAGCGACATAGGAACAATTTGTATGGAAAATTTACCTGTGAGTTTAAAATGAATATTGTGTTCACCTGCATCTATTAATTCAGATTAGAAAACAAAGAGAACATTAATATAAATTTATAGTTTTGAAGTATTTAGCTAATTCTTATATCATCAGATGTCATATTCAGTTAGGGAACCCAAGATAACTCATTCAGGTACATGTAGCTGAATGGGTTAATTGCTATAACTAAAAATTAAATGTATTATCATAGATTAAGTAGTATAACATAATACATACCTATCCAATATACTGCATTTTATAAAACTAGCTTTGAGTCATATGTGCAGTGTTAAATAGTCATCATCAAAATTTAGATTCTTTGCTTATTTTGTATGTGGTTATCATGCTTAAGCGGAGGTCACTGTAGAAATAGACTAAAGTAAAAATTTTGAATCATTTATAATATCCTTTCTTAAAATCTCTACAGAAGTGAAAAATTATTATTCAGTAAGCTGACCTAAAATATTTTTATTCTGGAGAATATATGTTTAACCTTTGGAAGAAAGACTTTGCAAGGCTAGAGTAATATTCTCCATTACTATTCTGCTTTTCATAGTACAACTGTGCTGTCACTGCATAGACTCACAGGCTAGCTCATGTTCTGGACCATCAGATGACAGGAGAAACACTAGAAGCAGGGCAAATATCACATTTTCCCCAAGCTTTGAGAACAAAAGCTCTCACATAACTAATTAAAAAATATTTGATGTTGCCCTGGAGACAATGAAGCCAGATAAAATAAAAATGAAGAATTCCACATTTAAAAATAAGTTATTAGGCAAAACATAAAATATCATTAAAAGAACCTAAAGCATAATTCCATGAATGGGTTAGATGTTATTCTTAATTTTTATATTAGAAAAAAAATATCAGTATAAATCCACTAAAGTGACCCCATTTCACTCATTTACTCTTTTGAGTGAAATAAAATAATCTCTTTGTTGCTCATGAAGAGTTGGTAAATGACTAATACAATGTAAGTAATGATTGAAACAGACATGGACTATTAAAATATTTAAAAGAAAAAGTGTATTATCATCGAATACCAAGAGTTATATTATGTTTTATACTTGACTGACATATCCCATTACTTAATAAAAATCATACTGAAAAGAGTTTACATATTCTTGGCCAGTAAAGTGATTCAGGTGGTTTAATTGCTTATCTCCAAGACTGGTTTCCTGATTTCAGTCACTGGGGTTGAGATAACCAAGTCTTCTGACTTGCACATGTACAGCATAATGCATACCCTGCCCCACCCCATGCATATACAATAAATTAAAAATAATTATAAATGTTTAAATATTCTGGCTTTCTGGAAAGGTGTTAAGTTAGCACATCCACATATCCAATTGTTCCCTGTACACGCAATGGTGAAAGGTTTGTTACTTCAGGGAGTCTTACCAATCTCTATATATCAAACAACTATGACCAAAACTTGCATATATTTGTCCATTGTAATTTCAAAAGCTGGGGAAATTCTATGGTGAGATTGTATAACTAGAAGCCATGAGAAGAAACAATACATTTGGTGACAGTGCTGATAAGAACATTATCTAAAAATAGTTCCTATATACAAACGTCAGCATACGTTATGCTCAAATTACAGTGCTTTGAAGTGAGAAATTATCTTATTACATTAAAGTTATTTTCCCATTGTATCTTTCTACTGTTCATATAACAAATCACTAAAATTTATTGAATGAAAACAATTCTCCTTTATTTCATCCTTCTAAGTTGGAAATCTGGCATAGGTCATTAGATTCTTTACTTCATGTCCCACAAAACCAAAATAAAACTATGAGCCTTTCATGCTTACTATCTGCACATAATGCAAAATATATTATAATATAATGAGCTTGAGAATTTTCATCTTATTGAAAATACTACTTTACCAAGATATAAGAACAGTGGTCCTATTTTCTTAAGGCCTTTCTTCCTTGTTTCTTCTGAAACACCAATAGTCAAAACTATGGAAAAACATTGAACTAGCCATTTAAATACTTTTTGACTTATCCGTATATTTAGCAGTATTTGAATAATAAACCTCACTTTAAAATTTTTATTTGATTAAACATACACTGAGAGATAATCTTTCTGTTATAGGACCAGCTGGGACACAAATGTGATAGCATCTCATACTTGTAGATTCAAATGGCCAGAGTATCTTATGTGAGTCAGATTGTAGAGATTCTGCCTAAAATACACTGCTTACTACAAAGTTCTACAATGAAGATTTTATTATTATTATTATTATTATTATTATTATTATTATTATTATTATTCAGTTGTAAAATGATCAAAGAATGAAATTGCTTCTTTTTTAAAATTCTGGTAATTTACAATGCAAGTAATTTCACGAAACAAAGCCCCTTGCAGCAAATGTCTTTAGCTCTGCTTCCTAGTTCCCGACCTAACTAGACAAAGACATTGAAATAAAAACTCCCTCATGAGTTTTAACAATATTTCAGAGTAGTCCAGGTGTCAGTACAGTGTTTCAGAAGTTTGAATTGTTTTTTTGATGAACATGAACCTGGAATACTAGTAGGAAATAAACTGTTATCCTATATTTTATGTAGAAATATTTTAATATATACTTAAACATGAGCTTTATTTGACATAGTTTATTTTACATAAAGTTCATAGTCAGCAGTACAGAAAAAAAATAAAACCTAGCAGAGCAAAATTCTGATGACCTAAGCATATTCCGTATTTATGTTTAAGTTAACAGAGATGTAAACATCTTTCCAGATGTGAACAGTATCAATTAATATGTCAGGCACAAATATAATGAAAAGTCAAGGGAAAAACGATGCTCACATGTGAACACTTAACTCTCTCGAGTGGATCAATTTAGGTGCTGTTTTGGCTGTAGGCACTAAATATCTTATCCTCAGTCTTTCAGGCTTTTGCCTGTGACTGACTTTCCAGGCTTTATAACCTGGGCATGGCAGGGTCTCTCTTGTTCTGAAAACTCTAGATTCTTGGACTAAAAAACATAGAAATGGTCACTCCATGCAGATCCATTCTACCTCTGATCACTTATGTCAATTAAGTAAAACTCTTTTTTTCTATTGATATATAAATATAGATATATAAGCAGATAGAATAATAGACAGATGATAGATATAGATAAACATAGAAATAACTGATATAGACACAAATATATAATAGAGGAATAGATGGTAGATAGATAGATAGATAGATAGATAGATAGATAGATAGATAGATAGATAGGGCTAGAGAGTGATAGAGACAGGAACGATAGAGATATGGAAGAGAAAGAGAGAGAGAGGAGAGATAGAATTCTGTATTGACTGTTCTACTGGGAAGCTCTGACAAATACAGTGGTCACCCACTAACTATATTCTAAACAATTTTACAAGAAAATTATTTTAAATAAAAAAGACATTGATATTGTTTTTATTTGAAAGGTCTATTTTTATAGCCCAACACTAACATGAGAGTCCTTTGTGACTGAGCACTAAGTATTAAAAATGAAAAGCATGATTAACATTTAATATGTAAATAAACCAGAACAAAATATGCCATTACTAACTTTATATTGATACTTCAAAAATACTTCAGTCAGCGTCAGGGGTGGTCTCCCTTTCATGACATGAGCCTCAGGATAGACAAGTTATTGGTTAGCCAGACCCTAAATTTCTGTTCCCTATTACCCCAGCATGTCTTGTTAGCATGGCAAACTATATTTCAAAGGCTTTGTGGCTGGGTTGGTTTTCCAACTCCTCCCTTGGAATACTTACTTGGTTTTAGGAAATGGCTAGTTCAGGCTCTGTATCGCCCATTACATGGAATCTTAGCCGGGTTCACTCTGATAGATTTCTGGGATTTTCCATTGCACTACATTTGTACCTTCTCCCCACACTGTCCTCCAATTTCAGTTGTATTTCCCTGTGTACTCTTTCCATCCTCTCCACACCTAAGCACTTGTTCCCATTTCCACCGGCTCGCGTCCACCTTCAATATTTATTCTATTTGCATTTCCCAGGGAGATCCATGCATCTCCTCTTGAGGCTTTCTTGATCCCTCTGAGCCTGTGGATTGCAGAATGACTATTCTTTACTTTTCAGTTAATATCCACTTGTAAGTGGCATGTTGGTCTTTCTGGTTCTGGTTACCAAACTCAAGATGACTTTTTTGTAGTTCCATCCATTTGCCTGCAAGTTTTATGATGTCACTCTTTTTCAGTTGAATAATACTGAGACCCAGGCCATGAGTTGGAGCTCACACCTGACATTACTTGGATGACCAGAGCCCAGAGGCCAGATGGTCCAGAGACCTAATATAAAACCAAACATGACTGTAAAAAAATAGTCAAAGAAGGCAATAAAATGATGCCTTGTCATATTCTGCTATACTTATAGACTCATACATTGCTGCCTAATCCAATTGTCATTGGAGAGGCTTTCTCCAACAACAGATGAAAACAGAAGATTCCCACACCCAAACATTAGAATTTGGACACTCCTTCTGAAGAGAGGAAAGAAGATTATAGGAACCAGAAGGGTCAAGAAAACCACAAAATAATCCACAAAGCAATGAATTGGGAGTCACGGAGCTCACTGAGACAGAGCTGATAATCAGGAATTCATGAGTCTAACCTAGGCCCTCTGTATGTATGTCATAATGATGTAGCTTGGTGTTTTTGTGAGACTCCTAACAGAGCTATTAGGGGAGTTTTGATGCTTTTGTCTGTTTTGACCTCCCATTGTGTTTGCCTCATCCAGCCTTAATACTTAATACGAGGGAAGGTACCTTATTTATAACTACTTGATATGCCATGTTTGGTTGATATCCCCGGAAGCATGCCATTTTCTGAAAGAAAATGGAAGACGAATAATTTGGAGGGGAGAAGAGGGGAGTGGAGAAGGTAAGGGCAAAGAGAGTCAAACTACAGCTGGGGTAAAATATGATAGAATATTTAAATTTAAAAAGGTAAAATGTACTTTAGAATAAATAACTTGATTATAAATATGTTGCTTTCTTAGAAAATACCTTTTTTTTTTTTTTGCAAATTTCTTACATGATCAATATACCTGGACCCCTCTTGTCATTCCCTTCAGCGTCCAATTCCTCTTATCCCTGTGCCCTTGCAAGTTCATGTCCTACTCCATTATTATCCTTATTTGTACACACACATGAATATATCTATGCATACAGCCTACTCATTCCATTTACTGATGTCCATATGTGCATGTGGCCAAAGATTAGATAACCTGTGTAGGAGTTCATTATTGGAAAGAGTTGAGTCACCATTTGTCAGAGTGCTTTGTTTATGTCCACACTGACATGACAACTGCTAGTGTCATCATGTTGACTTTTTCTCGGCAACCATATCGTCTTGGTTTCATAGGTACATATTTCATGTTGTGTCATGTCTAGAATGTATATTATAGTTGTAGGAGTCTAGAAATTTTGACTCTTAACAAGCTATCAACTTTCTCTTCTATAACATTCTCTAAGTCTTAGGTGCAGAAATTGTAATGCAGATGGATTACTTGGAGATGGGCAACCAGTCACTTGTTTTCTTGATTTTCACTATGTATGGATTTCTGTAAATATCTGTTACAAAAAGAAACTTTCTTGATGAAGAATGAATGATTCCTATATGGGGGTACAGAGTAAATATTTAGAATATACTTAGATGTTGTATTCGCTTAAAAAATGGCAGTTGTTACTTCTCATCTTGGGTCCATAGCTTTGCCAGTCATGGGTAGTTGATTAAGTTTACAGACCAGGCACCAATTCTATTCTACTTACTGTACCTTAAATCTAATAAGATAGGTGCTGGTCGTTATCATGAAACATATGTCACCATTGTGTGGTTTGGATATTTTGCTCTCCAAAGATTGTTGTGACTTATAGGCATATACAACTGTTTAGGATTAATGGTTATTTCTCTTTTTGGCAGGTTGTGTAGCATCTTCTAACATTATATAAGGTGGTATCTGGGAAGAATCTCCCAGGACTATAAATCTACTTGGATTTATTCAAGTTCTGTGTCTGAAATGGGTAGTGTTTTCATCAGCAAGCTCTTACCTTTTAGTTCTTTAGTGTATCCAATGGCAAAGACAACTGATCATATGCTATAGATTAGTTTTCATATGGCTTCTTCACAAGCTTCCGTTTGGGGTCATCACAAGACACAAGTATATAAAACATAGAGATATAGAAAAATGTTGCTTTAACAAATAAGAAAGTAATAGTTGTAACATTAATATTCAAATATAAGGGAGTACATTTTCTTTTGTGTCCTGATTTATTAAAACAGAAGGACAACAATATCAACCAACCAGATACCCCAGAGCTCCCAGGAACTAAACCATGAACCAAAGACTACACATGGAGCAACTCATGGCTCCAACCACATATGCAGCAGAGGATGGCCTTATAGGACATCAATGGAAGGAGAGGCCCTTGGTTCTGTGAAGGCTCGATGCCCCAGTGTAGGGGGATGCCAGGGCAGGAAGGTAAGAGTGGGTGAGTGGGTGGGTGAACAGGGAAATGGAGGATGGATAGGGCATTTCTGGAGGGAAAACCAGGAAAGGAGATAACATTTGAAATGTAAATAAATAAAATATCTTATAAAAAAAGAAACTTCTTCATTTTTTCATATATTAAAATAGTTTCAGGTATTAACACAAATGAATCTAATCAAAATCAAGATTAAAATTTGGTGGTATTATCTGCTTTTCTGCTACAATAAAAAAACAGTATACTATAACTATGTGCAGTAATCACAGTTTCTCCTATTTCAGATTACTCCAATTTTCCCCCACACCCCCATTTCTTTTCTCCTTCCTTGTCTTATAAACTAACACCAGTATTAATGTCCTATGAATTTGAAAGTAGCTTTGTGTGGGGCTCAGTACTGCCTGGCACAGGAGAAATGAGAACTGTGCTATTGATATGCAAAGGAGAGCAGTGTGGTTAGATTAAAGATAATAGGCCTGTGCCAGTTATTTCCAAGATGGCTCATTAAAAATTCCCATTTGTTTAACTAAAACAAAATATTAATAAATTTGCTGAGGATAGCTTGTAAAATACTTAAATATTGAAAGGGGTGAAGACTGAAGGTCATGAGAACAGTAATGTTTTAATAAATTTTCTTTCACCACTCATACTCAGGTGTGTGATCTCTTGCCTCACATATTTATGAATACTTCCGTTACTGTAAGTGGTCTCAAAATGACCTTTTACTTAAGAAAATAATGAATTAACACTGAAAAATAAATTTAAAAATCTGCCTACATTTAAACAAAATTAATAAGTAATGACCAAATGACTAAGCAAATTTGATCAGTTGAGGTTTTCTTAAAGACATTGGTAGATAAATTTATTTAGCTTCTAAATTGCAGCAATCTTAAGCATTATAATGAACACTTCTAGCCATATAACACAAGCTAATTAAGTCAATTGTTAGACTGCAAGGGGGAAAAACAGTGTAACATTTTTATCAGTGTGTCAAATAAATACTTCAAAGTAAATTTAATTCTGTCCTGTTTCAGTGGATAAAACACATAACTACTTAGTATCACTGCCTTTCAAGTACACATTGTTTTTAGATAAAATTATTTGTGAAATATTTGGGATAGTTAAAAAAGAATACATGCTTAAATGTATAATACATATATATCCTTAAGTGGTTGAAAAAACTGTTCTTCATAAGTGGCATTCAGACAATGAAAATACATTATACAATAATTAAAAATGGATTTTCTGAGGAGAGATTATTTATAATACTATGTTCATTCCACAAAATTATACATAAAAATTCTATAAAAAATGGATAATATACCACATTTGTAAACAAATCAAATTTTAATTTTAAACACTTGCATTACTAAGCAGAAACATTTCAAATAAATAGAAAACAATAAGGTAAAACTTTTGAAAATATCAAGGAATATATGAATACAGTTTTTTGAATTTAATAAAATATAAAATAAAATATTATTATATTTCATTTTATATTTTATTAAATTATAATTATATTCCTTTATAATGGAACTCCAATTATTTTAATTTGGTAAAATTTGAATAGTGTTTTTGAGACACTACGAATGTTAAAGTGGTACTTCTTCATCGAAATATGAAAATACAGCATTCATATTTAGATAAAAATATCAATAGACAAAAAATTAAAAATATAGAAAATATGCTGTTTTATGATTTGGTATAAATCAGAAACACAAACTACTTGAATTGACTTAATCAGATGTAGAAAGTATAAATAAACCTTAAAATCAAAATATAGTAGTTTACAAAAATCATACTTTTATAACATAGTTCAAATAATAAACATATATTCCTACAAAGAATTGATATAAAAACAAGAAAGTATGTGGTAATTAAATCAAAGACATACAGAAATGATATTTATGTTTATATTTATTATTACTTATTATAATCCAGTAAATTAAACAATATAATACAGATTTTTATTACCAATATCTTTCTATCTGTCATCCTATGACAGTACACACACACACACACTCATACACACACACACACACACACAACCACAACCACACTCACATTCAGGTCACTTAGGAGTTGTCAATTTTGTGCTCTATGTTAATTTTAGGGACTTTGGTCTCATTTTATTTTTTTAAACAATGTTTTAATTAATTCATTAAGGATTTTGTGTAATGAATTTTGATTACATTATAAAATAGGGAAAATCTCTTGCATTTTCCTTCTTCTGTGCTGTCTGAAAAGAACATTTGATGGCTTAGGCATCAGTTGCCACCTGAGGCTGTGAAAAACCTCTGGGTATGGAAACCACATTTCTCAGAGGCAGAGGACTGAACAAACATGGAATAGTGTTCAGAACTGATATGATTGTTTTTCATAGATACCATGCAAGTTTATTCTTTAAGAATATATATAAATACATGTTACTTATTTCTGCTCATTTCCTAATACAGAGGATTGGAATTAAGCTAGTGGTCCATCAACAGACAAATAGAAACAAAAAAATTGATATATAAAAGAGGAAGGGCAAACCAGCTGGTTATTCATTATCAAATGGTCAGTCATGAAAACACACATACAAGTAACATACAAACTGAGCACGTTGTATGTGTGCGTGTGTATGTGTGTGTGCATGTGTATGATAAGCACACAAATAATAAATGCATATATATGCACATATTATTTAATGTACATTTGGCTGCCATATAACATGAAGAAAATAAAGTTTACAGAAAATAAATTAGAAAGGACAGACACGAGGGAGTGGACATGAGCTATAAACTAAGAGATAGGACTATACTTTTTCAAGTTTTAGTTTTATCAGATATTTGGGGTTTTCTGGTGATGGATAAGTATACAAATAAAGTATACAAAATTGAAAATGTAATATGATTTCTCATAGTTCCTGCATCAAATATCAGTTATAACTGTATTAAAGTTTATTGAGTTGTATAGACTTTGGACCAGATTAATGTTGGGGTGTGATGTTTTCATTAATTTGAAGACATATTACATAATAAATTTTATACAGCTAAATTATTTCTAAGTCTACTTTATATGAATACATAATTTAATATATTTAATTGCTAGTTTTAAAACTAGATTACTCTATAGTAAATATGTTTTTGCACCATACTCACCTGCATGACTTCAGGAGCTTGCCTTCAAAATTGAGGATGAAATGATTATGTACCAATGAAATTGTGCAGGAAGAAGATAAGGAATTTAAAGTAAAGCTTACCATGCAAATGCCTCTATCATTATCTACGCTGTTAGGATCAGAGGGCTTTAAGTTTGGATGGATCCAAAGCATCACATTAGGCATCTGTAAGCATACTTGACATGTTGTTCATCTGTCACACACACTTACCTTCCTCATACCTGGGCTATGAGCAGTGCTATGGCAAGAATAGGCTTGCAAAACTATGTTGAAAAAAAGAGATAAAAATTTGTTATTTTTCCTAGAATTTTTGCAATTCACAGCACTGATTCTCCTTTCAGTGGTTTGCTATAAATCCACTGAATGTCTTCTCTGATGGTTTCAAATCTCACAAATGAGAATCTTTTCTTAACTTCATGGTAATTTAATAAAACATTATATATCAGTAAGACCAAAATGTGTATTCCATTAGGTTATAGACTCTACATAAATATCCACTGACAATATTATGCTTGGTTGATGAAGCATTAAAATTATTAATATTTTTCCCTAAACATATAGATCAGTGCATCTCTCAGCCATCAACAGACAACCTAGTTCATGCAATATATGGCTATCAACAGAGACACTTATAATTGGTCAACAAAAAAATAATAAATGCCTGTGAAGTTCTTAGGCATAAATGAACCATTTGTATCACATCTTTCCCCTTAACACTTATGAGAATGGACAGTAAAAGACAGAGGTGGTAGATGACTGGACACAGCAGGTAGATACACACATAAACACAGAGCACATGCTACTACAGCACGGATACATCCTGCCCAAGCTCAATACAGACAAAATCCCAATATGAAGGACAAGGATGAAGGACAAGGCCGGGCAGTGGTGGCGCACGCCTTTAATCCCAGCACTTGGGAGGCAGAGGCAGGCGGATTTCTGAGTTCGAGGCCAGCCTGGGCTACAGAGTGAGTTCCAGGATAGCCAGGACTACACAGAGAAACCCCGTCTTGAAAAAACAAAAAACAAAACAAACAAACAAAAAAAGAGGATGAAGGACAAGGTAGTCCTACCCTTCCCTAAGGACTTAAAAACATTTGAGAGCTGCTGGAAAAGAATGCCATAGGTTGTTGTTGTTTATTATTGTTTTGCTTTGATTTGGGTCTTGTTTTAGTTTAATTTTTGGTGTTGGTAGTAGGTTTGGGGGCTTGTCTTGTGATTTGTATGTGTGTTTTTTTTTTAATTGTATGAATTCTTGTTAACACCACACTTCAGGGGAATCCCCTAACCCAAGGATAGTTGGCAAACAGAAACTAGACTGGATAGAGAGAAAGAGAGAGGTTGAATGCAAGAGAAGAAATTCCTATGGATAGATAAGGAAGTGGAGGTGGAAAATACAATTAAAATATAATATACAAACTTCTCAAAGAAACAATGGCATATTAAGTATTGAAAAAAAATAAGGAGAAATGATTAAATTTCCTGAGAGCCTCGGCCAGAACCTGACAAATACAGAGGCAGATGCTCACAGCTAACCCTTGGACTGAGCATGGGGTCCCCAGTGGAGGAGTTAGAGAAAGGACTGAAGGATCTGAAGTGTTTTCAACCCCATAGGAAGAACAATAATATAGATCAACCAGACACCCCCCCGGAGCTCCTAAAGACTAAACCACCAACCAAAGAGTACACATGGAGGAACCCATCCAGCCACATATGTGGCAGATGATGTCTTTGTATGACATCAGTGGGAGGAGCGGCCCTTGATCCTGTGGAGGCGCGATGCCCTAGTGTAGGTGAATGCTAGGGCAGGCAGGCAGGAGTGGGTGGACTGGTGTGTGAGCGACCTGATATAAGCAGGGGGAGGGCGATAGGATAGGGGTTCCTGAGACAGGCAAGGAAAGGGAATAACATTTGAAATGTAAATAAAGGAAATACTTAATTAAAAGAAAAAGACTTCTCTAATTAAGTCTTTCTTGGCACTCCTCCCAGACCCTTCACACTACTTACTCTCTCTCCTGCAGATCCACCCTTCCCTCATTTTCCCTGGGTTTCAACTGAACATGGATTAACAAGAAGAGGCACATATCCTCATGCCAAAGGTGGACCAAGAAACACAGTAGAGGGAAACGAGTCCCAAAAGCAGGCAAAAGAGTCAGAGACAGTCACGACTCCCAGTGTTAAATGTCCCACAAGAACATCAAGCTAAACAACCATATATGTAGAGGACCTAACTCAGATTCATACAGAGTCTGCAATTGTTGCTTCAGTCTGTGTGTGCCCCAGTGAGCCCAGCTTAATTGATTCTATGATTCTTGTGACATCCTCTACCTATCTGGCTCCTACAGTGCTTCCTCCCCTTCTTCTAGGAAGTTCCCCAGGCTCCACCTAATGTTTGTCTGTAGGCCTCTGCATTTGCTCTTATCATTTGCTTCATGAAGCCTCGCTGATGATAATTATACTAGAATCTGTCTACAAATCATCCCATTTTATTTTCTTTTGTCAATTGTGGTTGGTTCTTTCTTGGTTCTTTAGGCTATCTAGCATCTAGTTCGTGCCTCTCCAGGAAGAGACATGTTTAGGCTCCCCTTTGTTGCATGGTCTCAAGATGGACCAGTCATTTCTTGGGCAATGCTATTTGATCTTTACCACCATTACTCCAGTGCATATTGTAGGCACGAAAATTTGTAAGTCGAATGTTTTGTGGCTGGGTTTCTGTCCCATTCCCACCAGTGGAAGGCTTTTCTGGTTACAGAAAATGGCCAATTCAGATACAATATCCACCATTACTCAGAGTCTTTGCTAGGGTCACCCTTGTAAATTCCATGTAGTTTACATTGTACTTGGTTTCACATTGTAGAAACATTGTCTCTGAAATGCTAATTCCAGTTGTCTTCCCTACTATTCTCTCCTTCGAAGTCTTAACTGATCCTTCCTGTTCCAATTCCCACCTGCTGCAGTCCACACACAATATCTATTCCTTTTTTCCTTCCCAGGGAAATCCATGCATTCCCATCCCTGTGCACTCCTTGTTAGTTAGTCTCTCTGAATTTGTGGATTATTACATGGCTATTCTTTACAGCTAATATCTACTTATAAGTTAACAATATCGTATGTTTGTCTAATTGTGTCTGGATTACCCTACTCAAGGTAATTTTTTTCTAGTTCCATTCATTTTCTTGTAAATTTCACATCATTTTTTAAAAACAACCGAGTATGCTCCATTTTGTAAAAATACATTTTGTTTGCTTGTTTTTAATTCATTATTTCATTGAGGGACATCTATGTCATTTCCAGTTTCTGGTTATTATGAATGCAACTGCTACGAACATAACTGAGCAATTATCACTCTGGTAGAATGGAACATCCTTTGGATGTATGCCCAGGAGTCATAAAGCTGGTCTTGAGGTAGATCAATTTTCAGTTTTCTGAGAAATGGACTTATTGACTTTCAACTGGCTGTACAACTTTGCCCTCTCACCAGCAATGGAATTCAAACTATGCTATACATCCTTGTGAACAGGATTGGTCACTTGTGTTTTTGAACTTAGCCTTTCTGACAGGTGTAAGATGGAATTTCTAAGTCATTTTAATTTGCATGTTCCTAATGGCTAAGGATGTTAAACATTTATTTAGGTGTTTCTGAACATTTGAGATTTCTCTGTTGATTATTATTTCTTTAGATCTGTACCCCATTTTTGAGTTGGATTATTTGTTCGTTACTTTTTGTCTAGTTTACTAAGTTCTTTATATATTTGGGTATTAGTCTTTGTCCAATGTAGAGTTGGTAGAAGTCTTTCCCTATTCAGTAGGCTGCTGGATTTTTTTCTATTGGCAATGATGTTGACACTGACACTAGAGGGTTCCTTTGTAGGGGTTTGGTTTACATAGCACGTGTTTGTATTGGTGGACATTCAACTCCCTCATTTTTAATTAAAATTGAATGTAGTCAAAGAGTTTTGCTTTAAGAGATTGTGTGCATTCCTTTGTTTTTAATAACATAGCATATAATAAATAAAACCTAAATTCAAAGGATGTTATTCAGTGTGGGTCTATGTCTGCTTATGTATCTCTCTCTCTCTCTCTCTCTCTCTCTCTCTCTCTCTCTCTCTCTCTCCCTCTCCCTCTCCCTCTCCCTCTCCCTCTCCCTCTCCCTGTACCTCTCCCTCTCCCTGTACCTCTCTCTTCCTCCCTCCCTCCCTCCCTCCCTCCCTCCCTTCCTCCCTCCCCCCTCTGTGTGTATGTGTGTGTGTATGTGTGTGTGTGTGTGTGTGTCTGTGTCTGTGTGTTTTGAATGCATGTCCTGTGGTCAGATGTCCAGATGATAATATCAGATTTCTTCATCTATTTGTGTGTTCTTCAATGTTTGGAACAAAATCTCTTACACAATCTAGAGTTCACTGTTTTCTTTAGCTTGTCTGATTAGCAACACAGGAGATCCCTTTATACCCACCCCACCCTTTCAAAACTAATTTGCTGCTGATTTATCCTATATGCATTTTTTGTTTTGTTGTTGTTTATGATTTTGTTTTACTTTTTTGTTCTTTTGTTTTTCTTTTTGTTTTTGTGTTTGTGGTGGTAGATCCTGGGTTTCTGAACCCAGGTCCTTAGCTGCTTACTTACAAAGCTGTTTCTAAACCTTCCAAAAGAAATTTTCATAAAAATGATTTTTCTTGTGTGTAATTTCCATGTAGTGTTTATTTTTATTTAATGTATAGCTGCATTTCAAAGTTTATCATTTGATAGTTAATTTCTCCTTATTGCACTTGTTTAATTCCTGAATTAAAGGCTATGTATATGACATTCAAAGTCTATAGTGGCTTAAGTTATTATATTTACAAACCCTTTAGACACTGTTGTCACTAAATAGCTTACTCTGCTCATAGTAAATTAAAGTAAGTTTGATGTATTTCCTTGACACTTTCAAGGTAACATGCATCTCAGAGCATAACCTTATGTTTCCCAGCTCCATCAAAACTCTGATGCAAAATAAATTCTTTATATCTTCTTAGGCAATGACTTTTTAAAAACTTGAATGCTTAACTTTTGATTTTTAAAATATGCACAAACTTTTCCTGTTATATATGTCCCCCTTGCCTCTTTGTATAAATGTGCTTTTCTAATTTTTCCATTGCAAGTACAGCAGAAGCATAAATTTTATTGTATTGGCAAATCTCAAATCAGTATTAAAAATGATAAACAACCTTACTGCATTAGAAAATGGCCTTGTTGAAACCAAATAGGAATGAGGGGCAATTAAATCCTTTGTTGTTGTTGTTGTTACTGCCTGATATAATGCTTTGTTTTCCCAACTCTGTGTTTATTACAGGAAGAAAGATAAACTATGATCAACTAATATTAATGAAACCCTTAAACAAGTATTGGAGGTAGGATGTTCAACCTACAAGAGGGAATCTGATACTGAGGAAAAGGTGATTGTGACTATGAATGCTTGTGTATAACTGGATTGAACCCATAGAGTGTAGCATTAAGAGCTTGCCCATCTTATCTTTATGTGACACTAAGTTCTTTTCCCTAATTTTGATTCACCCAAATATGTATAGGTAGACTCATGCATAAACAGATATGTGGACCCAGAGAAAGCTACACAAAGAGTTGAATATGTATATGAGCATGGTGTGAAGACCTGATAACATTTACTTGACTATCCACCACTCTCCATTGTGTACTCAGAAGCTGAAGAGAGCAGCAGAAAGTAAAATGGTGTTGTGAAATACCATCTGCCTGCAGTTCATGGCACTGGAAGAGAGCCTGTGTACAGCAGGAAGCTGATGGAACAAGGCTTGTTTCAAGAGTACAACAGAAAATACTCAGACATAAGGTCAGTTATGACCTGAAAATGATTGTACCAAAAAGAGAAAAAGAAATAAAGCTCACCTGTTGTGTAATTACCGTAACTTATGCAAAATGTGTCAAACAGTGCATCCCTCAGTAAAAACATTTACATTCAATTAAATGTAGCTTAATGATACAATTGTACATAAAATGGCTTTATAATCACAAAAATAGTGCAAAACAATAAAACATTGTATATACTTTGTATCATATATTTTTGTAGTTGCTTTTGTGTTTCCCTCCATAAAGACAAATGTTGCTTATAAATTATTAAATGATAAAGTTGCATATACAGACTTCATAATCTTTCAAGAGTTAAGGGTATTTGATGTTAATGTTTGATGTAGTTTATTCCAAAGTGATAGTCAGATAGGATGGATTTTCCCAGGAGTGCAAATACCAAAAAGAATGAAAGTAACAGTCAGTTACACTTTTGTGAGAGCACTTTTCAGCTAAGGCTGGACACTTTGAAAGGTGAGACTCAAGCACAGCCATCCATTTTTGTCTACAATGGATTGCAGTGAAATGTGAAATGTCATGGTTCCATAACTGAAAATGGAGAACTTTACAGGGTCATGGGTCACTCAAAATACTGCCATTACAATATCACAAAACTGAAAATACTTCAATAAACATTCAACTTTTTTCTCCTATTGAAAAAATCTTTTTTAATACAATGTGTTATGATTATAATTTTTCCTCCTATTGTACTCAGTTCCTTTTCACCTCCCCCCCATTCAGACCCACCTACTTTTTCTTTCATTACCAAACAACAGGCTTAAAAAGTAAATATTAAAAAAATTGCAGTGATCTCATACGGTTAACTAAACAGCATACCTAGAAAAAAAGGAAGTTCTAGAAAAATGAAGAAAGCATAACCAGAAGGACTAGAGAGCAAGAAATAATCAATCTCAGCACTGTAATTAATAAAATAGAAACAAACAATAACATACACTCTATGAAATGAATTACTAGTTCTTTGAGAAAATCAGTGAGACTGACAAACCATTAGCCATATTAAGTAACAGGTTGAGAAATAATAATCCAATTAATAAAAATAAACATGTATAGTGGAACATAAAAATAGAAACTGAGAATATTGAGAGCATGATTAGGAAATATTTTAAAATCTATATTCCAACAAATTGGTGCAGAGACTGAAAGAACATTGGTTCTGAGGGTGCGCATCTTCTTCTGAACTCCAAGAGCACCTGTACTCACAAGCCCATTCTCCCCACCACATGATCACAGAACGACACTAATACAACATCTCTTTTTTTTTTTTAAGTAAAATAGCTCAAAGAGGAATAATTTCATGTAGTTCTGTGAGTAACTGTCCATCAGTTCAGAACACTTTAATAACTCTCTGAGAACTAAAGCTCCTTGTGTCTTCCATCCTACTTTTCAGAACTTAGATTATTAATACAAGTATAACCAAGTTATATTCGTGTGCATATTGCCAGATATATTTAAGAATTGTAGTCTATAATTTGAATTATATATTGCAGGTAGTTAAAGAGTAAAGAAACAGTCTTTCTAGTTCAAATTACAAGATGGATGAACATTTTCTTTCATAGATCATGTACAAGAAATTAAATCATTAGTTTTTATTTTTTTTGGTAAGCACTATGCATGTTTGGCCTGCTTAGGTGTATGTCCACTACTTTCTCCAGTACCCACTATTGCCACAAAATGGTATCAGATGTCATAGAAGTGTAATTACAGTTGTGAGTGGCCATTTGATTGGTGGGAATTGAGTTTGAGTTCTCTGCAGAAGTAAGTGATCTCCACAGCTAAGTCATTTCTTGAACTCCAACATATAGTTCTTGCTATATGTATTTTGTATATTTGAATATTCTCACAAGTTAAAAGAATTTTAAGTATTGTAAAGACTTTCTAAAAATTTTATCTAGAATAGAACACTAAGTTAAAATCAAATAAAGAAAAAAATTAATACTTTGTCAACTAGGCATTTAATGATTTATGTTTTCTTAAAGAAGTAACCTTTAATTTTACCTTTGTTTCCCTTAGTGTATATTTATTATTCTGTTTTTATGTCAGCTTTGCTTCTTCCCATGTTTGTCTACCATGAAGGGCTTGTACATCAAGGATGAGGGAGCTAAGGTGTATGTGTGTGTGTGTGTGTGTGTGTGTGTGTGTGTGTGCGCGCGCGCAAGCACTTATGTATGCCCCACTCTATTGTGTATATATTGTTTATGTAGTGTTTATAAAACAAATGTTCAGTTATGACCCTAGAACATTGACCTTTAAAATTTGTTATTCTATAGCAGAATGGAGACTTCTGTGACATAACGTATACTACTTCTCATGGTAATCTTACTATCAACCTGAAAAAATTAGTGTCACTTAGGAAATATATGTATATATGATAATATATACTGTAAATATCAATGAGGGTGTTTCAGAAGGACCCATTATAAATACAGATATCTACACCTCAGGACCTAGAGCTCCAGATTGAATTAATAGGTGTAATCTGGTTGGACAAGAGGATTCATCTTTTTGTCCTTTCTGAATCCAAGTACAGTTTGACAAGCTACCTCTCCAACTGTTACTATCACTTTCTGGCCATGCAGAACTCTATCCTCCAACTGTGAGTCCAAATAAATGGTTCCTTTTTTAGTTGCTGTTCTTAGACATTTTCTCATAGTAAATGAATATTAAATTGTTGTACTGAAAACAGTTTACAAAATCATTTATTATTGCTAATTCATATAAAGTTTGGAACTTTATAAAATAGCATTCTGCCATATTTTTAAAAAATAGTTCAACTCTTTCAATCAAAATACAATTTATCTTGGCTATAATAAAAGTTAATGAATCTGGAAAAAGGTTAAATATAACTGAAAACTAACAGGTTATTTTAAACCATGTATTTAGGTGTTATGCAATTATATGCTCTAAATTGCAACATTTCTTCCTAGAGGCTAACATTGGTTTTACAAATTTCGGGAAAGAAGGTGAGGAGAAATGAAACTCATAAGAAGTTGGAAAGTACTGAAATATAAGAAATGCACAGGACCACTCCCCGGAACATAAATAATTATAGATCTAGTGGATGGAGGAGCCTGAGAGCAGCTAATTTGACAGAAAAATCTGCATTGAATTCAAGATTATGGTTTTGAGGTTCATGATCCATAGTGGCCTGGAAATTTTACTGATATGACTGTCCTTAAGATACGCATACCTTTTCGAGTAACTCCAAACAGCTCATTAGTCAGCCCAACTTGACTTAGGTGGAGTATTTTCTTTTATGGCTTGTTGGCATTCTTTCTGGGATAAATAGAAGTTTGCTCATAATTTCCCTAAGAAATGTTACACTGCAGTATGTGGAGTGTTTATTTCTTATGTTTTTGATTTCAAAAATCATTTCTAATTTTCTAGTTGTTCACAGCAATTTTCAGATTATTCATGCTTTGTTTTGCCTCTCTAAGTCTAATAATTTGAAGTTTTGATAAATATGATGGGAGTATTATTTTGTGGTTCTGTTCTTTAGTCATGACCTTTAGACATAATAATGCATATCTTGACATTCATTGGTAGAAATTCTGTTTCATGATTTTACATTGCAGTCCCAAAATATATTCTATGTTTTATTATTTGTTTTCTTGGTGTATAAATACCATCTATTTGAAGAGCACTCACTTCCCTATATCAGATTCAATTTTAATAAATCTGAATTTTTAAACGAGACCAAAATCAATGACATTGTCAAAGTCTCCTGAGATTTTATTTTATTATTACTCCATGTCCATATGCTTTCAGCATTATAGCATAAGACCTCAATATGACCATATGCTAATGAGTTTCTTGGATATTTTAATTATTTCCTAGCAAAGTAGTATTTTATTATAGCATAGGTAGAAAAAATGTGCTTAGCACTAAGAAAAATTATTTATCTTAGCAGGCAAATTTTTAGACTTAGTTTGTAATAACAAAATATGAAGTTTTATTTTTCTTTTAAACATGTCTCTAACATCAGAAGTTTATAGAGTCAATTAATATTTACCTTAGAAGAATGGAAAATATATGTATCTCTAAAATTAATTTTCTTAAAGTTTATTTATAAATGCAGTTTTAGAATGACCTTCATATGCTCCCTGATTTGACAAATGTTAGTATATGTATTATAAAACATTAAATAGATAATAAAAGCAGATAAGCTCAAACTGTATTCTTACGCTTGCAATCATAATTATAAGTTAAACAATATCAGATAATTCTACACACTTATAAAAGTAGATATATTTTGTTACATTAAAGAACTAATGTTGTAGTCAAGCCAAACATAAAATTCAATTTATTAAGAATTCTACATACTTACCTGGCAGGCTAAGTATATTGTTGATGGTAGAATGACAAAGCTGTTATCAGCTCCACTCATGGTGTGCTGACCCCTGCAGTTTCCCCAAATGTAGGAGATTCAACTCTGTAATTTGAGGTAGAATGGACTACATTCACAGTATACCTTGAAATTACAAAATGTAGATAATTCAATGACTAACATGCTTATTAAGCTGCTGGTAAGCCTAATCACAACTTGCTCAAATCTATTCCATCCATTGGGAGATACATTTAATTGAATCTGTAAAATTGTCTTCAAAAAATAGCCTAACAATTTTTAAAAATTAGAAAATAATATTTCCGATATTTTCCCTCCCAAATCCGTATATGGAAACGTAATCTGAAATGTGATTGCATTTGCACATAGAGCAGTAAGTCCGGAGTAGGACCTCTATTGAATGAGGCTGACATGAACATCACCCAGTATTGCATAAAAGAGAATTGCAGGAACTTGCTTTGTTCATTGAGTGTGACAATAAACCTTGGTTCTCAACTTGACTGAATGTTTAATCAAATAACTCTTGGGCCTGTAGACATTGTTACTAGAAAGGCATACGAATGATAAGTAAGGTTGAATGAGCTCAAATCCCAAGAATCTCAGAATTGAGAACCGCAGGAGTGGAACTATTCCCTACCTGCCTCTACCTGCTCTGGAACAGGTAACCATCACTACAGCCTAATGAGGACCGTGGACACTGAGTCACAGAGTCACATAGAATAAGCACTTGGAGTTCTCCATGCTAATGAGGTATTGAAACAGCCCCACAGCCTTCAGCCAATGAGCTTCCCTTCCTGGGGATTCCTTCCTGCAAAAGATATCTCTGGTTCATCCTGAATAAAGGGTATATATTCACATCCACAACCAAACAAACCAGTATGGAGAAGTATAGGTAATTTGTTCATTAAAGATCACAGTGGTGGGAAAGGCATTCTTAAAAGCCACATCTAAACTCTCAAGGAAGGCCTTTTCTCTTTCAGCCTCTTCCTTCCTCTCTGCATGCACTGAAGATTTAGACAGGGTTTCTCTCGTCCTGGTGCATAGATTCTCTGAGGCGAAAGATAGACCAGGACCACCATTCCTAATTCCCAGGGGTAGCCAGCAGTGCCAGGGTACATAGGAGACTGGGGACAACTATGGATTTCATGAACTTTGAATTTTGCCCTGCCTTCTCCCAGTGGCTTGCAGGTGGCACTCAGACTACCCCTAGGAGAGATGCCTGTTATTGAATTTGTAGGCTTCTATTAAAATGTGGCTGAATTTCCAAGAGTACATTCTTAGAGAAAACTGACTCTGTTTCTCTCAGAATCCAAGCTTTTTTTGTAGGGGTTAAAATCCACACCCATCTTGATGATATCCATGCTGAGATTTGTTTTTGCACGTCGGAAGAACTCTTCTAAATGTGGGCAGTTCCATATGGTGCTGGCTTGATAAAGTGAGGGCTGAGGGAAAAAGCTTTAAAAGCTTTATGTTAAGTGTCTTCCTTTGGAATTTACCCTGGTGTGGATCACTTTTTTGTGGTTTATTTCATTTCATTTTATTTTTGTTACCTTATTGCTCAAGCTATTGCTGTTACTTTTGTTGGGATTTTTTGCTGGTATCATAACCCTGGTAATTTGAACTTCCGATGTGAACTGAAGAACAGTGACTCTTCAGAAGTTTTCCAAGGCTCATCACAAGTTTGGAAATTCTGAACTACCTATGCTCATAGAATGAGATATTATCGTTCTCTCACCCTTTCCTGTGGAAGACACCATGATATAGCTATGGAGACCTTATCATGTATCCATCCCAAAAAAATCCTTTCTTTAAATATACATATTTCACATTGTTATATTCTTCTACAATGGGAATAATGCCCAAGTGAAGGCCTGAGAGGTCATCATTCCTGAGGAAAAGGACTTTTTAATTCCAAGCAAAGATAGCTTTATTTTGTGCTTGTGCTGTTTATAAGCCCTTTAGCTTAGGCTGTTAGAAAAATCTAAACAGGCTACAACACAAACACTCCAGAATACATCCTGTGACAGGAAGAGTTTCACAGAAACATTATAATGTGTTTTCAGGCATGAGCACTCATTATCCCATAGCATCAGCCTAAAGGAGTTGGAGCATCCTCCTCTATTCAGTAGTTTGATCAATACGCATCTTCATTTTCAACACAGCATGTGAACAGACATAAAATGAGAGCTACAAACCATGTTTGCCATCTCTGGATTTAGCTCAAATGCTCACGGATTTCTTTTATATTTTCATACTGTTTTCCCAAATTACTCTTCCTTTCAGCACTTTTAGAAAGTCAAAATATCTCTTGTCTACTGATTTTAGAATGAATTTGTTGAATATTTTATGAAAGAGGCAGTATCCTTAAAGGGAAAGAGACACTGTCAGTTGTTACTATGGTGTAAGCCATGGGAAACACAAGCCAGTTCTCAAAAGAAAAAAAAAAATCTCTTTCAGGGTTATGTCATCAATGTCTTCTAATATTGTCAATCCAGTTGTTTTCAAGACAGCATTACTTAAAGTTGTCATTCATAATAAGCAACATTATTTGTTAATTGTTTTTTATTATTGTTCTCTCCAAGAGGAATATTGGTTTTACAGAATTAGTAAAAATTACATATGAACTCTCTGTGAAACATGCATACTGAACATTTGTGCTGAAATTTAACAGTACAAAGCTTACTGATGTTTACCCTAAGGAAACATATAAGTACATTAGAAGTCTTTCTTAGTAAACAGATTAATTTTCAGATATAATGCAATATTATTTAATTTAACAAAATATTGCATAGAATTACATCTTTCATGTTATTGTTCTGCTCCTTATGTGATAAAGTCTGGGAAAAGGGAGATGATACATGTTAAGCAATGTCACCTTATTTAGGATCTGACATTTGTACTGCGTCTTTCTGCTGATCTGTATGTAGACATGTTGGGCATCTGTTCCTACATTTCTCTTTTCAGGAACTCTTATGTATGTGTGTATGAAAGCCTGTAGTCAACATAAGACATTTTCTTCACTCTCCACCTTATTTTTTGAATCAGGATCTTACACTGAACTAGAAGCACATCTAGTGCTCAACTAGGTGTCGGTAAGCTACATGAACCCACCTGTCTCTATCCAACCCCAAAAGGCTAGGGTTAGAGGAATATACACCAAGTCTGGCTTTTTAAAAGAGTGTTATAAATCTGAACTTAGGGCTTTGTTCTTGCATGACATGATTCCAACCCTGATATCTCTCCAGATTCTGATATTATACAGAGTAAAATTAAAGAAAGACTAGCCTAGAATAATCAAAGTTGAATAAATATGTTGGATAAGAAATTGACAGGAATTACTGAAAAGAGAAATATGGAGACAATCCTTAAGTATGGCTTTTCTGGTTCTTCTCTAAAGTCCTGGACTACCCGAGTCTTTTTAGAAATCTCTAACATTAATGCAGTAGTCTGCAAATCCACAGGGGTGGTTTATCTCTTCTTGGAATAAATTCCCAAACTACTTTGAAATTTTTAGACTACTTTCTGAAGCATGGTAGAATTTGATGAGTTGTTTTGACTTTCTCTCCATAGCATCTCTCTGGACTTTATGTTGGGTGAGTGTGGCTAACATAGGTATTAGCCTCTTAAGAGAGGACGGGGAATAAAACTAAATCCTCCTACAATTCCCTGGTTTTATATACTCTCAAGTTAGGGACTTGAGACTATCTATTCACCATTCTATCAAGAATCGAATGCCAAATTATCAGTAATTAAAGTAAAATTCTGTGGATATCTGTACTATAATGTCTAACATTTTGTTCAAATAGTAGAATGAAAGTTTCCCAGAATCACTCTATATGGCTGAGTATGTATATTTCATGACTAAAATATAAATGAAAATCGACATAACTATAATAATGACCTTTTAAGAAACTCATGATCCTATCTTGATAAATCATGAGACAAGTCATTTAATGTTCTTTGTTAATTCCCTGTTCAATATAGTAATCTATGCTTGTCTCACTTGGCTGTTTCATTAAATTAAAAGGAAATGTACTGTACAATCCTGAAAATTGAGAAAAAAATTCTCTTTCTAGATTTTGTCCATTCCTTTATCTCTTAAATATATTCTGATTTTGAATTTGTCTAAATTAAGTTAATAGGAAATACAAATTTTACAGTATATTTATTTTGATATTTGAGCCTAGAGGACATTCATATTTAAACTACAATAGCACTCTAACAAAGAAGTATAAACATCAACCCAGCCACAGCCTCTTTGATCTACTATGATGTCCTGCCTCAAAAATATGTTAATGCAATAAGCAGTGATTACTCCAGTGATCACTGTTTCTAAGGGCTTATCATGATTGTTCTTTGACTATTTGTGTTTATTGTCTTGCTTGTTCCTTGAGTATTTGTATCTGTTGTATTGCTAGTTCCTCAGCCTAGAACTGACCTTAATACTTGCATGTAATTAAAATGGTATAAAAGCAGATTGGAAAAAAATAAAAATAAATATTAAAATAAATAAATTATAAAAAATCTTAGTACAATAATGACTTAGAGCTTGTAGAAGTACGCATCCAATATCTGATTTGACTTAAGGCCATGTGTCAGGATAGAACCCATAAAAATCATTGATGAGGTGACCAGGCAATAAAAGACTATAGAGCCCAGGGAAATGGCTCTAAACTTGTAGATCATGAACATTTGACAAACGTCTATCTCTAAAATTATTTACATTATATTCATAACAGTAGCAAGTTATAGTTATGAAGTACCAAGCATAATAATTTTGTGGTTGGGGTTACCACAGTGTAACTGTACTAAAATGTTACAGTGTGAGAAAGGCTGAGAACTACTTGTCAGAGAACACAGGGTAAAAGCAAAGACTACTGGTTTTTTTTGTTTGGTTTTTTTTTTGTTTTTTTGTGTTTTTTAATCTAGCAATAAATGACTTCTAATGTCATTGTGCTAAACTCCTAGGCTTTGCTGTGTCATCATCAGAAATGTTCCCCCTGCAGAAGACAGGAAAAAACTCAGTGACTCACACAGGAAAAGACCTTAGAACCCTCAGTCCTACATGGCATGTCTCGATCGATCTAATCATTCCCCAAGGGCTCAGGAAACCCTGTGGATAAAGAGGCAGAAAAGGAGTAAGAGTCATATGAGATGAAGTATACCAAGAAAACCAGGTCCCCTAATCAACAGCATTGGATACTCTTATGAACTCATAAAGACTGAGGTGGCATGCAAGGGGCCTCCATTTTCTGCACCAGATGCTTTGTGCATATAGTATGGGTTCTACCTTAGTGGTTTTATGGGATTCTTGAGTGTAGTCCTGAGTGGGTCTCTTTTTTTATGTCTTTTACTGGACTCTTTTCATTATGTTTACTTTGTACAACTCAGATGTTTTAGTTTTTGTTTTATCTTAATATATTTTATTTGATTTTTTAATGTTCTCTATTAGAAAGCCTGTTGGTTTTCTAATGAAAGAAAGAGAATAGATCATGATAGGAGGGGAGGTGGGAGAAATTGGAAAGAGTTGAGGAATAGGAATGAGTAATCAGGATAGATTATGTGAAAAAAACTATTCAATAACAGGGAAAAATGCATATACAGTCCTTATTATGATTTCAGGTTTGAACTCAAAAGAAATAATTCTTAATACTGGCTTACTGATTTAAAAAAGGTATCATTTTAGCAAATGTTTTCTGGTGCTGGTGCTATTTTAGGGAAGAAACAATTTTGTTTTAGGCAAAACATAATCATCCAGTGCTCATTAAGGTTCACTTTAATATATTAGTAATTTGGTTTCTATCTATTTTTTATATAGAGTTATTTAAATCAGTTTGAACTTTATTTACACATGTGTACATGAGCACATGCAAACACACACACACACACATTAGCAGCTACACTGAGGGAATATTTAGCTTAGTTCTTTTGCACTTTGTATTGACAGCTCAGTGAGAAAGAGCACTTGTACTTGTTCCTTCTCAGCTGCATTTGGAATTCAAGGCTATGGAAAATAAAAGGTAGCAACAGACTGTGAAGAATATCAATTCGGGAAGGCAATGAATACTAAGGACATAGATATATGTGCTACAATGTCTTGTAATATTTTCTTTCTTTTCCCCAAATGAGGTGCCTGGGAGTAAATACCTTCCTTTTATTATGTCAGATCACAGTATTCTTAATGGTGAGATATGCTGTGAACAACTGCTTTGGAAATGCAGGAATGTGTGGGTGACATTAGGCAGAAGTATTTCTTGTCTTCTGGGTTTTCTAGTTCTATTGTCTTTCATTGATTTACAGCATCAATTCCCTGCATGATCTGATCATTTCAAATTCTGAAGGGTTTGCGAACAGCAAGAAAGCTTGTAAAGAGTGATTTAAAAACCCTCAGAAGTTCCTGGTTTTATTTCTCATAAATGTCAGAACTCCACAAGCTACTTGTGGTCCTTACAAAGGGGATAATCCTACATCTCTATTTTGCTCTGATAGCAAACATTTCTCTTTTCTGTCACATTGGACAGAATAACTGCATCAGAAAACTCTGTTGGTAGTGAGGACATTTATCTCTTGACTTGTGAATCATATTATTCCCTTCAAAGTTAGTGATCAGCAATGACAACTGACTTTTTGACTCTGAATGGTAGTCACTAGTGTCAGAATTTGGCCAGAGAAGACTGAGAAATCTTTCTGTTTTACTTGACATCTGTGAATAATAATGGCAAAATTCAGGTCAAATTATTGAATACCATTTTGCTAACAAGGAAAGTGATAAGGGATAGAGTGCTTACGTTTCTCAAAAACTGCTATTTAAAGAGGAAAAAGCAAACTTTTTAACATATAGTTAAATCATATTATTGTACAGTTTAAGAAAACATTTTTTCAAACTAAACAAACAATTATGAAATTAATTTATCTACAATATTATTGGCTAAGCTATCACAAATAAATGCTCCTGTGCCTATCTCCCACCTGAGTGACAGTGTATTAACAGTATTCTCTGAAATAAAAAAAACCAAAAACTAAAACTCATGTTTATGTATTGATCATCTGAATATGTTGGAAATGTATGATTCCAAAATAATTAATTTTCATATAATTTGAAATTGGAAGATATAAACTTTTTAATATTATTACTGGAGGAAAATATAATAATCTGCTGTTTCTTTTATAATATCTTATAATAATAATATAGAACATTAATTATTACTATAATTATATATAATAATTATAATTATAATAATATAATGTTCTATGTTATTATTAATAATAATAATAACATAGAACATTATTAAAATACCATTGTTTAAATGTTCAGCATTTAAATTAAACATTTAGATATTAACATTTTTGGTATTTTTACTAAGTCCAGAAATATATAAATGCAATAAAATGGTATCTTATAAGGGAAGTCTCTCTCAGAAATTTAATTGTGAATGTAGAGGAATTAGTCTGGCCAGCATTAAATGTTTATATTTATTATTTTTGATTTGAGGAGTATTCGCAGTAGTTCTGATGCTGAAATAGGCAGGAGGTATAATTCCCTTTAAGGGCTGGATTCACAGTTGCCTGTGTGTGCCTCAACATGGGTGCTGGGACTCAAACCTTGGACAGGTTAAGCCTTTAACTGATGAGCTATATGTCCAGCTTTTGTTCCTAATAAATGTGAAATACTACTTAATTTTATCTATCATACCAAAGAGAATTGTTATATCTCTTTTTAAAAGGATAAAGTTGATGAGATACAGGCTTGAAAGAGAAAATAGAAAGAGACAGAGAGAATGGCCTACTAAGAACCGGCCCAACTTGAGACCCATCCCATGGGCAAGCACCAATCCTTCACACTATTAATGATACTCTGTTATGCTTGCAGACAGGAGTCTAGCATGGCTGTCCTCTGAGAGGCTCCACCCACCAGCTGACTCAGACATATGTAGACACCCACAGCCAAACAGTGGATGGAGCTTGGTGACTCATTTGGTAGACTGAGAGGAAGGATTACAGCCAGCCCAGGAAGGAAATAGGAACTCCACAGGAGGACAAACAGTATCAACTAATCTGGACCCTTTGGGCTTTCAGAGCCTAGGCTTCCCTGTACATATGTAGCAGATATGCAATTTGGTCTTCATATAGTTACCAAACAACTTGAGTGGGGGCTATCCAAAAGCTGTTGCCTATATGTGGGATATATTCTTCCAGATGGCCTGCTTTTTCTGGCCTCAGTGGAAAAAGATGTACCTAGCTTTATGGAGACTTGATGTGACATGGTGCTGGAAATAGCCGGGGAAGGGGGTACAGATGGGGGGGGGGGAAGAGGAACTAGCTCAGATGAGAAGGGGATGGAGAATGGGGCATGGAGGAGGGATTGTGGCAGGGGGTTACTGGGAAGGATGCAATCAGCAGGATATAAAGTAAGGTAGTAGTAGCAGTAGCAGTAGTAGACAACTTTAAGAAAGGTTAGTTTACAAAGAAAGACAGCTATCATCTTTTCAACTTAGCGATGACACCTATAAACACATCAGTGAACATTATACACAATAATCCTAATCCTGCACTTCGGTCACACACACCTTGGTGGTAAGCATTAGCTCGTTAATAAGTGTTAAGATCTGTTCAGCAAGAGGTAAAATCTAAATACCTACTCAATACTAGTCACCGATAGTGGAGACCTCCAACACCAAATACTTTACTAAAACAGCTTAATACCCAACTATAATATCAGCATTTGTCCTTATACCTACACCTTAAAGACTTAAAGTGTTGGCTTTCCCCTTATGTGATTCATTGTAATACACAGGCCTCCAATTCAGCCTATGAGTTATATTCTTTATTTATAGTAAAAATAGAACAGTAAGCAAAAACACTTTCTGTAATCTTCCAGTCTAGGGACTTTTTAAACTCAAGTTGGATTTTGGGTGTCTAGAATTATATATCCAATCTGATAAGAATCATGGAATATTCTAATCTCTACATTGTAGATAATATCAGAATGAAATGTGGGTGAGGCCATCCACCTGCTAATAACTAATAGATGCTGAAAAGTGAACAACTTAAACTTCCTGTCAGTGGAAAAAGTATTTAATAAAAAAGTTGCATCATGACTTCTGATCTCATAAACGTAAGGTGAAAAAAGGACTCTTGTGTGAACAAAATAATTTACTTAATTACTTAATATTTTGAAGAATAATAAGTAATATCCTAGGGTTTTTTTGTTCTTGCTAGTTCAGTTCAAAATTATAAGGTTATAAGGCATACATATATGACCTTTACTGGGTTAGCATTTGAAACACTTTAGACACAGAGATAATTAGGTCACTTAGGTAATAATTTGTATCCTCCACAGACTTAGATACTATACTTAAGAATTTTATTGAATATTTTATATAATACACTTTCACTGATTGAAATATATATTCTATAAAATGAAAATGATAGATCATTGTAATAAACTTTTGCATGTTTTCAAAAACAAATATGAATATTTCAGATGAAGAAAAACAATAGGGAAATGAAGCTTGTGGTCAGGATAAGTCAAAATTCACTTAAAAATGTTATTTCTCTTATCTATGTAGTTCATCTTATTACTATATTGTAACTGTTTTCCTATTTGCTTGTTTTTAAGGTAACTAATTCATTATCTAATGTTAATATTTGTATATGGTCTTTATTTGCATCTTGGGGTTTTCTCCATTGGGATAATATTTGGATGATGCCATTCCTGGGACTACTATATCTTTAAAAATAAGAAACAATGCAATAAATATAAAAATCCCTGAATAGAAATATTTTTCCATACTCTAGATTAACTTTATAATACTAGACAAGAGCAAGTTGCATTGGTTCTTAAGTCTTTTAAATAACGAATCAAACATCATGAAGTGTTTGGTTTCTTCTAGATCAATATAACTATAAATAGAACACTAACATCTGAAATTGTTATTCATATAAATCATTAATATTTTAACTTTCTAGTAATAAACTACTTGCACTTCATTAGTATGTGTTAACAGAGTAAGAGATGATGCTTTGGTTTTCTATTATACCTAATTATTTTGTTTTATGTTTTTCTTTTTCTTTCTTTTTTTTGGCTTAATCTCACTTTGTTGGCCTTGCTGAGTTAGGACCTATTCTGTACACCACGCTGGCCTTGAACTCATATCCATCTGCTTACATCTGTCTCAGCCTTTTAGTTTCTAGGATAAAAGCCACCACACCTTGTGCATTACTAATTTTTTCTGACATAATTCACCTGAAATATCTTGGTTGGAGTAGCAGAGTTCATTACTTGCAGTTCTATAGGCACAATTTCAGGTTCTTACATTTCTACAGTTTATACACTGAAGGATCTCTCCTAGCCTTCATGGATAACTATCCATTTGGGATCTCTTTTGTCATTTTAAAATATGCATGATTAGTGAGTTCATACCATGTGTGATTTTGATTGGCATTTTCCTGATGACTAAACATGTTAAATATTTCTTTAAGTGCTTCTCAGCCATTCGAGATTCCTCAGTGAGAATTCTCTGTTTAGCTCTGTACTCCACTTTTTAATAGGGTTATTTGGTTCTCTGGAGTCTAACTTTTTGAGTTCTTTGTATATTTTGGATATTAGACCTTTGTTGGATGTAGTGTTGGTAAAGATTTTTCCCAAGCTGTGGGTTGCCATTTTGTCCTATTGATAGTATCCTTTGCTTTATAGAAGCCTTTCAATTGTATGAGGTCCCGTTTGTCAATTTTTGACCTTAGAGCGTAAGCCACTGTTGTTCTGTTCAGGAAGTATTCCCCTGTGTCCAAGTATTTGAAGGTCCCAATGCTCATGATTCAAACTACAGACCATATGAAACTTAGGAAGAAGGAAGACCAGGGTGTGGATGCTTCAGTCCCCCCTTGAAAGGTGGACAGGTCATAATGGGAAGTGGAGGGATAGGGGGAACTGGGAGGGAGACAGGAGAGGGAGGAAATAAGGGGACAGTATCAGGTACTAGAACAGATGGAAGAGAGGTACAGAAGGTCAGGAAACTGATTAAAAGTATGGGGGGTGGGGGCAAGGAGGAACTAAGGATAGCCAATAGAGGATCCCAGACACCAGGGAAATGAGAGACTTCCAAGACCCAACGGGATTGACTCTAGCTAAAATGCTCAGAGAACAGGGAGATGAAACCTGTGGAGACCACCTCTAGTAGATAGGCACTGCCTCTGGTCGAGGGATTGGGGCACCCACCCATCTCAAAGTTTCTAACCTAGAAATGTTCCTGTCCAAAGGAAAAAAAAAGGGACAAGAATAAATCAGAGTCTCAACGAAGGGCCATCTGGAAACTGCCCCACCTAGGGATCCATCCTATCTGCAGACACAAAACCCTTGTGGCTGTGGTCACAGGTGCTGTCAGAGACCTGGTATGGCCACTTCTTGGGAGGTCCAGCCAGCAACTGATCAATGCAGATGTGGATGCTTGAAGCCAACCATCAGATTGAGCTCAGGAAACCTGGTGGGGGAGCTAGCAGAAGGATTAGAGGAGGGGGAGATTGAAATGCCATAGGAAGAATAATATAGTCTGGCCAGACCACCCAGTTCTCCCAGAGACTAGACTACCAACCAAAGACTGTACAGGGAGGGATACAGGACTCCAGGTACATATAGAACAGAGGATGACATTGCCTGATAGCATTGGGAGCGGAGGCCCTGGGTCCTGTAGAGGTTTGATGTCCCAGAGTAGAGAGATGCTGGAGTGGGAGAATGTGGGTGGGTAGGTAAGCACCCTGAAAGAAGCAAAGGGTAGAAAGGGGGGGGAGGATGAATGTGGGCATAATCAGAAAATGGGACATCATTTGAGATGTAAATAAATGGAACGATTAATAAAAAGATTAAAATATGTATGATTAAATTACGTTTATTGAATACACTGTTAGATTTAATGAATACAATTTTCTCCAAGTATACCATGCACTTTGCCATATTTCCCAAGATCTTTGTGGGGTCCTTTCTGCCCTTTCTTCTGCTCTGCTTTCATCCCTCTATTATCTTTCCTCCTACAAGTTCAGTTCCTCTTGCCCAATAATGGAAGGATTACCTTTGTGAAAAAAAATCTACTTCTTAAAGGTTGCACCTCATCTCAGTGCTATGAGAATTTTTAATGCCTTCCCTTGTATTTACATAATTACCTAAGACTTAAGACATGGAATCCCACCACTTTGGAATTCAAATCATAAAAGATGAATAATGATACAAAATAAAACATGTTGATTAATATGATCTTAGAACAGAAATCAAAACCTCTTCCTTTTCACCTTTCTTACCAAATTCAAATTGTCCAGGCAACAACCACTTGAAGTGGAAGGCTTCATTTATTGTACTTAAAATTTGCATTGCAATCTACATAAATTTAATTTCAAAGTACTCTCCAAGAGTAAGAACTGTGAACTCTTCCAGAAATAAAAGCAATCCTTACTATACAAACACGTAAGAGAAGTCAGAATATCAACATTTTTAAAATTTATTTCACCATGACCTACATCTATAGGAAATAAAAAAAATTGGTTGCAATCACACAAATTTTTTATAGGAGATAAATTATTATTTGAAGGGTATGATTATCTTACAAAGTAAAGTAACCATCAGTATGTTTAATTTTGGTCAAAATAAAACTGAAATAATTTATTATCATAAATCATAAAGTTATGACTCTCTATATAACTTACAGTTAAACAAAGTAATTTAATTGAAGAAATTACACTTTAGGATAAATTGCTGCTAAATTTTATGAAAGCTATTTTCAAGATTCGCCTAACATATTAGAGAGAAATATCCTAAGATCATGTTAAATGGTATTACAAAATTGAGCACAAGATGAAGAATGTCTTAGGAAATTAAATATTAGAAATCTTGAAAATATATTTGAGTGAAGCATTTTAAGCAGATAACAGTGACAGAATATTACAGATGTGGCTTCTTTTCTACCTGCCCCTAATTTTCACAGGAATGTGAAGTACTTGACCTTCTTCAGTGGGCAAAAGATGTACTTCTAATGAAATAAGTAGGATTGCAGATGTCAGCTCATGCTGGGTTCTCAAGACCCTGTGAGTACACTCCTCTGCCTCATGGTTTCATGTTATAAAGCAGTTTCTTTATTCTATGTTTCTTGGTTAAAATTCCGGTCACAATTTCATCTGAAAATATCATTGTATCTTTTTATTATTATTATTCTTTGCTCTGAACTTTTTTAACCTAATGTCTCCCAGACGTAAAATTTAGTGTTTTTCAAGTTTTAGTGTTGACAGCAACCTTAAATCTCCAGCAACCTGGTGCTATATAAATTTTAAACTTAAGAAGTCCCTTTATTCTGTCTATTAAATATATAATATGATGCTCCTTAGCTTGTTGTTCTTGTTATTGTTGTGTACTTGGGATTGGTACAAAGACTTTGCACAAACTATGCTAATTCAGTAAATTATAAACCCAGGCCCATGACTTCATTTTAGCTATATTAGCTTGATACAATTACATTGCAGAAACTTATTTCCCTCAGGTAAAGCTCTGTTGTAATGTGGAGTCACTCCTATCCAGGCAGTTACAGTGTTTGTGAACAGAAGGTTTCTATCTGCAAATAATGATTGCTATGCAATCTGTTATAAACAACCTAATAATAATGAAATACATTTAGGCTTTTATTGTTTTCTTCTAACAAATTTCTGATATATGATGAATAAGCACATTTTCTTCCACTTCAACTATATCTTGAACTACAATCTTCTAATACATCAACACTAGAGTACTTTCTTTGCTTTGAATTCCAATATCTCTACAAACATTAAAAGAAACCCTATTGTAAATATTGACATAAAACATCATGGACTTAAAATTTGATCTCAGTTTTGAGGATTTTTTCCAGTTATGTAAATAAACATTAAGAGTAATGTAGGTTTCCTTCTCATCTTGTTTTTCTTGCTATGAGACTGTGAAGAAAGCAATCTATGTTTCTTAATACCTATTTTAAATAAAATATGTTTATTAAATATTCATAGAAATTATTTATTTGGTTTATGTATAAATGCATGCATTCCTTGGTGTTACTGGATATATACCCCTAAGTGACACATGAAATACTCGGCTCAGTATTTTCTGCCAGTGTGTCCCATGGTGAGTTCGTAATAAGCTTCAGCTCTTTGTGAGAACATCACAGAATAGTGCTCACATTCAGCAGGAGAGAACCAATATGCCTTAACTGGTGTCCTGTAAATTGCCATCACTTTCTGTGTCATTATCTGCCATTTTTCACACAGTTGGCCACTATCGCTGACATTGCTGTATCCTGAAGCTTCTTTTTCCTTGCATAGCTTTTCACATGGATAAAAATGCAAAACCCCACAAATCTATAATCTGAAGTTTTTGTCTTACAAAACTGAGCCTGTGATGAACAAGAATATGAAACACTGAAATGCATGTAACATTCAATGCTTAATGCAACCTTTTCTAATTTAATTTTTACAAAATATTTTACAAAGAAAATGTATAACTCTAATCAGATATTACATAATCTTAGGAATATACTTAATACCATTTATTCCTAGTTTCTCATTTTACTTTTAAAATCTGTTTTTATGAGGATATCTACTTCTTTCTGTATTTGGAAGAAAACATTAATATATCAAATGTATTTTGAATAAACAAACTATAAGTGTATTTTCCTGTGTATTTAAGATGGAGAGAAATACCATGTTACTTTAAATAGATAATGGAACATTTTTTCATGAGCTTGGAGAAACAAGTTAAATATAATTTTGAATAAAACATTACTTAAAACTGTCCATTTAGAATCTACAACATGGACAACAATTATTTGATAATACATTTCCATAGCGCATCTTCATTTACACATTAAAAAGCCTAAAAATAATTATAAAAGAAAATTTTAGGGAAAATTTCATTACTGAGAATGCCTTGTCAATGTTCATCTTACCCTGACACTTTTCCTGATCCAAGTCATTGTAAATAAATAATAGAGGATGTTTGGGCAGAAGGGAAAAAATGCCATCTTGACTTCAGATACATGCCTGGTACATTGTGGTAACTAATGAAGATATTCTATTCTAACCTTGAATGTGGACATAAAGTAATCTCTGTTGAGCTGAGGGGTAACGACACAATCTGGTAGACTCCCATCTTTGTGGCATTAATGTGAGACTCTTAGAATCCCTCTTTTAGACAAAAGAACATCTAACTATGTTAGGTAAACAAAACACAATGTAGTTTATGACACTAGGTATACATTAACAAAGCACTCAATATGAGCACAACATATGTAGATAGGTTATAAGCATGGATATGTACCTTCTCAGAAAGCATTTCAAGTGTGTCTTTTGGTTAATGAATGATATGACACTTTACAAATTCATCAATTTTGAGGTGTTGTGACTAAAAGCACAACATAAAGCTTTTAGACGTGGTAGATTCTAAAAGCAGTTGATACCCACAGAGTGGCACCTATGAATCTTCTTATAGACAAAAATGATGATTGACTTATAAAACATACACAAGATTCATGTTGAAATCAAGACAGTTTTATCTCCTTTTGTGACTTTCTATCATCAAGTAGCCAACCACTTTATGTCATATTAGTTGTGATATAATAAATGTCCCCCACTTTCCAATATGACTTCATTCTCATATATGGTTGTAGCACCAAAGATACATTACTAAATGTGATTCCAGCAAGTACCTGTGCTTTGGAAGACAAGACCCAAGCCACCAGGAAGTTTTCTGCCATTTTATATGAAATGGATCATACTTCTGTCAATCTGTAGTTATATTCTTGTTTTTCTTTATGAATCCTGTGAAAAGAACTCCAATATTTATATTTCTAGAAATATTCTCCTTATAATAGGATTTATATTTTTCTCTGAAACTGAACCCTTTACTGTAACACACATATTTCTACTAATTCCTCAATGTAACATATATGTTTTTCTATAAGTGCCTTAGTCCCAGTCTCTGATATGGTCAATCTAAAACTCCAAATCACATGTTTTAGTATTTATTGCAGAAACATTCCACTTGCATTAAACCCTGTACCACCAATCAGGCATCCATACAAATATATAAATATGTTAAAATATCATATTATATAAGTGTTTGTAGAGCCTGATGAATTTTTTTCTGTGTAGTTTCTCTCAATATACACGTATTAAATGTATTTAGTAATCTATAATTTAATAGATTGTGTTATGTCACTTACTACATTTCCTCAAAGCACCTAAATGTAAAATTGACAAAAAACTTGCCACTAGATACTTTCCAAACTATCATATAATAATGATATCAAGAAGATTTAGAAAAGTGCCCTTGAAACTTTATTGAAAGAAAGTGTTATTTTTTAATGCTTTATAATTCTAGTATAAGTATTTTTAATTTCATGTCACTTGTAATCTACATAGATATTGGAATTTAACAGTCAGTGCTTACTACTGTCATTTTGCATGTGCAGGTCATAACTTGATAAACTATAGTATAATGTACTTAACACCAATTTTATTAAATGAAGAACATACCAAATATTTTAATAATAAAACATTATTACTGAGTAGTAATTTGTTTTTATGAACAAGAACAGTTTGATAAAATTTAAAGAGAAAAACTGTTTTAAATAATTAGTTTGACTTTAAATATGTAACTGAAGTATTTAATATGCTCAACCAGAGAATTTACTGCATTTGGAAGCCACCCTGATTCCATGTGTAATATGTCACTAATAATGATCTGCCACTTACAGTTTTACTAATTATAAACTTCCCCTCAGTGTCATTGACAGGACAGTGGCAGGTTCTACCTCATCAGTACAAGCAGACAAGTAGCTGGTAATTACAAAGTGAATGAAGCCAACTGCTACTGTGTCATGATGTACATTGGATATATCTATTGTTTGAGGGAACTCATCATTTAGTGACTCAGTTGAATCACTTCCATGTTCTCAATTAGATATTTGGAAGAACAGTTTGGAACAATGTGTGTTGAACAATTACAAATACTTGATTAGTAATAATCAGATTCATTTTAGTGGTATAGAGCAAAAATATTTACAATGAGAAAGCCTATGTCTAGTAAGACCAAAATGAGTGGTATCTTTCACAGGTGAAAAGCAGAATAAGGCTGAAGAGATGTAGTTATTTTATAATTGGTTATAAGCACAAGTGTGTGGTGTGAGAGGTGTTTGGAATATATGACTTTCTATACATTTAATATGGTTTGATTAAACATATTCAAATTATTCATAATGTTTATTTACTTATGAAAGCTACCTTTTTGTAAATTTGAAATTCCATTTGTATTCTATCATTACAAAAATATTAAATAAAATAATAATTTTATCTACTTCATTGTTTATTTTTCTACTTTCAGACCTGGTTTCAAATAAAAGGATTTAAACTTGCTAGTTCAACACTGATCCTGTGAGCTGCACCCCAACCCCCACTATCTTCTTTAGTACTGCAGCTAAAGTGATACAAGCTTGTGTTATAGTTAATGCTCTTTGTTACCTATAATTTGAAAATAAAATTATACATGTAACATCTAAATTTAGTGTTTAATTGGGTTCACTTTTATATAAATACACATTAGCAAACTAAATTTTACAAACAAAAGATATAAACAAGCATGTATTCACTGGCTTTGTGTCAGTGCATGGGTGAGCAATGCCTACGTGTTGCAGAAAAGTTAACAGTCCTTTCTATCACGTTCACACTTCATCTTTTAATAGCTCTGTTCTTTTCCTGTAATGTCATTAATGAGTAAGAGAAAAACAATGGGTGGGATTTAATTTCGGGGAACATTTGTCTGTTTATTGACACAAGTGAGACAGTTTCAAGCCAGCAGGATCAGCCCTGTTCCTATTTCTATGCACAATTGTATGCTACTGCAGTTAGCTATATCAAAAAACAGAACATCAGATTTTGGCTTTTAGGTCTACTTTCTCAATACATGAAGCTTTTCCAAAATATCTATAATAATTGCATTGTATTATACCATGCATTCTTCTAAAACTTACAAACAAGTTTAATGCACAAGAACATTCAGTATTTTCTCAAATAAATGCCTTTTTAAATTAAGTTCACAGAAACTGAAAGCTCAGCACTCGCTTACAGAAAGTTAATGACAGAAAATGATCAATTGGTATGTGCTATTGAATTTCTATGGCTGCAATTTTCGAAAGGAGATCATGCTTCAATTACACTGTAATTTGCTTCGAATTCTTATTTAGAAAATTGTTTATTTCACAGTATTTATTTATTATTGGTATAAAATTCCTGGGCTCCATTATTTTATCATATTAAATTTGAGATTTTGGGAACACTGAAGCAAGTGAATAAAACAAAATCTCTCTTTTGATCATAATGATGACTTTAAAATGTAATAACCAAAAGTTTCAAAGACTTGCAGAACATGACAGCTTTGATTAAAGCACTACAACTTCCATCATTCCAAAAATAGTAATATATATATTTTTAAAGTTTGTCAATTCAGGATATATTTTATTTTATTAACAATTCTTAAGCATTTCATAATGGTAGTTAGTATTTCACATCCATGGTTATAATCAATAAAGCTAAATTTTCATTCCAGTGGACAAGTTTACAAATAAAGTTAAGGTAAAAACACATCTTCATAAGTAGCAGGGTATGGTTAAGGCAACCTTACTCCCTGTGTAAATGTGTCTGCCTTCCAGCCTGATGAACAAGGTTGAATCCCTGGTACCCATAAAGTGGATGAGAACTGACATCCACAAGCAGTCTTGATTTCTGCACATACATCATAATACCTGCATGACCACTATAGAAAATGATAATAAAAAGCTTAGTGATAGTGAACACAACTGCCTGTTAATGAAATAACTTGAAAAAAATTATCTCAAAATTAGACATTGGTACAAACAAAAAGCTCCTTAAAAGACAATAATGCAGTCACAGACACAAGAATATGCAATCTCTGTTATGGGACTGAATATATCACTGGGATATGGAGTAGCTTGAAAATAAATCACACTAAGGGGGTATATGTGAAAGGACAAGCAGTTCAAGTTTGGATTACTAATTCAAACTCCAGTCAGATGTGAAGACTGACTTTAGAATCCATTAGCACAGCTGGGACATAGTCTCTAACAATTTTTAGACATTTCAAAATAACTTTAAATGTATTAACCATTAAACACATAGAAAAATAGATGTTTGAGGAGACAGGATTGATAATCACTCTAACCATTACATAGTATACATGTGTATCATTAATTACATGGTATCATATAGCCCAGAAATAAACATATGTAAATATGTCAGTCTAATAGTATAAAAATTCAACAAGAAACAGAAATAGGACTATGGAACAAAAGAAAATAGTATCATATTTCCTTTGGAATGAAAGAAATATAGCCATAACTTGGCAGTAAATAAAGTATTATAAATCAAAAACACAGGCTAATGACAAAATAAAGCCTATTCATCAATTCAGTCTCTTGGAGGTGATGAACCAAAGGTCTCAAACACTTTAATGTCTCTTCTGTTGTCCTCTCCTCTCCTAATTCTGGAGAATTAGGTCCTGAGTTCCAAAAATAATTTCTAGTTACATAGACTTATGATTTTCCTAATTTATTTAAAATGATTTATTTATTTGTTTAATTTGTATTCATGTATGTGGTTCTAAGTGCATACACCATGAACATACAGATAGATACCCGTACTCTGAAAGACCAGTGATTATACTCTTAACTATTGATTCACCTCCAGCCTCTCAGTGATATTTTTCAAACATAATGTATGTTTGTGTGTGTGTGTGTGTGTGTGTGTGTGTGTGTGTGTGTGTAAAACAGAGAGAGAGACTGAAAAGAGAGAAAAAGATTATTTGTGTGTTTGTGATGTTTGTAAGTTTGTTGTGTGCTCATGTAGTTTATAATTAATAAACATGTTTATGCCTGTGGAGGCCAATAAAGGACATTGGGTATCTTTATTTTTGTCTACCTTAATGACTTGAGACAGAGTCCCTGTGTAGCTGAGGCCTGTAATTTTTACTAGGCTCTGTGTCCAATGTGCTCCTGTGATACCCAATGCATGTGTATACATGATTGTCTCTGCTTCCCAATGCATGTGTATACATGATTGCCAAGGACCAACCTTGTCTTGTAGAGGGATTCCTGAGAAAAGGGGTGTTTGGGAGTTGTGAATAGAGTATGACTAGTAGTTGAATTGGAGGGTACAAGCTTGTGTTCCCTATACCCTCTCTCTTTTTTGTCTGAGAGGGCAGGCCCCCTATTCTGGTATTCCTCGTGTATGAAGTCTCTGCAGGATTAGGTTCAAATGGCCTTCTTACCAAAAGAAAACTACAGATTCAGTGCAATCCCCCATCAAATATCAAAACAATTTTTTCTTTCTTTTTTATTATTGTTTCATTTCTTTTCCCAAACATTCTAAATGTTGCCCCCACTTCTAGTCCCACCTCCAAGAGTTATTCATACCATCCTATTCTCCTTTCCTCCTAGAGAATTATCTTCATACAATCCCCCACCTTCTTACCTGCCTACCACCCTCATCCACCTACCCCCATCTAAACCCCCAACACACATCCCTTTTCCCTGGGGCATCGAGTTTCTATAGAATTAGGCCATCACATCCTCTCCTGCTGATGCCAGACATAGCAGTCTTCTGTTACATATATGCCTTGGACCACTGACCAGCCCATGTATGCTCTTTGGTTGAAGGCTTAATCTCTGGGATCTCCCAGCTGTCCAGATTAGTTGATATTGTTGGTCTTCCTATGAGGTTGCCATACCCTTTAGCTCCTTCAATTCTTCCCCTAACTCTTTCATAGAGGTCCCAACCTCAGTCCAATGGTTGGATGTAAGTATTTGCATCTGTCTTAGTCAGCTGCTGCCAGAGTTTTACAGAGAAGTGCCATGTTAGGCTCCTGTCCACAAGCACTAAATGGTATCAGTAATAGTGTCAGAGTTTGGTGTCCTCCCATGAGATAAATCCCCAGTTGGGCAGGTTACTGGATGGCCTTTCCTTCAATCCCTGCTTCATTTTTTGTTCCTACACTTCTTTTACTCAGGAACAATTCTGGGTCAAAATTTTGAAGGTAGGTTGGTGACCTCCATCCTTGCACTGGGGACTTTGTTTATCTGTTAGAAGTAGTCCGTTCAGGTTCCATCTCTCCATTTTAATTAAGGTCATTCCCATGAGTTCTTGGAACCTCTCACATTCCAATTCTCTTGGACATTCTAGATGTTCACACTGTCCCCTACCCCCTGTAGTTGCATATTTCCATTCATTCTACTGACCCTTCTGGGTTTCTCTACTATCTCTCCCCCATACCTGATCCTGTTTCCCTTTTTCCTCCTCCTCCCACTCCCACCCAGGTACTTTACTCCCTCTGTTCACATGATTATTTTGCTTCTCCTTCTAAGTGGGATTGATGTATTCTTACTTGGGCCTTTCTTCCTGTTAAATTTCTTATGATCTGTGGGTTATATCATGGGTATTCTGTACTTTTTGGCTAATATCCATTGATCAGTAAATATATACAATGCATTTCTGTGTCTGGGTAAACTCACCCAGGATGATATTTTCTAGTTGTATCCATTTGCTTGCAAAATTCATGATGTTCTCATTTTTAATAGCTGAATAGTATTCCATTGTATAAATAAACCACATTTTCTGTATTCATTCTTAGATTGGGTGACCTCTGGATTTGTTTTCAGCTTCTGGCTAATATAAAGAACAGTCGAATGAACATAGTGGAGCACATGTCCTTGCAGTATGGAAGAACATCTTTTCAGTATATGCCTAGAAGCAGCATAGCTGGGTCTTCAGATAGAACTATTTTTAATTTTCTAAGGAACCACTAGATTGTTTTTCAGAGTAGTTGTACCAGTTTGCAATCCCACCAAAATAGAGGAGTGTTCCTCTTTGTCCACATTCTTGCCAGCATGTGTGGTCATTATTTGCAGATGGTACAATAGTATACATAAGGGACTCCCAAAATTCTTCCTGACAACTTTTACAGCTAATAAACAACTTCAGTAAGTGGCTGGATATAAAATTAACTCAAACAAATCAATAGCCTTCCTTTATATAAAGGATAAATGGGCTGAGAAAGAAATTAGAGCAACAACTCCCTTCATAATAACCACAAATTTATAAAATATCTTGGTGTATATAACTCTTACCAAGCAAGTGAAAGATCTGTATGACAAGAACTTCAAATCCCTGAAGAAAGAAATCACACAAGAAATCAGAAGATGGAAAGATCTCCCATGATCATAGATTTGTAGAATTAACATAGTGAAAATGGTCATCTTACCAAAAGAAATCTATAGATTCAATGCAATCCCCATCAAAATTTCAATACAATTCTTTGTAGACCTGGAAAGAGCAATTCTCAACTTTATATGGAGAAACAAAAACCCAGGATAGCCAAAACAATCCTCAACAATAAAAGAACTTCTGAGGGAATCACCATCCCTGACCATTAGCTGTACTACAGAGTAACAGTGATAAAAAACACATGGGATTGGTACAGAGACAGAAAGGTATATCAGTTGAATATAATAGAACACAGAAATAAATCGACACACCTATGGGCACTTGCACTGACAAAAAAGCCGGTGATACAGTGGGGAAAAATAAAACTATCTTCAACAAATAGTCCAGATTTTACTGGTTGTCTGCTTAAAGAAGAATGCAAATTGATCCATATCTCTCACCATGTACAAAGCTTAAATCTAAGTAGATCAAGGATCTCCACATAATACCAGATACACTGAATCTAATAAAAGAGAAAGTGGTAAACAGCCTTGAACATGATGGCATAGGAGAAAACTTCTTTATCAGAACACTTATGGCTCAGCCTCTAAGATCAACAATTGATAAATTAGACCTCATGAAACTTAAAAGTTTCTTTAAGGCAAAGGACACTATCAATAGGATAAAACAGCAACCTATGTCTTGTGAAAATATATTCAGTCACTGTACATCCAACACAGAGCTAATATCCAATGTATATAAAGAACTCAAAAAGTTAGACTCTAAGAAACCCAAAAAATTGAATAAAAAATATGGTACAGAACTAAATGGAGAGTTCTCAACAGAGAAATCTCAAATGTCTGAGAAGCACTTAAAGAAATATTCTACATCCTTTGTTACCAGGGAAATTCAGATTAAAATGACCATGAGAGTCCATTTTAGACCAATCAGAATGGCTAAGATAAAAAACTCAAGGGACAGCACATACTAGTGAGGATGTAGAGAAAGAGGAACACTCCTCCATTGCTGGTGATTGCAAACTGGTTCAACCACTCTAGAATTCAATCTGAAGTTGCTCACAAAATTTGAAATAGCTCTACCTGATGACCCAGCTATACTATTCCTGGGCATATACCCAAAAGATGCTCTACCATATCACAAGAACACATGTTCCATGATGTTCATAGCTTCTTTATTCAGAATATGACCAGTTTTTATGCTATATCTGTAGCCTTTTCAAAGTTCTTTGTCAGTAAATTTGACAACATGCTCTTCATGCTCTTTACAGACACAAACCCAATTTTCTCTTTTCTTAGCCTTTTACACAGCTGATCCTAATGCTTCAGTCTGAACCTAGAAATCACATTCAAACTTCCTGAAAGTGGATGATATCATCTTATCTTGTAATAAGTCCTTAATTGCTAACGGTGCTCAAGCTGCTGAGGATGTCATCCTTAGAGACACATGTGACAATGTGATAATTGGATGAGTTGAAGAATGACAAATAGAAATAATCTGAACTCCTAAAGATAATCCACTGAGGGTGTCTCACCAAGGAGTATTGAGAAATTCCAGAATGTCAGACATGCTCGTAGTCAAAATTTTACAGCCAATAACCCCTGGGTCTCAGGCAATGGAAGTCCAATAAATGAAGGTTTAAATCCCATTTAGATCTAAATTAAACTCTATAGTCTTGAAAAGTCATTTTTAATGTTTCTTAAAATATCTAATATGCTAAAAATGGGGTATTAAATTATGTATAGTATCAGTTTATTAAATTTATAGCTATTGAAACAAGGATGATTGTCATGAACAGTTACTAAGGATAACTCCAGATTTAATTGAATACTATGTTAAACCTTTGAATTCGTCCAATTAGTTAACTTGAAGCCTTTTTGCATTTATTTTATTTCTAATTAGAATGTAGCAAATAGAAAATAAATTCTGAAGTGACATTCAGTGTGCCCTGTCCCATACTTCATTCACCTTTAGGGAATGGACTATTTATGTTCTTGTCGAATGAAATGTCCTTGATGAATGAACCAGTTAAGATTGCAAATGTTTATTTAACTAAAATGATTTAAAATGATGAGGAGCACTACCAAGTCAAACTTGTGTTTGAATACTTGAGTCATCTCATCCATATTTCTTACATTAGCATTCTTTCAATAGTGTCTGTCTAGCCATGCACAGGTCTTCTACCTCAGGCATCTAGTATAGAGGACTAGAGCTCTTCCCCTTAGGCTCCCCTGTGGGAAAGTAAAATTTGAAAGAACAGCTTCCATGGAGTGGCAGAGCTCTACTACACCAGGGTCTACGGCCTCAAGTGAGTACATCTCATGTCTCGATTACCTTCCTTTCAAAGCTTTGAGCAGGTCTAGGAACTGATGCCTGATTGACAGATTCATACAGAAAAGAGGCAGGAGGGGTAATTCAGGGGACCATAGGTACACAGTATAGGAGTCAGAGACATCCTGGAAGAGGTAGACTTAGGTAGCTTTTAGGAACTAAAAGTCATTTTAGATTGAAAGCCACACACTGACAGTCATTTCTCACACATATCTTCCTTCCCCAACATGCAAAAGCATTTAAAAAGTATGGAGGCATATACTTTTTTCAGTTAAGATATGGTGACATAGAAATAAGCTTTGTGTTTATAAGTGAGGTAGTTAATATTGTAGAGTGCATGGACATCAAGTACTTTCTTTTATACATCCTACATATGTTGATAAAAGCGAACAATCTCATGGGGACATTGAGAGATGGTGAGGAAGAGGCATGTCTTTATAGAGGAACTGAAACTCTGAGTGAGTCATCGAGGGCCAGATATCTAGGAGGAACAATGGGTCAGAGTTTAAGAATTGGAGTTTGGGAGCCAGGACTTCACTCCAAAGAGACAGAAGTTATCTGAAGGTTGAAGGATGGCAGTTTGCAATAAAATGATCACTGTGGAGGAGAGGAAGAGTGGAACTAAAGAAGATGGGTCAGCTTCTTCAGCAATTCATGCAGGATCTGTAAATGTGGAATATGGGATAACAGTAGTGTCACTAAGAGGTGGAATCTTATGAGGAGTTTTAAGGATACTGTCTTTTGGATGCTTTGACACCTGAATTGGGAAGTTGGACATCTTTCACCACAGTGGGAAACTGGAAAAGACATCAACTCTGAACTTACATGAATCTATCCTGGGACTGGTCTTCAGAGGACTTTCTCCTCTCCTCCAAAAGATTTGGATTTAATGTCTAAAAACTATACATAAAATTATATACACTGAATTATACCATAGTGAATTTTCCTTTGTAATAACTCCAAATTAATTGTAGTTCAGAATACACAACATTTAAGGTTTGTGAATTTATCTATGTAGTTAAATTGTTATGTGGGAATTGCTTCATCTGACTTAGAAATGACATAGACTATTTCTTTTAGGAAATGATTTTGTTGAAATGGGTAGCTTTACAAAGGGTAAAAACTCTAATAGTGGTGATGTGGTTCCACTGATTAAACCCCCAAGACAGTGGAAAGGCTGCTGAGAAAATAATCTACTGCCTTTGAAGTTGACTTAGTAATTAACCTCCTGGTAGTTTTTTTTCCTAAGCTACTGTAGAAGTCTCAACAGAAGAACAGTAACTTAATTCCACAAACAAAAATTAAATAGGCTTTGGAAAAAGATCCTTTGCAATAGGACAGTTAATATTCTACATGAACTAAATGTACCTATTAGAAGTAACATGTACTGTAATTATTTCTCTACACTCTTATGCCATATCTTAAGAGGTTTCTTAGTGAAAGGCATTAGGAAATATTGATATTGTATTCTATTGAGTGTAGTTCTAAAGATAGGCATCACTGGAAGGAAAATATGAATGTTTCTGTTGACTGCATTACTAGGCAAAATACAACATAATGAGTATTCCATTACAAAATTGTTGCCAAACAGAGTACAGAGTGCCTTGTACTGTGAAACAAATTATCTAACATATTATAGTGATATATGGAACACTTTATTAAAAAACTCTTTTGAGGAAAGCGTTTTACCTTGTAAAACATTCAGTAATTGTTACTGAAAGGTCCAGGACTCCTCAGAAGGGAGGTCCACTAGAGTCACAGGATAGCATGCACCCAAAGGACACACGAGAGACCATCTTGCTGTAAAGCACATGAGGTGGTTTATTAAATCAGAGCTCTGGGCCAGCCCATATCCCCATATCTCACATAGGGGATAGAGGGACTGACCCCGTGGCTCAGGGGTCTAGCGCTTATATATGGGCGGGGTGAGAAAAAAGCGAACTTTACTTTTTTGAACACTAGCAGGCCATACCATGGGGGCAGTGTGTAGTTTCTGGGATGTTCTTAACAGGTCTTTGTCTTGTAACTCCACCTCCTCTGTAACTAATTAAATGGGCCCAAACCTGCTGGCAGGCATTTTTAACTATTTAGGTTAGGGAAAGGGCCCTGTTATTATTATTAGTTTCGGCCTATTTCAAAAATTCTCTTTTATTACCCAAAAAGAAAATAAAATGAGCCAGGCAGTGGTGGCACACACCTTTAATCCTAGCACTTGGGAGGCAGAGGTAGGCGGATTTCTGATTTCAAGGCCAGCCTAGTTTACAGAGTGAGTTCTAGGACAGCCAGGGCTACACAGAGAAACTCTGTCTTGAAAAACTAAAAAAAAAAAAAAAAAAAAAAGAAAAAGAAAAAAGAAAAGAAAATGAAATTAAACAGTTAAACGAACATCCCAAAATTGAATTGAAATATAAAAATGGCTAATATTAAGTGAAAAATTCAATGTAAAGCAAAGTATACCTTGATTTTTAAACTATTGATCAGGAAGGCTTCATAGGTTACTAAAACCACATAAACTATTGGCATTGTTCTTATTTACCCAACAAGGGTACATGGTAAGATCATACGCTATTATGCTACAAGATTGCCTTGGCCAGTATTCTCTTGTTCTAGAGAGATACCATGACCATGACAATTCTTAGAAAACAAAGCATGTAATTGGAGCTCGCTTAACAGTTTCAGAGGAGTTGTTCATTATAATTATGGCAGGAAGCATGTTGGCACACAGGCAGGCAGTCATGGTGTTAAAGAAGTAGCTGAGAGTTCTACATTTAGAACTTAAGAATAGAAACACTGAGCATGGGATGGGATTTTTAAATTTCAGAGCCCACTCCCAATAGAACATTTTCTCCAATAAGACCTCACCTACTCCAAAAAACAAACTACATGTCTTATTACTTGTCAAATGGTGCCAATCACTGATGACTAAGCATTCAAATATATGAACCTTTGAGGAATATTCTTATTCAAATCAGCACATTCTAGTGCTGCAACTTCCATAGGCCTATAACCATATTATAGTATATAAAAAAAAAAAAAATGTATTCAGCCATACTTCAAAAGTCCTCATAGTCTATATTAGTCTCAGTAATTTTTAAAAGTCTAAGGTTCAACATCTTTGAGACTCATAGTAATTCTTTTAACTATATCCCTATATAAAATTAAAATAAAAAAGCATGCCACATACTTCAAATATACAATGGCATAGAGTATTCGTTACCACTCCAAAACGGATGAAAGGGAGCATATTGGGGAAATACTGGACCAAAACAAGACCTAAAGACAGCAGGGTGAAATCAAAGTTCTGTATCTCCTTAACACCAGAACACTCTTCAGATTTTCAACTCCTTTCAGCTTTGTTGTCTGCAACAAACTTCTCTCTCTTGGTCTGGTTCCGTATTTCGTTATCAGTTATCAGCTTTTTTCTTTCTTTTCTTTTCTTTCTTTCTTTCTTTCTTTCTTTCTTTCTTTCTTTCTTTCTTTCTTTCTTTTTGCAGGAATCCCTTGAGTCTACTGTGCCCTTCTCCCAGGCCTGAGAAGGCCTGCAAGTCATTTATCACAATAGACCAAGCAACAGTAGGACCTGAGATGCATTGCATTACCAGGCTTGACTCCTTGGAGCCTGCTACCTGAGCTAAGAAGAATGGACTGCCTGCTGAGCTAGCCTTGACACCTTCTGGACTGCTATCTCCTTGCCCAGCCCCTGGGCTGAACTGAGAAGACAGTCTGGAGCATGGGGCTTCCCCTTTATATGTGAAAGCAAATTACTAAACTTCGGACCTTGATCAGAATACTTTGTCTTGGCCCCACGTTTCTCTCGGCCTCCTTCCCGTTAATTCCCAGGATTCATCTCAGGAGAACCCGGTAACTATAGCTGCAGGCAGCTACACTCTACCATTAACATCTTGGGAAGAGCAATTTTAATTCAGTAACATGGCTTCTATGGCAAGGGATCACCTTCAAAGACATTATAAATCCATTCGACATTGCTGGAGTACCTTTACTTCCTATGGCCAGAGTACAGACAAGCTCTTACTCCACAACTTAAAGCCCAAGCAATGTACATAAGGTTAGTTTGGTGAAAGAAAGCAGCTATGTTTGAAAATGAATTCTAATTGAGGGGCACACAAAGTAGAGAAAGATTTGACAGAGGGAGACAGAAGAGAGACAAGGGAGTTTTACCGGGGTAGTTTTTACAGAGACAGATTGTAGACAAAAACAGATTGAACCAGAAAACGAGAAGGAGTCAGAAGATTAGAACAAACAGCTAGAGTTAGATTTAGGCCAAGCAAAACAATCCAGCGAGAAGCTAAGAGACACTACATTAAATCAGTGAGTTTGGAGAGGACTTTGACACTGAACATCTGAGTTGAACCAAACCAACAGACTTGAGAAAGAACTAAAAGGGGATACATTATTCAGCAATAAGCCTCTAGGATGAAAATTAAATCTGGCTAATAAAAATTACTTTTGCAATATTTGGGTCTCCAACATAATCCAGGCTTCATCACATCCATAGCTTCACACAATGACTTCTCTGAGCCTCCATGCATGGACCTTCATGACACAAACTTAGTCTTAGAGTCTTTTCTCAGCAAGAAGAGAGATTACAATCCCCGCTTCCCCGGCCTTTTTTGGATCCTCAACCACATGGCCAAAGGTGCCAAATTTTTCTGCTTGCTTACCTTGAAATTTAGCCCCCTCACTCAAGTAAATTTTCACAAGCTTTCTGTGGTTGAGGGTTTCCTTCACTGCTTAAGTTTTTAAAAAAAGATTTCTTTTTTTCAATCTGGAAGTTTAGATTGGTGGTCTTGATCTGAGTTCGCCACTTCATTTACTCTATTCACCAGGAGTCTTATTTTTTTTTTTTCTTCTTGAACACAGGACTTAGCTCTATTACATTTCTCCCCTCCTCACACTGTATCTGTTGTATTGTTTATCACTCAGCTTCTTCATTTTTACTATAGATCTGAATAAGAGTGGCCAGCAATAACCATGTGACACACTTAATAATAAGTTATCTTGAAGTTTCTTCTTCCAAAACTGTTCATCCAAAGCTGTAAAATTTAGCCTTGTCCAAACAAAAAAATGTTTGTTTGGACAAGGGTACAAAACAGCCACATTCTTTGCTAAAATCAGAAGACTTGCTCTGAGGTCACTTACTAATATTCTTCTCCTCTGAAACATCTTAAGCTTGGCCATCACAATTAACATTGCTCTCAGTACCAGTCTCCTCCACACTCCTAGTCTGGGCAATGAGGTCCCACTTAAAATGTTCAACTGCTTTCTTAATCCAAAGTTCCACAGTCTACATTCTGTCAAAAAGAAGTATAATCAGGCCTATTATAGAAATACCCTGCTCTCAGGTAATGAGTTCTGTATTAATCAGAGTTCTATTGTGTATATAAACACCATGACCAAGTCAACTCAAAAAAGAAAGCATTTAATTTATTGTGATTACTCTCTAATGACAAAAATTCAAATATATCAGTTTATTGGGCTCATTCTTATTCAAACTGTCCCAAAGCCATAGAGAAATTGATTACAACTTGTGCAGAAATCTCTCCTGACTGACTTATTTTTATAATACGGAAGGTGCTACAGGGAGTTATAGAAAAAGACATCATTGGAATTAACCAGTGCTGAGTCCTGCATGCTGCAATACCAAACTGACATGTAAAATATCCTTCTTACTTCTATAGTGGTGTGAATCTTCTAAAAGTATTTAGTACTTTCTGTTTGATTAGAGTCCTAGTCCAAAATAAGGTATTTCCTGCAGGATAGCATAATTCCTATGAAAATCTCATGGATACAGATGTCATAGGTATAGAATATGTTATTTTTCTAAATGACTGTTCTAATTGCCTCTAAATCTTGGTGTTTGTACCTATCAATTTATGCTCTTCTCAGTCTTGGTTAGATAAGTTTATTTTGTGATAGACATTACTAAATACTGATAAATGTAACTGGTCATAGTGCTGAGAATAAGAGACTAAATGCTGATGATCAAATAGGAAAACTGTGGACAACACTGTATATTAATTACATTGTAACTATGACTCGGAACATTGCAGAAAACAAGGAAGAAAGTATTAAAGAGCTGAATGAGGTGGAAGACTGCTATGAGCTGATGTATTCTAGGCATAGCACAGCCTTGATCATTATCAACTCCTATAAACAATCAAGACTACAAAATTTATAGCATTGATAGGGTTATTGACTTCTAAGTCTCACCCAATACTGAGAGGTTATTGTCAATGTATAGTTGAGAGTAGAGGGAGAACCCTTTATTTCTCATTAAGTGGCCATTGTTAGGGTTTTAAAAGTCAATGGAGGGTCCCACACCTGTACATATGTGGACAACACTGCCTGCACTTTCTGAGTTGTCAAAAATATCATAAATCTGCAGGAAGACATGTTAGGAGCAACATAAGGTATCTTAATTACTCTTCTATTACTGTAAGATACATCTAGACCCAGGTATCATATAGAAGGAAGAGGTTATTAGAACCATCCTTACATTTTTTAAAAACTTATGTGATCAACATTTTAGGAAGCAAGCAAGCAAGCCTACAGCCATGATGTTGGATCAGTAACTGAAAGCTCCTATCTGGTCCACAAGCAGGAGTCAGGGGGAAAAAAAGGCAAGTAGAAATTGCATAGGTTTTGAAACCTCAAACCCTGTGTACAGTGACACACTTCCTCCAAGCAGACCCTAACTCTGAATCCTTACCACAGTTCCACCAACTGGGAATCAAGTATTCAGACATATGAGTCTTGGGGAAAATGTGAATTGATGGCAGTATCACAACTGATAATTTTAAAAAGTGTTTAAAGCTATAATTCTTGTATACACTTTCTTTAGGCATTAATCTTAAAACCTCTATTTATTTACATCACTTTTCTACACATTATATTATTTAGAAAGTTTTATACACCCAAGTTTAGAAGAATGAATCTAGATCATTACAAAAACAACTAGAATAAGTTGATGTCCTTAATTTAAGACATTTAGTCTAGAACTGTAAGAATAAAATAGCAAAAATATAAAAGATACAGGATAAAGAAAGGCTTTGAGAATAAGACTTAATCTATTTAGAAAAAATACATATGGTTGACAAAAAATCTTTTTCATAAAATTAAACAAATCTTTGGCAAATTAAATGTAGCATGTAATTTACTAACACTTTAGCATATAGATTGAAAACCAGATTTTTGTTAACAAACATCTGAGAAGGTGTGAATACACAGAGTTTACAGAGAATAAGAGGAATGATAAATAATGAAATAAAACTGGAATTGATAAGTAGGCTAATGAAATTTTAGTATTTATTTAATATTTATCAAATTATGAAATATAAGTTTCCAGTAAGCATGAAACAATGTTCAACCTCACTAAGCATAATAGAAATGTGAATTATACCTGTATTAAGTCGTTTTATAATAGTCAGAATGACTGTATGAAGCCAGGTAACAAATATTGAGGTGGATGTATACAAGAGTTATCTATTTTATACTACTGGTAGGAATAAAAACTATTTTAGCTATTTCTAAACCCATTATAAATCTCTCTCTAAAACTAAAAGTAGATCTACTATGAAGTTGTACCTTGTTATTAAGATTGTAGTCTACCATGTGCAGCTACCTCCTCTGAGCTCAGCACAAAATGGTAGACCACGTTTCTTAGTGAGGCTTTTTTTTTTCTCTGTCTGATCTGGGTAACCCAATATCCAATCTTCTACCTTAGGAGTGTCACAAAGTCCTTGGCAAACATCCAGGTTCAAATTCCTCATTTCTTGTAAGAACCCACCAGGCAAATACCCAGAGTTCCTGGGATACTTCTCTATGCAAATGAGGCATTCAGAGTAATTTAAACTGGAGCCAATGAAACATCACATCAAGAAGAAATATATATATATATATATATATATATATATATATATATATATATATATATATATATTTCTTTTCCACTCCAATAAAGTGTATGCCTAAAAGCTCACTCCAAATAAGGTATGCATATAAGCTAATATCATCTAAGAGTTCTGTTTCATTAAAATCCTTGGAGAAGACCTTATGCCCCAAGGCACACACTCTTAGACCAGGGATCCAGCAGACCCCTCCAGTTCCAGACTCCATTTCATTCTTCCAGCTTGGTCGCAGCAGCATGTGGACAGACTGAGTAGGAGGAAACAGACAGTGTGAAATCACAGCTGGTCTCCAGATCATATACCACACCGTACGACCCATCTATACTACTCCCAGGTATTTACCAAAAATGCATTAGAAATAACATGATAAAAAATATTTCAAAATCAATGTTTATTACAGCAGTATTTGCAAAAATTAAGTTTTGGGGAAAATTAAGTATCCAACAGCACTGCAATAGGCTGGAGAAATGAGATATATACACAGAATTAAATAGTTTAGGCATGATGAAGGGAGTTTAATTAGTTGCAGGATAATATATAATAATGGAAATAATCACACTAAGCCAGTTATGCCTGTATCCAAACCATAAATAGTATATGTTTTCTTTTAGTTTTGTTTTTTATTATATTATAATATAAATCATATATGACACAAATGACATGAAATCAGTATCAAAAAAGTGTAGCAGAACAAGGAGTCTAGAGAAATGGGGATACATAGGGGTTTAGGAGGTTATGAGGAAATGTGCTCAAGTATAATACACTGTGGTTGGAAAATAACATATAATAGAGCACCATGTACAACAAACATGGTGAAAGTATTTAAATACTCTTTCAAAAATAAGCCAAAATTCCAAAGTTTTCCTAAGTAGTTAGTGTGGAATGGCACATTTAAGATAGTATGAAAAGCAAAAGCAAATTTGAGATGTTTATGATGAATTTGGGTTGCTTTGTCAGACACTTTGTAACATGGGATTTTACAGTTAGACAAGTATTTAAAATTTCACTGAGTAAATCTTCTTCTTTCTGTTTTAATAGTACCTTAGAGCTCTGTATCATGTGGGAGTTTCACCACCCTCAGGACCTTTTTATTTTACCAATTTGGTGTTAATTTTATGTAAATTTTAAGTTTAACCGACTTAATGTTAAATATCTTTTCTATCAGTTTCTGAAAATTACTGTCCCACTATTTATTGTGGCATGTAGGTTTCAATTTCTCAGGATTCCCAAAATTTGTTTCACATATAGCCTTCTAAGAAATGTGAATTTCTAAAGTATATCTGTTCTGCTTATTGTTAACTAATATTTTTAGCATTGTGTAGAGGAATCTTTCATCCAGCAACAGGGCTGCTCTGGCAAGGGATCACATTCAAATACCTAGGTCTCTGTGATTTAGCTGGAATAAAGACATACCACATGCTTTTAATCCCTCTCACTAGAATACAGACACACCCTTAACGTACACTTTTAAGGAAAAATTTGTAGATAGAAGCAGCCATGTTTGAAAATGATTTATGATTGAGGGGCAGACACAGTGATGGATAAGAGAAAGATTTGAGAGAATGAGTCAGAAATATGACATGTTCAACTGTCAGAAGTACAGCACAGAAAAGAGAATCAGTTTGAGAGCGCTGCAGGCAGAGAGGTCAGTCAGCTGGGTGTCATTTGTGAGTCTGTCCAGTGAGTGCAGTGGACTTGAGTTTGGTCCTGAGTTCATACAGATCAACAGAGTCAGCTGAAGTCAGAGAATAAGAAGCCAGAAGATTAGAACAAATTGTGAGAGTTAGTTTAAGGCCAAGCAGAGCAATTCGTTGAGAAGCTGAGAACAGCCAGATTAAATCAGTCAGCTTGGAGAAGAGATTGAGCCAGAACAACTGAGTGGAACCAGCCCTCCAGAGTTCAGAAAGAACTAGAAACAGTGAGCTTATCAGCACTAAGCTTCTGAGATAAGGACATCTGAGGAATAAAATTTACAGCACCGTCTTGTCACAGTCCATTTAACTTCTGATAATTTTCTTTGTTGCTTCTCTTGGTAGAGAACACAAACTAAGCAACAGTAGTTTTTATATGCTGTTTTGTGCTTGTATGTGTATTCTTGAAAGAACTCGTTTATATGCTAAGACTAAAACTAGTACTGATCATGTATTGTTAAGATGAACATAATGGATTAGAGGGTTGGCATGCTTCAGGTCTTCTAGAATTAGATGGAAGCCTTGCATACCCGGTGCTTGTGGTTGTCTAAATTGCTTCAAGTTTTGCCATTTTAATAAAAGAGAAATGGTAGCTAAATGAATTATTTTATAATTTCTGAGCAATGATGATGAGATTTTAGTTCTTTTACACATTGGAGATATTTCATAAGATTCATAATAATATTCTAGCTACTTTGGACTTTTATTTTTCTTTTATTGAATTTTGAGTATTATTCTTATAGTTTTTAATACAATGTAGTTTTGGTTTGGTTTGTTTTCTGTTTGTTTGTCTGTGGCCTGTTCTGTTAAGCTGTTCTGTTAAGCTTGAACCTCGAATCTTCAAGTACAAAGGACTGGTAACATTAAAAGAGATTCTTTTCTCTTATACATTCTCTGACTTGGTAGAAATGTGCTTCACTCAGAAGTATGTTTCTTTTGTAAATGATTTTATATGTCATATGGAACGTATGGGACTGAAACAACAAGCTTATCTGAGATACTTTAAAGTTGGAACTCTACAGTAATTTCAGAAAAAAAATTTTATAAAAATTTTATACTGGAAGAAAATCTTCTTAAATGTTGTAAATTTTAATGGCTATCAGTATTACTTTTCTTGTCCTCTGGGAAATAATATGTTTAGCATGTATTTTTTTTTCTTCCTATTTTTCATTTTTTTTCTCTTCTTTTTTTGGCACAAGAGATGTTTTACAAATTTGCAGTGTCAGACATTTCCTCAAAGGTCTAAGAGTTAAAATAATTTTATTTACAATATTTCTCTTTTTGGATGCTTCAAACATTTTGATCAGTTCATATTGATAGATATGGAAATGTTAAGTGTTTTTTGAAAAGGCAGACCAATTTAAGGTTTAATGTGAATTCATCACCCAGGGTTCCTTATTCTGTGTCCTTTTTACTTCCTCTGAAGTTAAAAACAATCATGAAGATCCAGTCAAGAGAATAAAAATTTCACAAGAAAACTGAAGATTTCAGAAGTATGAATTGAGCAAGTTGGAAAATTGTTGGGATATGATAACAGAGAGAACTGACCAAATGTTCATGCAATATTTCATGGGCATTGTAGTTTTAGATGGTTTGGGAGTCATTTAAAGATCATTTTCTTCTCTTTAAGAACCTTCCTAAGTTTAAAATGTACAATTCTATTCATCTATATAAACAGAAGTCATATCATTTTGCCAAGTTTTAAAAAAAGGCTTAGAATGTATCTGGATGGCTTTTAATGCATGATGAACTCTTATAAATTAAAAATATTTGTACTGAAATTTTTGAGAAGCCAAAAATGTAATTGAATTGGATATCACAACTTGTTCATTCCTGAATGGATCTGAGTCCAAGAAAATAAAAAAATAAATAAAAAATAAATAAAAACTATTTTATTTGCTTCTTCTTTAAAATAATTTTTCTTCTATGCTTCCTTTTGAGAAATACTTATATGAAAATTATATGTAAAGGCAGCAGTAGGAAGTAGTGATTTCATAATGCTAAGAAGACAAAAGCTTTATTACAGTCTCCCTGGAATATTTGCACATTCTGCTCAGCAGAGTTCCATTTTCAGTCACAACTGGAATTTAAGTATGTTTGAGTAAAGATATTACCTTTCTCATTTTCAGCAACACCTGTTTTTGCCCATGACTTGACATTCATCTGAGAATACACAGTAAGTATAAACAACATTAAAGATGATATTTTGCACTGTCAGACATTTTCACAGGCCTGAGAGTCCAAATAAATATATTTACTATATTTTTCTTTTTTACCACTTCAATATATGTATTCCAAGTATGTATGTGTATATGCACTGTCTAGGAAGTTTCATTTACATTCTTATTGAATTCATCCAGAAAATGCCAAGTATGCACCAAAATGAATTTAGATTCTTTATGTTATTTTCTGTATAAGATTTATTAACATATACTCTCATAAATTTGCACATCTCCTTGCCCTTCAGGGAAGGACAATGTATTAAATGTTAGCATTCTTAAAAAAGTATTTACACAATATGATTTTTTTTATCCAACATTGTAACTTTGCTGAATGATATCAAAATATGATGAAAGCAATTTTGCTAAAAGGATACAAAACTGGACATTACTGATATTAAGTACTTGTACAGGTTGTTTGAATTATGACCTTCGTCTATATTTTAACCATCAGTGTCTAACTAGTTTTTACATAGAAGAGTTGTGGAAGATAGTGGTAAAAAATTTCCAAAATCCTTTTGCCAGCCTAGGAAAAATGTAGTCTAATTCAAACCATACACAGGAAACATTTTCCTGACCTAAGAAGATAGACTCCATACAATAAATTTTTAAATGTTTCATAATATGGGTACAAGAACTGTTCTGGTATGTAATACTAATTAAGCAAGTGGGCAAGTTATTAACATTGATCAATGTTCTTAAAGACAGGTCAAATTTAAGCATGAGCTCACACAGCAAAAACAAAACAAAAATCAAAAGAATATGGCTATTCAACATTTTGATGTGTTGTGATTCAGAAATTAATTTGGATTGGCAGTATTAGTTTTCTTCAAAATGAATGATAATCTCTGTTATAGCAGTGAACAAGAAAATGCATACACTGATGTCAGTCTGCATAAATTCAAATGATGTAATCATAAATCTAGACAGGCTCACATAATCTAAAGTTCTGAGATAACAGGAGGAAAATACTGGGATAAGGGGTAAGCAGGGCAGGATCAAGGGCATGGGAGAAAAGAAGAATATAGAATAGTTTAATCGAAACTAATGTGTGATAAATCCTTGTGAAAATTCACAACTTTTAAAACTAACTTTTTAAATAAAACGTATATCCCTACATTACTAAATAACACTGCCAGCAGAAAATATGTGTTATTAAATGTAAAATAACTGTGACAGGCATAGGTTATCAGTTTACCTATTTGTTAAACTGTAAAGGACCCCAAAACAATATAAGCTATTATCACTTCTCTATTTTCCCAATTATTATTTGAAAAGTGCCTATCACTGATGTAACCTCACACACTGGTTGCGGTATTCAGAAATGCTACTTAGGGTTTTGTTAGTATGATGAAACACCATGACTGAAAAGAAGTTAAAGAGAAAAGGGTTTATTTCACTTATAATTCTATATTGCTGTTCATCATCGATGGAATTCAGGTTAGAAACTCAATTAGGAGTTTCTGAGACGGTGGCCTCTTCAGGTTCCATTTCACCACTGTTAGGCATCTGGGCTTCGGTCACCAGTATTGACTTCTGGGAACCTCCCCATCCTAAGTTCTGGAACTTCCTCATAGGACTCCCAGTAGAGGGATATGGACACCAACCCACCACAAATCTCTCAAACCAAAATTTGAAAAATGCAGGGACAAAGATAGATCAAAGACTGAAGGAATGGCCAACCAATAACCTGCCCAACTGAGACCAGTCCCATGGACAAGCACCAGTTCCTGATATTATTAATGATACTCTGTTATGCTTTCAGACAGGAGCCTAATATAACTGACCTCTGAGAGGCTCTACCCAACAGCTTACTGAAACAGATATAGATACACATAGCCAAACATTGGACGGAGGTCAGGGATTCCTAGGGAAGAGTTTGGGGAATGATTGAAGGACCTGAAGGGGATAGGACTTCCACAGGAAGACTGTGAGTCAACTATTCTGGATCCCTTGGAGCTCTCAGAGACTGAGACACTAACCAACAAGCATACACATGTTGGACCGAGTCCCCATTTTCTTTCCCCCCACATGTAACAGATATACAATACAGCTCAGTCTCCATGTGGGTCCTCCAACAACAGAAGTGGAGGCTCTGACTAAAGATGTAGCCTGACTGTGGTTATGAGTTCCCTAACAGCGCTGCTTTGTCTGGCCACAGTGGAAGACACAGAGACTTGATGTGCCAGAGTGGGGGGGGGGATACAAAAGGGACCCCCACACTCTCATAAGAGAAGAGGAAGACAGATGAGAGAAGGGACTCTGTGAGAGGAGCAGACTTTTGGATGTAAATAATAAATAAATAAATAAATAAATAAATAAATAAATAAATAAAAATAAACCCAGAACCCAGGACCACTAGCACAGCGATAGTATCACACACAGTGGCTGGATCTTCCACATCAATCACTATTTAAAAAAAGTATCCTACAAGCTTGCCTGCAGACCTAGCTTTTGGAGGCATTTTCCAAGATTCGATTCCCTTTTGTCTGATGATTCTAGCTTATGTCAAGTTGACAGTAAACTATCCAGGACAACAGAGGGATCAGAGTTGAACTGACTAAAAGTCTATGTGATTGCTAGTTTTCATCATGCTAGAAAGTGGTCTTATAAAGCATGGGACACTAAAAGCTTCAATGCATTTCTGCAGGTATTATATGTTAGCTTGTGTTATCTTGCCAAGATTTTTCATGGGGGTAAGGAAAGGACCATATTTGAGGCCTTATCCAAAGTTGGAAATTTGCACCTGGTATTGAAAATATAATAAGAAAAACACATGTCTAGAAAAGTCATAGGCTTTAGGGAAAAAACTAACTATGTTGTTTTGCTTAATAATTGTGTTTTCTAGATATGTATGTGAATCCGCATCTACAAAGGTTTATCAGCCAAGCTTCTTAATAACATCGACAGTTGTTAATATGTGCATGCATTAAACCATTAATGGACTGAAAATAAGTGGCCATAAGTCTAAACCCACCATAACATATCTATAAATACCCATATCCAAGACTAAGAGAACATGGCTGAAGAGAGGAGTAAAGAACACAGTAACAGACAGATTAAAAAAAAAGTGTTTTTATTTTTTCTGCATATGACTTGGCTACTGCACACATAAACACATAGAAAGAATAGTTACATAAATAAAACATGCACAAGATCGACTCACTTAAAAACATAGTATGGGTGGGAATCACATTTTATTATCTCCCCCCAGGAACTTGGGAAGTGCCAGCTCTCTCAGAAGTTCTGGATTTCTTTATGGACCAAGGAGGCCATGAGTACTGAATGACTATTGGTGTTTGGAAAATTACATATTTTGTGGTAGCTTCTAGTAAGCCACAAACTGAGGATAAAAATTTAACTCCAGGTTGGATGCAAGAATTTGTGGGAGGACTCACATCTCACAGAAACTCAACTTATGTGGCTGTGGACCCAGGTTAGAAATCAGACTTGACTTTGGGTAAGGCCCCAAATTATGTGTATTCCTAAATTCTCAAGGATCTCTGAAAACCCAGGTAGCAGGCCTCAGGTAACAGAAGACAATATCTGAACTTGAGAGACATACGTGAATAGAGACTCATTTCCTAAATGCCAGTCCCATAGAGATAAAGCATTCTGAAGACCTACTAAGATTTAGTTCCCTACTGAATATTGCAAACATCATTAATGAAAGAAAACAAGAATGTTCTTCTTACTAAAGAAGGGTATCTAGAATTACAAAATAAAAACAAAATGCAAAGAAGACAAGAAAAATACAACCAACAAACTGACTCCAGATGTATGTATGCCACATGAGAGACAAACAGGCAAACATAACATGAAAAAACCAAGAATATTTGTCACAAACAAAACTCACTGATTCATAGTAATGGAATCTCATAAAACTGACTTGGAATCACAGCCAAAGCATTCAGAAGAGTGATTACAAGTATGCTGAAACAATTCAAAGAAAACATGAACATACTTCAGGCAAACTAAAGCCAAAAATGCAGATGGAATGAGAAAAATCCATCTAAGATATGAAAATATAAGTAAGACCACTGAAAAATTCACAACTTTCAATGTACTGGAAATTCAATACCCAACAAGCAAAATAGAATCTCACTTAAAAAAATCTCACCAATACAAAATATACTATAGATTACAGGGAATAAATGATAGAAGGAAATGTAGAGGAATCATATCAAACAGCAAATGTTAATAATGTATATTAAACAAATATAAAGAGAAAATGGGAGAGCTCTGGGACATGAAGTGTCCCCTCTTTTAGATTATAGGAAATGAGGAAAGATAGGAACAGCATAGTCACAGTGAAGACAGACACTTTTTTTTGTCATATTTTACTTTTTATTAAAAAGATTTCTCATCACATATTGGATTCTGATTATAATTTCCTCTCACTCTACTTCTCCCAGTTCTTTCTAACTCCTCTATCAAAAGGATACATCTACTTGCTCTTTCTCTTATCAGGAAACAGATAAGTTTCTCGGGAAAAATAATAATAAAATGAAATAAAGTAAATTAGAACAAAAACTAACATATCAGATATATGTATTCTAACATATTAGATGTGATGGTCTGAATAGGTATGGTTCCCCTAGACTCATATGTGTGAATGTTTGGCTCACAGGGTCTAGCACTATTAGAAGGTATAGCCTTATTGGAGTATATGTGATCTTGATGGAGGAATTGTTTCACCATGGGTATGGGCTTTGCAATCTCCTATGCTCAAGATAGGCCTTATATGAGGCATGGTTTTCTTCTGCTACTTGCCGACAAGATATAGAACTCTCAGCTCTTTCTCTAGCACCATGTCTACCTGAACACTGCCATGCTTCTCACCATGATGATAATGAATAAAACCTCTGAAAATGTAAATCACTGCATATAAAGTGTTTTCTTATTCTTGCCATGGTATCCCTTCACAACAATGACAGGTGTTCTTTTATACTAGGTACTGAGGTATGGCTGAAATAGGCTTGACCATGTTTTGTTTGAAGCAATATATACTTTGTTACTGTGGATTAGCAAAGCAGTGGGATTTAATGAAACATTCTAGTAGAAACATGGAAGAGAGTGATGCTAAGGGTGATTTAAACTGTGGGAGCCTGGCTCAAGAGGTCGTAGTGAAGAAGAATTTTAGTATGTTGCCTAGAGATAGTTCTTGTTTGGTAAAGAATGGACTGCATTTTGCCTTTAAGGTTTCCTATGGTACCTTATCGGGCAGCATATCAATTACCTCTAACTCAGTCCAGTAGTAGGAGATTTATTTGGTGATAAGAAATATCCAGTTAGGGCTCTGTCTCCCCCATTATTTGGCAGTTTGCATTTAGATCACATTAATACAGTTGTATATTTAAGGAAGTTTCTACTATGTTAGGTTTACATACTATCTCTCTATTGGCTTTTACTTTTAGTTGTCTCCCGATACTACCTTCCACGCCTCTCTCCTTCCTCTCTTTTTTTTTATTTAATCTTCCCATTCTAGTCCTCATTGCCCCCTCCCAGTGCACCCATAACTACCTATTCTATTTACCTTTCCTAGGGTAATAAATATGCTAACCTTAATCCTTTATATCTAAAGTGGCTCTATGGATTGTAGCTTGGTTATCATTGACTTATCAGGCATTATATACATAATAAACAATTATGTAACATATTTGTTTCTCTGGGTCTGGGCTAACTCATTCAGAATATTTTTCCCAGTTCATTCCACTTACCTGAGAATTTCATGATTTATTTTTTAAAGCAGAGTGATAGTCAATTGTGTTAATGAACTACTTTTAAAAAGTCCACTCGTCTGTTGATAGATATCTGGATTGTTTCCAGTTAGTGGCTAATTATGAATAGAGCAGCAATGTACATGGTTAAGCAAGTTCTTCTCTGTGACAGGAACAACCAATCTTGGATTACATTCCCAAGAATACAATATAGTTGGCCATTGAGGTGGTTCAATTTCAATCTCCCTGCAGAACCTTTATACTGATTCCCATAGTGCTTGTACACATTTGCACTCCCACAATCAATGCATGAGGATTTCCTTTACTCCACAGTCTTGCCAGCATACATTGTACCTGTTTTTATTGATCTTAACAATTCTCTAAAACGTAAGATGATATCTAAAGCAGTATCAATATCATTTTCCTGATGACTAAGTATGTTAAACAGTTTTTTTTTAAATTTCCTCTTTTGTGAATTCTTTGTTTAAATATATACCCCAGTTTTCTTGAAACCTATAACTTTTTGCTCATTGGAATATTTTGAATATTAGTCTTCTATGTTTTTGGTTTTCATTTCATTTTCATTTCATCAAATTTGGTTTTCAATTGACATTGCTATTTTAAGAAGTTTAAGCATGTCAGCTTTGGTAAAGGAAGTGTGTGATTAGCAAAGAGCTTTGAGGTTATAAAGATTAACATTACCCCAAATTCTCTCTGCATCACACTTGCATTTGTAGATGTACATTCTAGTTTTGGCTTTCATGCCTGACTATTGATGTCATAACTCCTCACCATGGTATGCTCGTATCACTCTAAAACCATGATCCAAAATAATCTTTGTGCATAAGTTTCTAGTATTTTCATATTTTATATGAAAATAGTAAAGGTGTTGAGACCAGGGAACATGCTATTTCCATGAAGAATATGACTATGTTTCTTTTGTGAGGAATATGAAAGTCTCCCAAACTTAGACTAAAAATTGAATTAGTGCTACAGCAAAATTTAGTGGGTCACCATAGTAGGATTGCTGGACGTCAAATAGTATTCAGAATAATGCAAACCATGGAAGCCTAGTTTAAAAAGTTTCAGTGAGAGGAAAAACTTATCAACTAATGTAGAGACCATTACTCTGTTAGTTGGGGGGAAATGACTTGCTATCTTATTTTCTTGTTCTAATATGCAGTATAATGCATAGTGAATAAACTGACAATATTTAATACATTTATTTTGAGAAGAAAAGCTCAATATTGAGTATGCTTTAGTATCTGATGTTGTTATTATTGATAGTGCTTTATACAGGTGCTAGAAGAGAAGCTGTGATTATTAAGAATATTAGTAACATTGAGGAAAGCTCTACTTTCACTGAAACCAAAAAAAGTTTTCTGCCTAGGCAAGTCCTCACCCAAATAATGTTCTCACTTGTGAGAATGTAAATGATTAAAATTATTTTGGCTCCTAGAAATCATCTGCATATAAAGAATGCTGCAAATGAAGTTCTAGGGGGCACAGATCTATCTCCAGGTGGCAGCTTTTCACTGAAATCTTACCTGTAAGGTTCTGACTTTATAGTTCTGAATGATACAAAAGGAAAAAGACCTTCCGGGTGCTCTGTCCACAGTTAAATAGAGCTGCATATACCAGGTAGTATGTGGAAGGTGAGTTCCCACCTAAAGGCATGGAGGACAGAAGACCCTGGAAGACCATTATATGAAACTTTAACATGAAGCATGAGTTAGAGAGGAAGCCCTATTATGTAGGAGATATCAGACCCGTATAATATCTCCCAAAGAGACCTGCATGTATAGAGTGGAACGAGGCCAAGTGCATGATGTATACTTCATGCAGAAAAGCTGGAAGAGATTAGCCACTAAATCTCTATGAAAGGAAACATCAAGGCATTGAATAAAGATATAGGACTTGATATTTTCCCTTATAGGTTTCACGCTGGCTTTGGCTTTTGCCAGGGGTTTTTCAAATATGTTTCAATTCCTTTTTTTTTTTATTTTATTTTATGGAATGACAATGTATATTTTTTGTTATATGTTTAAAGCATATAGTTTACTTGTTGACTTTGCAAATAGTTTTATGTCGTGAGGATGACTTGTGTCTCAGAATGTCATTTAGAAATTGGAATTATAAACAGTTTAACATTTTGAAAGACAGTCAAAACTTTTTAAGATTGACCAAATGTAGTTTTCATCATGAAATGCTCATGAACCTGTTGGAGCCAAGGATTATAATGTAATAGGTTGACGAAGACATACCATCAGTAGGTTCAAGTACATGAGTACTTAGTTCTCAGTTGCTGGCATTATTGGATACAATTTAGGTGGCATAGCCTTGTTGGTGGAGGTATTCCATTGAGGACAGACTTTTGACTTACATAGACTTACTTTACTTCTATTTCTTTCTCTTTGCTTTATGGCTAAGGTTGAAATGATGAGCTCTAAGCTTCTAGTTGGCATATCTGTCAGTTACTGCTGCTATGGTTTTCTGTCATAATGATAATCATATTTATCTTAAAACCTTTGGAACCATAATCAGTTAAAATAAACTGCTTGTTCTGTAAGACACATGTACATTTTTAAAGAAAATCATGGCAAAAGAAACTAATGGGTAACTTCAATAGTGCACTTTTCAACAGACAGATGGCCTTGACAAAGCTAAGTAAAGTACTTTACTGTTTCCATTGCTCTGAAGAGACACTGGGACCATGGCAACTCTTATAAACAAAGCATTTGGGCGGGGCTGGCTTAGAGTTTCAGAAGCATTATCATCGTGGATGGAAGGAAGCATGGCAGTATGGAGGCAGACATGGAGATGAAGGACCTGAGACTTCCAAATCTTGACCTGAAGGCAGCAGAAGAAGTCTATGTCACTGGATACAGCTTAAACACAGGAGAACTCAAATCTGCCCTCACCACAAAAAACCTGATACATCTCCTTGAACAAAGCCACATCTGTGTCAACAAGGCTATACCTCTTAATAATGCCACACACTATGGTCCAAGCATTTAAACACATGGGATATGGGGGTAAGGCATAATTTTTCAAACCAACACATTCCATCTTTTGACCCTCACAAGCTTGTAACCAAAACATAATATAAAAATCATTTAGTCCAACTTTATATGTCCCCATGGTCTATTACAGCTTCGACAGTGTTTAAAAGTCCAAAGTTCATTTTTTGAAAAGTCCAAGTTTTAAAAGTCCAAGCATCTTTTTGACTCCTGGCAGTCTCTTCGGTGTAATCCCTTATGGAATCAAAATAATAAACCAGATCACATACTTCTAGAATATGATGGCACAGAATGTACATTAGCATTTCAAAACAGGAAACAGAGCAGAGTGAGGAAATATTAGACAAAGCAAGACAGAAAACAATCTGGAAAAATTCTAAACTTTGCACTCTGACTAATCCTGAGACAGTTTTAAGTGTCCAGATTATAGCTTTGCTCTCATAAAATGTTTTATTAAAGGTAACTTGGTTTCAACAGTCTATTATATTGGTGACATAAGGTTCATGTTATAAGTCTTAAAATCGGATGAATTTTTTTATAGTTTTGTGGGAAGCCGACAGAAGGCAGATATCATCCTTGCAGTCATCTTGAGCCATATACCCTGATAAGAGACTTGATTACAATAGCCTACAACAGCTGAGCACACTCTGATAACATCTTGTTTTACATACCCAGGATTTTCCCTTGGGTGTGTGAGACTTAAAGGTGTGTGACTTAAGGGTGTGACTTAAAGGCATGGCTTAGAAGTGAGACAAATAAAAGGCGAGAGGCAGACAGAAGAGTTCAGTACAACTTGGAGTAGGAATTAGGCATTGAGGAAGAAGACGCTTGGACTAGAGAACTCAGAAGAGATTATTATTAGGTATTAGGCACTTGGAAGGGAGCTTGGAAAGAAGCTTGGAACTTGGAGGCACTAGGGACTAGGAACTAGGGACTAGGAACTCAAAACTTGGGACTTGGAGAGAAGAAGAGAGACTGAAGAATAAACGGGATTAAATCACACTCTGTCTGGTCTCTGTTCTTACTCTCTCTCTCTTGCTGAACCCTGACCTGTGGACTGGAGCAGCTTGGGGCAGTGTGAGCTCTAACAATTTAGCCCCCAAGGCTTTTGGCAGTGTAGGTTCCAATATTGACAGAAAGGTCCAAGACATTTTGGCCCCCCAAACGTGGGGTAGTGCAGTTCTCAACATTTCTGGCCCCCAAGCATGGGGAAGCTCTTTTTAAATTTTTCTTACTATGTATGCATGTTTATACACATGTGTTTATTTTATAAATGAGTTTGCTAAAGTAATTAAGTATTATGTAAGTCTTATGCAACACTTGTGGTATGTACAAAAAGCTAATTATCTTTGTAAAATATTGAGATATTTATTCTTGTGTGGCTAATTCTATTGAAAAATTTTACCGTTTTGTATGTGTAATTGCTTTGAATACATACATCTATGTGTATCACTTGACTGATGCCAATGTAGGTCAGAAGAGGGCATTTGGTTCCCTGGAACTGGATTTACTATTAATTGTGATCAGTTGTGTAGTTTGCCAGGAACAGAACCCAGGTTCTTGGAAAGAACAGCAAGTGCTTTTCATCTCTCAACCATCTCTTGAGCACCAAATTACATTTGCATAAAGGTTTTGTGAAACCATCTGTCATAATGATTATAACAGCAATTATTGAGAATTTTTTTTTGTTTTTTTTTTGTTTTTTTTTTTTTTATTAGATCTTTCATTTACACTTCAGATACCATCCCGTTTCCCCATTCCCCCCCCCTTAGAAAACCCCTATCCCATGCCCCCTTTTCCTTTTTGCATTTATACATTTTTTTAAGAAATGTTAATCATAGGCTTTATAAGTTTGGTATTGTTCAATCAGAGGTGTAACCCACTACCCAACCTAGATATATCAACTATCTTTGACTGGTGGAGATACATGAACATCTGCTTCCCTGTCTCCCCCCTCTATCTCTCTTTCATCACCTAGCTTCTCCTCTCCTTCTTCTTCTCCTCTTCTTACTCCTTTTCTTCCTCTCAGTACTCCTCCCACTTTAGCTCCTCCTACACATCACCCTTCCTGTTAAAAGGAAACTTTTCTCTCAAAATACAATTAGAGCATAATTATGCCTATTTGTACCAGTGAGGTACAAGATAGTCCTAATACCCAGTCCATCCTTTTGTTGACTACCCAGCACCTCTGTCATCTATCCTAACTAAAACACTTAGTTCTGAACCTGGCTTTTTCCTTGGCTTTAGGATGAATGTCAGCTGATGACCATACACTCAGATCTTTTCTCTCAAAGTAAATAGCTATAAGTTTTCAACCCCATCAGAAATCCAGAATGACTGAGTTGACTATAATTGTGGGAAGCACAAAGCATAGCTTCTAAAACTTAGCCAATTTATAGAGACCTCTGAACACCTGGACACTCGCTCTACTTCAAAACGTTGGAGCATCTGTTCTTCTGCCTTCTGGCCCAGGATCATCTGACAGACCTTAGTGCTGCAGAATTATTAAGGGCTGATTACTCTGTCTAGGCAGATATAATCAGTCGACTATTCTGCAAGTGTGTCCTTTTCTGGACAGTAATTTGTCTGTAGAAGGAAAGTGGCAATTCTTGCCTAGTGGCTGTCTCACCACAACTGGAGTAACTCCAAGGATGCTCAATTTCTTCTTAGAATTTAACATAGGAAGCTGTCCGGAGCAGACAGGTCTCTAATGAAAATGAACATTACTACTGAAATGTTTGTCATGTCAATTCTAAGGATTTCTGATGTTTTGAAAACCAGCTATCCATGTAAGGTAATCTGGACTGTTGCCTGTTAACTCCACTCAGCTATTTCTAAATAAAACATAGAGAACACCCTTATAATAAACTCCAAGTCATGAATTGTATATTGCAGAATGATCAGCCTTGGTGTATCTACTCAACAAGCAAGCTGGGCAGACCTGCTCAAACCTCTGAGGTCCGTGAATTCCATCTGGAGGCAGCGAAGACACAGCATCAGAGGATTGTCAACTTGCTCTCCCCCCCACTCCTCTTCTAATATCTCAACGCCCATAATCAGCTTGAAGAAGCTAATGATGAGTCAGCGCCCCTATTCCCTGGGCATGGGGACTAAGGTGGTAAATGTTGGGCTGTCTACCTAGGGGAAAGTAGTGGTTTTGTCGGAATAGAGAGGATTAGCTAGGGTTTATTGCATAGCCATAACCTATTAGTAGAAATCTGTATAATTAATATCAAGATGAAGATATAAATTCTTAAATGGCACCAATTTACTTTGTTTACAAATTTTTAGGTTTTCATTGGCATGAGCTTCTTAGTGATATAAGAGTGAGATGAATATTGTTACTCTCATAGGCATTGTACCAGTATAACACACTTAGGAATACAAAGCTTAGACCCAGTCCTTCTTTAACTTTTCTAACTGATTTGAGATGGTCAGCCTGTGAGTTAAGGGACTATAGCAAATTATTGAGAATTTAATTTCTGGTTTTCAATCATTTGAATTGTAGTTATTTGTATAGTAGAAATCAATAATCATAACTCTTTAGCATTCCCTTATTTACATAGTAACTGGCAATTTCAATTATTATAAAAGTTTAATTTTAATATTAGTGTGAATTTTAATATTTGAAAAAAATTATGTATGTGGCATATCACAAAATGATTATTGGTATGAATTTACAATATTATTTAATATTAACCTTGTTTACTAAAATGTATTTATATAATTGATATTGGTGAGAAATTGTGAATATTTTAAGTTTTCCTTTGTGAAATTAGTACATTCGAAGTAAAATTAGTCAGACCACTTCAGCGATTCATGGATTTACATTAATAAATACTGTTCAGAAAAGACTCAACAATCAAGTTAGTGCAAAATTTAATTTCCTTTTTTAACACTCATCATTTACTAACTCTACATTTAAAACTATTCAATCCCATGAAATAACTTGTAATTTTGTAAGTTTAAGTGATTGGAAAATTTATTTATTGTGTAAATAATATATATAAATGACACAAAATCAAATGTAAGAAAATGATGTAGTTTTATTAGTTTTCATCTATATTCATTTAATTAATACATTGACAGACAATGACTCACAGTTTGGAGAAAATTGAGGTAGATAAGTACGAGTATGCTAGACCTCAACTGCTAGTAAACTGATAAATGGAGACAGGAGTACAAATCGTCTGGCTTCAGGTTTTTCATTTTTAAGGACCATCCAATGATGATAATAAGAAGTTATTTTTATAAAACATTTAGAGGAAATAACTCATTTTTCTTTCTATATTTTAAATAAAGAGATAAAATATACAGTTAATTAATTTAGTCATATAAGTGTTGAACCAGGGTAGTTTAGCACTCATCGGTTTTCACCAGTTGAGTTTTCAAAGATTATTTTTTCTATGTCAAACAGCTAATCATATTAAGTTCATTTTAAAAATACATGTTCCACAAGAGCAAGTTATTTAAAATACTTACAAATTTCAGCCATACTAAAAAATATAAAATTTTAGCCAGAAATTTAATATTTTATTTGTTTATATTATTGCTTTAAAAATATTTGTCAAAAGCAACTTAAGGGAAACAGTTTGTTTTGGCTTGTAAGTTATATCAGGTAAACATTGGTATCAGGAACAAAGATAGTTAGTCAAACGTTATCAATACCAAGGAAGCTGAGTATGGTAAGCCCACATTTTTGTCAACTTTGGACTTTAAGATGTAAACCATCCTCTCAGTACTCCTCCCACAGTTAAAAATAGTTGATATATCTAGGTTGGGTATTGGGTTACACTTCTGATTGAGCATTACCAAACTTACAAAGCCTTTGATTAACATTTTTAAAAAGTGTATAAAAGCAAAAAGGAAAAGGGGGCATGGGATAGGGGTTTTCTGGGGTGGGGGAGATGGGGAAAGGGGATGGCATTTGAAGTGTAAATAAAATATACAGTAAAAAAATAAAATAAAATGAAAAAGATGTAAAACATCATAGCCGCATAGGAGATGGATCCTCATTCCTCAATTAACCCACTTAAGAAAACACCTTCTAGATATGCCTGCTGATTTGAGTCCATGAAGTCTCACAAGACTAGCCATTATATCTCTTCCCATTAGAATTATACACACAAACTTATCACTTATGAAGGACTGGTGACATCAACTCCACTCTTTGTCCACATAGTCTCATGACTATCTAATAGTGAATAATATATCTAGCTCAATTTCAAATATTACATGGTTTATAACAGTTTCAAAACTTGTGAAGAATTCAAACTCATTTCTAAAACTTAAGACAATCTCTCAAATCTCAAACATTTTCAACTGTACATCACAAATATAAAATGACATGGAGTAAACAATCCCAAAAGAGAAGGGAAGAGTGGAGTGTACACTAAAGAATGACCAGAGCTGAGCAAGACCAGTAGGCAAAAAGAAAATTAAAAACCATGCCTAGTAATAGACCCAGAAAGGAAAGTAATGAATCATTCATCGGAACTAGAGATCATGATAAAATCCCCTGGGCTCCAAATAGCCTGAGTAGGGCATTCAATCCATATCTAAGCCTATAGAACCCATAAATTTCCTCTTGGAGAGACTCACTTTGTACATATGCCCTTTTTTCCAGTGGAGATGCTGAAGGTTAAATATCTCCAATATCCCATGGCCTCTATTGCAACTTAGGCACCACTTTCACACTGTCATGCTGTGGCCTCGCAGGTGTAGCACCTGGTACAACAACTTCAACCTGGCTATAGCTTGTTGGGACTGAGAAATTCTTTAGAATCATGGTACAAAATTTCATAGCTCATTCACCCATGAATCTTCCATTCCTGTTAAACTATTGCTGCATGGGTAACTTCCAGATTCCACTGGTAGTTTGGCTGGAACTTAGCCTACCTTGTATCACATTTGCTTTTACATCTGTGTGCCTTACAGGCTGCCCAAGTGAAAACTCTTGTCTAGGAACTTGCTCTGATGGAGGTTGCAGAGATCTTTTCAGTGTAATCTCTTTACATTCAAATATTCTTGATGTTTCTTGTCTCAGCTTTCTGAGTTACTGCACTACTTCTCTCAATGATAGACTATGATAGAAGTGTATAAGCCAAATAAACCCTTTTCTCCCAAGTTGTTTTGGACAATATATTTATTATCACTGTAACAGAAATATAACTAAGGCATTCATGATTGTCCTTCTTTTTTTTTTAAATATTTCTTACTTTAGCCCAGACAAAAGCAATAAGCAATAAACCTGTTATAACATGAATGCTACTGTATGTAAATTTTCTCTACAAAATAAATCGATCAGCCTTACTCAGGTTGTCAAGGCACAGTCAGAAGATAGCCAGACTCTACCAGTGTCAGACACAATGTTCCTTATGATTTATGTTGAGAATGTCCTTTATTCCTCTCTGTAACCTCATGAATCAGACTGACACTATCTGTGGTACTTTAATTATTTCCTTTTAAATTTTCTATAGAAAATTAACAATTAACTTCTAAATACAGCATGCAAAGAAGTTTCCAGTCCAAGTTCTGCTCTTTTCAAAATTATACTTCCAAACAACTTTCAAAGGCATAGCAACCACATAGTCAGACTTATAACAGTATTAAACTCAGTCTTGGCTTCAAATTTCTGTAGTAGTAATTTGTATCATCCTGTGACAAATACCTGTGAAAATCAACTTTAGGAAGAAGGAAGGCTTATTTTGACTAAAAGTTGTGGTGAGAACTTATTATAAAAATATTTTTTATGTTCAAAGTGACTGCAACATTTTCTGAACCATATAACCAACAATAATAAAATATCTTGAGGTTCTACCCAAGTATCTCTGCTGCAGCATGAGCTTGTTTGTTTAATATGCCTTTAAGAAAATAATAGAAAAAACAACTTTACTTGCTTTAGATCCCATGCAACCAACTTAAGTTAATAACAGCTATTGCAATAAGTATTTATTTATCCAAGATTTAGTCAGAATGCAATACATGTATGCATATGTATGCATTATGTGAAGGTAGTGATTTGTTGAAATGAACAAAAGATTTGAAAGACAAACTTATAAAACAAATATTTTACCATAATTGCTGGAGGCAACTTGGATATAGATTGATGTCTGTTTGCACTGATGTTTCCAGATTTGGGTCTTTTGAGTCAGTAGGAGTTGGTAAACCTTCATATATTATAAAAACAATATTACCAATTTCTATAAAGCATGTCTCAAATGCAATTTTTTCTGTGCTGTTCAATAAATACAGAGCAAAAATGTTCTTTGTTAGAGACACATGCACATTGACAGACAAAACAGTTAGACACCAGGCAGGCAGAAATTCAAACTCATACAACAGATAGCTATGACATAAGACCCAGTGAAAGACAATAAAGTGTTCAAATGTGAGCTCATTCTTGGCATCCTGACATCAAAGGAGGAGTACTTATATACATATTTTTTAGTGTGAACCTAAAGTTTTTTAGAGACAGTAGTCCGTGATTATTACTAATGAATTTAAACAAACAAAAAGACTTTCAGGGCATAGAATACAATGTAGCTGGGGATTTATTGCAGCAGAGACAAGAGAAGGTTAATCAACTTATATCAATATTCAAGAACCAAAATTGATGAATTTTTATTTTCTGAGCAAGTGTTCATATAAACCCTTTCTCATATATATATTTTTTTGATCAGTGATCGAAGACATGAACATATATATATATATATATATATATATATATATATATATGATGAATCTTCCTATATTTATTAACCTAAACTTGAAAATCTCTCACTAGCATGATACTAATACTGCTTTCTTTAGTCACTTTAAATATCATCTTTGACTGACAACATTAACCAATCGCTTCAGCTAATGTTATTTAGAAGAGATTTATTTGTTTAAATTACAAACAAAACTCAGAAATATAGTTGTGATTCAAGGAAATTGATTTTGTAACAATTTTTGGGCAAATTTTATTTTTTTATCAATTTTTAGCTTGTTGCAAAGAATGGAAAAGTAGTTAATAACAAAATGAAATATTAATTCAAAATACTCTCTATAAAAATTAATCTATTATATCTTAAAATATGTTGTCTATTTCAAAAAAAATCTAAGGCTTCAGTTAAGCTTTTTACATCTTTCATTATATTTGTAATTCTACAATAAGGTATTTAAAATTTGTTGCATTAATAGTTCAAATTGTATTTGTTACTATTTTTTTGTGGTGACTCAGCAAGTAGCTAACACTTAATTTCTGCATTCTTTTCTCTATATATTGCAAACATAACCTCTCATTAACATCCTACATACATGCCACACACACACCTACACAGATTCACACATGATAATTTTAGATATTTAAAGAAACTCCCAAGAAAAGTACCTACTACATATTACCTAATGTTAGAATTGTACTATTATCAAAATTAAACGAGTAATAATATAATCTCAAAGCATTAACCATATGTAGAACACATATGTATAAAGTATGTGTGTCTACTCAAGTTTGTACTCAGATGCTAACATTTATTAAAAAGAATATATAACCATCACATGAAATCCAAACAATATTAGGAGATTTGGGGGAAAACATATCAACTGAATAATTGCTTTTATTAGACATCTACAGTACAATGAAACTAGTTTTTTTTTTCATTTATTGAAACATTTATTTGGTATTATAAGATTTTGTAATTATTCTATACTTTGAAGTAATATAGAATACAAATAAAATTTATATGTTATTTCACTTAAAACTGAGTTTATTACATATAATGTTGGTATTATTAGTCTTATAAGTAAGAGATAATGAGATGATAGCTTTACATTTTTCTTGATGTTTCATTAATTGTATTTTAATGTATTTTTCTCTTTTGTTGAAAACATTATGATAACAAATTATGAATGTTTAGGTTTTAGTCCATAATTTTATTTTCAGAGAATCTTTTAAATTATTTTCAGTAACTTTAAAGTAATGTTTACAAAATGGATGGAAGCTACTTCTCATGTGCAAAAGTTTCATAATTTTTTTACTAGGTCTTATTAAACTATTGGGGTCTCATAATGAAGACATAAGTTATGGTGTTAAAAAACATAGATTAATGGGTTACCTTCTTTAATTTATGATACCTTGCTACAAAGAAAACAGCAGAAGGTCATTTGCAGAGTACAAAAACGCCTTTGAACTAAATCAGTGGAGAATGCTTGTAGCGCTTTGTATTCCTGGACATAACACTGCCTTCTCTTCTGTACTCTCTATCACCTGTACATGAGTAGAGAACTATGAAAAGAAAAAACCTGATAATCTTTTTTTTCTACACTTAAACGATGACCCAACACTGCTCAAAACATGGGAGAAACCTTACAAGTAGAATGAATATAGCTGAAGCATATCAAAATTGATAAAATTAGGCCAAATAAGCAAATAAATAAAACAATTAAAAATTATCAAGAAAGGAATACTCAGAAATAGTAAAATGGCTTGAAAACCCAAATCTTCAAATTGCATGCATAGTTAAATGGGAGCAATTCTAAATCATTGTCATAAACCAAACATTCATCAAGGTTATATGAGGGGCCGGTCGGTGGTGGTGCCCGCCTTTAATCCCAGCACTTGGGAGGCAGATTTCTGAGTTCGAGGCCAGCCTGGTCTACAGAGTGAGTTCCAGGACAGCCAGGACTACACAGAGAAACCCTGTCTCGAAAAACCAAAAAAAAAAAAAAAAAAAAAGGTTATATGAGAAAGACTTCCAAAATAAAGGCTTGAGAAGCCCTTACATGTTCAAGAAACAGAAAACACCAAATATAAAAGGCGAGGAAGTAAATTCCTTGTGGCATATTGTAAGTAAAACACTAAATATATGCAAGAAAAAAATATCACTGAAAAATACAAAAGAAAAATATCTAAGTCACATGTAGAGGAAACCTATCAGAATAAAAACATATTTCTTAATGGAAACATTAAAGGCCAGAAGAACCTGGATCAGAATGCAAAAGTAGATTACTATACTACTCAGCCCAAACTTACACAGAGGCCAACCTAGGGGCCATTCTCTCTTATGATAATGCTCATAAACATTTTCGAATTTGAACTTTTATATCTTCAAAATATTAATAATGTGTATTTTATCCATATAAATAGATTGTTTATTTTGTTTTATATGAACTAAGAAAATACTTTAAATTAAAACTTTAAAATATATAAAGTAAAACTGTATAAAATATCTTTAAGATAAATCTTGTATTTACAGTGCCAAATTGCATAAATATAATATGCATATATTTTTTAAGTCAAGCTGTATTTTTACATTAAGAAAGCCTAACTTAAAAAAAAAAGTGTTCTTTGTTGCATCTAGTCAACAAGCAAAGTATGTTCTCATGTCAGTCCATCATGCTGGATAAAATACAATTATATTGTGAAATTTCAATGTGACAAGAAGCTGTCTTCCAGGTCAAGATGACATCAATCGTGAATGTGAATTGAAGCCTTGAAGACCTGTTATGTAGGGCTGGGGCACTTATTAATAACACAATTCTCCTGACACTGCGACCAAACACTCAGCAGAAGTAACTTGAGAAAGGAAGGGTTTATTTTGTCTCATGTTTTAAGGATATATTGCTCATCATGACAGCACACATGACAGTGGATGCAGCTCATTACTCTAAGAGTTATCATCATATAACATGAGAAAAAAACAAGAATGTTAAATAAATGGGAATCAGGAAGTAATAAATACAGGTAATAAATACAAATTATGAAAGCCAATATAAAGCTTCTTGTTTCCTTAGTTTTAACTCTGTCATGGAATATTTGGTTCTGGTAGGAGGTAAATATATAAAATATATTTTATATTAGAAATATCAAAGTTGGTATGAAGCATCAAAGGTTTCTTTCTAAAAGTAAATTCTAAATTCATATAAGTTTCTTAAGTTGTATTGATTCTGGCTGTGGTTAATTTTGGTATGTATATAAATAGATGATTTATTTTAATCCACAAGCCTGGATTTTACTCTAATAAAAATTATAATTCTCAATAAAATTAGTATATATATATATATATATATATATATATATATATATATATATATCCTGTGTTTCAAGTAAAAAATGACATATTGTGTATCTTTTATTAGTCAAGAATTTTGTATTTTTTCAGTCATGTACATTAGAAGTATCCTAACACCTGTTAGTAGATTCATCAGTTAATTTTAAAAACAACAAAACCAGAGCCAAATAAAAATTACCAGAAATCACAAATATCATTTTCTTTAGTTTTGTCTTGGAATTTTATAGCCCTAAACCTGCCTCTATGTTTTTGAAACTTGATAACAAAAATATGTCTTGTTTTGATGCATTGCTCACACAGATTTCTTTCACTCTATTATGTCTCCAGGAATTTTACTAAGCATATAATAATTCTCATTGCATTGCTTATAATTTAAGAAAATAACTTTGCACTTGTCCATTTGTCCATAGTATGTACCCCAGGCATAGGAGAATATGTATACATATATATAAATTATATATATATATATTTACCAGCTCTACTGTGCTGCTCAAGCAAGGTACAGGCAGGGTCCCACTCTCCTGTGTTTCAGCCAGTGAGGGGCAGGGTATCTTGGTCTGCTTCCTGAACTCAGCTACTTCAGATCTGGCCCTGACCTCCCTGTAAGCCCAGGTCTACACTGAGTTATCTCCTTTCACCTCTAGTCAAAAGCCCTCAGAGGCTGGTTGGATTTATGTTATTTTAAACTTCTAACAAGAGGATGGGAGGATTAGCCACAGGAGACATGTGACTTGTCCCCATCCAAGGAAACTAGAATCTGAAGAGGGCTGGGGTCCTGTCCAAGGACCTAACTCTACACTCAGATGCTACACTCTTTTCTTTGCTAGAAGGAAGAGACAGAGTTTAGGAACTGGTTGTCCATACTGTTAATTACCTAATTAGGTAACAACCTAATTCCTCATCACTGCCTGTCAAAGAAACTGGATTCATAGTTTGAATCCTATTAAGTCTTTATTCCCAATATTTTCTATTTTTCTGTGTTTAATCTTGGATAGATTTTCTCTGGGAAATGCTTTTATTTTAGAAATTTTAAGTTTTAAGAGATATTACTCATTTCATGCATCTCAAATTAGATTATATTTACATTCCATATGCCTTAATAACACAGAAATATCACCAATAATTTTAACTTAAAAACGATTATTGACTTTTTTTAAAACGTATTATTTTTATTATAATATATTTTGAATTTGTTGGAGTCTAGAAGACAGGAATTAAGTATGGTGCCTAAGATAAAATTACTGTACCTTTGTACTGTACCTAAATTAACTATAGCCTGTTATCATTCTTTAGAAGAATTTAATTCTTTCTGTTGTTTTAGCAAATATCTCAGTAGTCAGATATTGCTATGCTATTAAGATATTCTAAAGTGGTGGTTTATTAGTTTTATTATTTTCAAATTCTGTCTTTTGCTGAATAAAAAATAGTATCTCTTTCTCTAAAACCACATAAATGCACAACCTCCAAACACACACTAACATATAAATAAAAATTATAAACAATCTTAATTATTTTTGTAATTATATAAAAAATGTGAAAATACATGTTGATAAAAATGGATTCTTCAGTCACTAAAACCTGAAAGTATTTAATTATATGCTTCTAAATATTTAGTGCCTAAAACTATGAATATTTATAAAGTAAAATAGAAATGAATAATCAAGAATTAAATCTGGCTTCTAAACTCATATCATTTTAAGCAATACACTGTAAAACATCAGAAAGCCAGGGTAAAGAGACACATATATTAAACTCTCAGAATTTATGTTACAGTTTTTGACAAAAGAAGAACTTCTGAGCTCTTCAAACAGACCCATGTCATCAAATGTTGTAGAGTTTAGTTTTTGTTCTGTATAAAATTTCTTTTGGTTGTTAGGCCTAATATTTAATGTCATTTTATTTATTTTCTCATTGATTTCATTTTCTCCAATCACAAAATGCTTTGATTTGAAACCTGACTTCTAAGGATATAACTAATGCTAATTAAATTCCACTATTGCTTCAGAACAGATAAGTAAAGACATGGCATCACTGACTTTGTGTTAATGTGATTATGTGGTAATTCTAAAAGCATGGTCCACAAGGGACATGAAGAAGAATTTTATCTTTTTTTTTTAATCAGTTGATTGAATGTAACCCTTGTCAAATTTATATATGTATAAATTATACTGCATTTATTTGTAACTGCAACACTCTTATCTCCTCATTTTCCCTATTGTCCCCATCTCCTCAATATCTCTGCCCACTACATGCATTTTTCTTTTTTTTTCTGTTTTTTTCTTTCTTACTCTCTCTTTTTCTGTTTCTTTCCTTCTTTTTTTTTGAGACTCTCTGAGTTTAAAATCTATCATTTTGTGACTATGTCTTTGGGATCACCTCGTGGAGAGTGATAAGCTCCTGAATGGTCAAATAATAGAATATGCTGCCTGAATTTAACCCGTAATTCATGTATCCAAACATTTAAGAAGAGATGGCTGAAGACCTGTAACATTACAGAATCCATGGTATAAATTTGTCACAGCATTACAAATCCAGGCATGACCTTAAAGCTGTTGTATGTGCTTCTCATGGGCCTTACAATAGAGTAGGTGGCATCTTTTACCAATATATGAGTTCAAGCATTGAGAATTTCCCTTGAAATAAATTCAGTGATAAACAGGCACAAATGCAGATTTGGAGAAAAAAAAAACAGAAAGCAAGGAAAGAAGATACCAATAGATATATTTTCTACAAATAGCTAAAAATCCTCTCAACTATTCATAAAAAGGCAAGATGGCTTAGTAGTACAGTATATATTATTAAAAGAAAACTTAGTAGGAAAAGGAGGGATTTCTCATATTATCATTAAAATGGAACCAAGTACAATTTTATAAACTAAACTATACTACTAACACATTAAAAATGTAATATATACATTAAGTATAGAATTATACATAGGTAAATACTATATGTGATATAATCATAAGAAATATACTTAAGGATGAAAATATGTAGAAATTTAAAGTACAATATAAGTCATAGAAATGGAATGAAAATAAGTAAAGGAATCTAATCTAAGAGACAATGTTGAAAGAGAAAGCAACTTACAATGCCATAGATAAGTAAGAAAGTCATTTCAAACTCAGTAACTAAAATAAGAAGAAAAAGCTATTTTTTTTTTACAACATTGCCTAAGCTACAGTATAGGGAGAGAATTAACAAACACAAAGAAGAAAAATTGTTTCCAGAATGATGATTTTAAACTGAAAGTCTTCAAACATCGACATTACCATCAGAAAGACAGTTTGATATGGCTTCTAAATGACTAATATAAAAGAAGGAATAACGGAATAATAATCATGTTACCTATCTTTCTGGACAGGACACAAATACAGCACTGCTCTCAGTGACTAACAGAAATAACAAAATTATTTTAATTTTAAAAATAATACATAATCTCAGATGGAAGTTCTAGCATACAAGAATTTACAAAAACACAATAATCAAAATTGTGGATGTGCATAATTAAGTTTTATATAATGACAATGAACATCAGAGACTAAATAGAAAAAGTAGCAAAGGTTTCAAAAACTGTTGACATAAATGCGTGATTCAATTTAGAAGGCTTAGATTTCTAATAGAATTATTTTTTTCTTTTCTTTGCCTTTGTGTTTCTGAGTACTGAACCCAGAACATCACACATACTTTGCTAGTTTTCACTCACTGAGCTGTGTTTGCAGATCTTAAGAGAGAGTACTTATGCTTTCCGTTGAAGTCTCTTTTGCTTATTACATAATTTAAGAGGTGACCTACTTAAATTTTGTTTAAGTTAAAGTTAAGTACAGTTGAAGTAATGGAGAAATAGCTCAATGGTTATGAATGCTAACGGCTTTTGCAGGGAATACACATAGTTCCCCAGCCTATCACATTCAGCAGTTTGCAATGGGCAGTACTTCTTGTTTCAAGGAAACCCAACACCCTTTTCTGGCTTATAGAGTATCTTTGCAGATATGTGGTTCCCATAAGCAGAAACAGGTAGAAATGAATATAAATAAATGATATATTACAGTTCATTCTAGTATTAAACACAATTTTTTCAAAGTTACTCAAATAAAGATAAATTTAAACTTTATACCTACAGGCATATAGAGGAGTAACATCCCATTGGATGAGTGGGATGTTGAAAGAGTGACATTAAAAGTTACTTAGTTACTACTTTTATAGTCAGAGACAGAGATAGGTTAAAGGAAATTAGTTACAAAGAGAGTATGTGCCAGGAAATGATAAACACACAGAAAGAAGAAGCTACAAGTAAATTCTATTTATCTCAATTCCTAGACTATAAATCATTTATGAATTTTTACTTGGAAAAAATGAATTTTACTTGGAAGCTTGAAATAATGTTTCAATAATAGTTTAATAATCAAAGTTCATAGACTTTTTCATTCCTCAAGTGTGCTGTTTCATGATAACATCAAGCTTTGTCAACATGAGTTATTTAAACTTAGCAGCCATAATACATCACGAAAGCATTCATTTATGATGGAGAAAAAATAACTTTAGATTGGTGATGCCCGGTACAATAAAAGATTTATAAAATGATTGATAAACAAGATCAAAAAATAAAACTACATGTAATTTGTAAATATTAAGTGTCTCACATAATATCAATAAGTATTTTATGTGTGTGTCTTCTACTTTAATAAAAAATGAAGAAAATTGATTAAACAATTTTTGCTGCCTAGTTTTATGTCAACACGACACAAACTAGAGGTATCTAAAGAGAGGGAAGCACAATTGCGAAAATGCCTCAATAAGATCTGGAGATAGTGTGTTTTCCTTAGTCGTGATTGAATGTGAAGGGCCCAGCTCATTGTTGGTTGTGCCACGCCTGCGCTGGTGGTCCTAGAATTTATAACAAAGAAGGCTCAGCAAAGCAGGAGGAGCAGGTAAATCGGCAGCATTGGTTCCTGCATCAGCTCCTGCTTCCAGGTTCTCCTATTTGAATTACTTCCCTAACTTCCTTCAGTGATGGACTGTGGATGTGGAAAGATAAGCCAAGTCAACCCTTTCTTCCTCAGCTTGCTTTGATCATGGTGTTTTACCACAGCAATAGTACTCCAAACTATGTTCCAGTTATATATTTGTTTCATTCTGCCTAAACCAAAATCTGTTTGTAGTTTCAATTTTTGTTAGTATTTTTCTTTGTATCAAATCATATGATCATTGACATTTCTAATGATCATTCTAAAACTGGTATCTTAATCTTAAATGTAGGAGTCTGACCTAAGTAAGTCGTTGCATATATGTTATAACTGGGTAGCTTGGTGTTCTTGTGGGACTCCTAACGGGGAGAGCAGGGGCTGTCTCTGACCGTTTTGCCGAATTTGCGACCTTCTTCTCTATTGGTTCGCCTCACCCAGAATTGCTGTCATGGCTATGTGCTTGCTCTTATTATAGCTTGTTATGCAGTATTTGTTTGATGTCGCTGGGAGGCCAGTTATTTTCTGAGGGGAGGTGAGGGTAAGGGATGCATCTGGGGATGGGGAGAGCCTGAAGAATAGAGTGGAGAAACTGCAGCAGGAATGAAGTATATGAGAGAAAAATGAAAAAAAATGTTACTTTTTAACTAATACACTGTATTTATTTAAATGAGGGACACCATGAATATAGTGCCCCAATACCACAAATTATGTAGTTGAATTTTGAGGTTCTTAGGAAATCACAGTTCAGCACATACAGAGTTCAGTGGATAAGTCTTGCTCTGGAAAAACTACCTTTGTGAACATGGTATCTCCCCTGCCTGGAATGTTTGAAAATTGATGCTCTTCTTATTTGCTATTCTATCAATTTCTTTTCAAAAAGATTTTTAGAAATATAATTTATTTCTATATGTACCGTTGTTTGTCATGCATATGTGTATTCAGTCTGTCCCAGCTACTTATCGAAGCCTTAAGAGTCTTTCTGACCTTTATGGCTGGAGTTGCAGATGGCTGTGTGATGCTGTGTCACCAGGGTCCTACGAAGGAGCTACTACTGTTCATAAACACTGAACCATTTCGTCATGCCTTTATCAATTTCTTAATTTTGTTTTTTCATTTTTCTTCAGAATAATCAGAAAATTAATGCATTTTATGCTAATATGACATTATAAACATGAGAAAGTCTTAGATTAATACTCAGGGGAACCATTGGAACTTTACACATAATATTTTAATGTACTGTTCTTTAAGAAGTAAAGTTTAAACAAATGACTACAGTGCTTAAATACTCATTAAATTTAAGGAATAGTTATAGTCATTCCAATATTTCCAATACCAGGTTTTAAATATAGTTCAGTGTTGGATTTATTATACCTTAAATTCTCTTAAAAATGGCATTAATGTGTGTGACCAAGAAAATATCGATGATTTTATAACCCATAAACAAAAATTGCTCTCAAGCACCATAATTACATATATTTAGTTAATCAATGGTAGACTTTAGTTTTTGTTTTGTTTTTATTGAAGTTCCTGTTGGCCTATTATTATTATATTAACAATTTTGCTTTTCATATTTTATACTTTGCTTCAATTTTGAACACTTTGTCATATTAATGCAGCTATTTATCTTTATTCTAATAATGTAATTACTGGTTAATAAAATATTTTTATTTTGGTCACTTTAGTGTATTATAAACAGATATTGCTTGGAATATTTTATTATTAAAAATCTAATCTTTTCCTAAAGCTGAAATAGTGTCATTTTTATTAGAGATAGTAATGGGTATTAAGTCATACATAAATCTTGGTAGAATTGGATGATACTTATTCTTGTCACTGCAAACTTAGCCAAAACACTTGAAGAGGCACTGGACCAAGAGGAGAATCTAGAAGTATCATATTACTAAGGAAATATGGTTTCCAAGTGCTTTATAAATATTCATCAATACCGACTAAATTCTGAGGAAAAAGTGAGCTCACTCCCCTAACCTCCAATAACATGTCTATAACATGTACAAGTAAGTCCAAGAAGACATAATGGAAAAGAAGGAGAAAGATTGTAAGATTATAATGAGTGGAATGACTTCTGGGAAAATCTGTTCTGAACAGGATTGGAATATTGCTATCATGAATGCTTAACAATAGTACTGCCTTCACAAGATGTGCAAAGACCATACTAATTAACAGGTGCACATGGGTGGAGAAAAATAAAGAGCTACAGGCAGTCAGTAGCTGGTGAGAAAGAAAGATTTTCTCAGGAAAACCCTCAAATTTGTGGTCAGCTCAAAACATGAAAATTAGGAAATTTTAGTTTAGATGCCTATACACACACATACATATGAGAGGAATCAATTGGACATATATAATAAATATATTATATATGCACATATACATAGTCTTTGTGTGTATGTATACATATATAAATATGAATGTTGAAAATAATAGAAGACAAATAGAATATATAACATAAGAGGAGCTGGTGGGAGTAAACAGAAGACAGGTTAGTAGGGAAAAGATATAATTAAACCAAAAGCAGTGTGCTCATTTATGCAATGAAATCTTGAAATAAATATGTGATAATCCTTACAAGTGATGTGATCACTTCTGCTAATCCAAACATGAAACACCACTCATATTTGGAATAATCATAGTAAAATATTATTAAAAACAATTGAATATTATCTACTTATGTTGCCTTCCATCGCATTTAGGTTATAGAAAGTCTGCTTTGAAAATATGAGATCAAAGACGGAATAGTTGAGATTTTTCATAGATTTAACATCTAGAAATAAGCAGGCTTTAGAACTGAGCCTAATCCTTGTGCTATCATTTTCTTTTACAAATTCAAAGGTCCTGCTATAAAAAGTACAATCAAGCCAATTTCAAGCAGAGCGAGCCAGGTCTATTTGCACATACCTGTGATGCCAAAGGTTAAATCTTCTTTCAATCTGTGTTTTCTTACTCCTTGAACTAGCATGATTTGCTCGCTGAATTAATCCCAAATAACCACTGTTTCTGTTGAGACTTCTTTTCTATTTTCTGTATTAAGTGAAGTAAATTATTTATTCAGACATATAATCAAACTGCTTCATTACACTTCCACTGAAACAGAACTCTAGACAGCAGTATCTAATGTTAGGAAATTGCAGAAAAGAGGCAATGCCAGAAAATAAGGAACTTATAAAGGAATTAGGAAATTTACATGACATTAATTGTCAATGCATTATTTATTCGTGGATTGAAAAAATGAGCTTTAAATATTTTTATATAATGAAATATCATATAATATAGAATGATACTCAATTTAATAAAAATAATCAGAAACCTTGATTAGTAAATAATAGTGAAGTTATTTAGCTGCACATCTAAAACGTTAATGAATATGAGCCATGTTGTCTCTGAAATATAGTCATTGAAAATGCTATATTACTCTTAACCTTCATGAATATTTAATTTGTATTTATTTTATTGATTAGCTAATTATGATTGTAGGTCTTTGTGGGTGCCTGTGCAAACTAGTGCAGCTGACTACAGTGGCCAAAAAAGGGAGTCAGTCAGACACTATAGAGCTGGTGTCATAGGCAGATGCACTAAACTTAGAAGCCACAAGAGTAATTAATGAAGGCTTTCAACTGCTAAAGGATCTTTTCAGTGCCTACTTCTTATTGTAATAAGATCCATAATTATTAACAGGTTAGGTATATAGAGAAGGTATTTTACATTTTAACATGCTTCTTAAGTGGTAGGATTGTAATCAGAATTATGCACTGCTAAAAATAAGTATTGCACATACATTTTACTATAATTGATATTCCTTGCATTAATAAAGTATTAAACATTGGTGAATTGCTATTATATAATAAATAATATTCTATCATAGCATTTCATTTGTGTATGTCACAAGTAAAAGTTAATTATATATTTTAGAAAGAGCATTGGCTTGATATATATTTGGTGGAATATCCTTATGTTTCAACTTACTTTAAATATTTTAATTAGGTTTATCTATTACATTTTATGTGAACGAGTGTTTGTCTTGCATGTATTTTTGTGTACCATGTGTGTCTCTTGTGCCTATGGAAGTCATAAGCAGCTACTGAATCCACCAAAACTAAAGTTTAAAATGATCATGAGTCTCTGAGTTCTGTGAATCTAATCTAGGTTCCCTGCAAGTCAAACAAATGCTTTTAACCATTAAATCATTTTTCCACGTTTCTTGATAGATCTTTTTTGTTAACGCATTTTCTATAGTAAGCTAAAATAACCTCCAAATTTACATACAAATAATTGGAGTACACTGCAGTATCAGCTTAGATTTATTGATTCAAATATCTTTTTTTTTAATCTACCATTGTCTCCCTCCCTGTCACTTGTGTCTCAGTCTTTGTCTGTCTGTCTGTCTGTCTGCCTGCCTGTCTGTCTGCCTGCCTGTCTTTGTCTCTCTCTCTCTGCATGATAATGCTTCCTTCCACTTAACATCTGTATACTATATTCACATCTTTTCTACATTTTCTTTCCCACTCAAATCTATGACCTTTTCTTTAATAATCATTAACACACACACACAAACACACACACACACACACATACACACACACACACACACACACACACACTATACAACCATTTCTTGTTGTTAACACAAATACATGTTTAGGAAGACTGCTTGGGATTTAGTATCTCATCTGGTGGCTCATTCCTGGAGGAGCCAGTATCTGTCTCTCTCAGTACACCTGCATTGCCTGCAGTTCTTCATGAAGGAGCAGAGGCACATGAGATGTACATAATCCATGTTGTGATCCAAACCTGTTGTCATTATTCATGTCTTACTTAGGCAACCATATTTTAGCAATTTCTTTGTTGCAACTATCCTGTATGTTCTTTCCATTCCTTTAAAAAGATTTCATTAAAATCTATTTCTAATAACAATATATGTTGTCACTCAAGACCTCTTGTGCTGATGTTCAATGGAATTGCTGCATTATGTTTATGCATGAGTAATTTTAATAATCCAAATTTATTATTAAATATTTATATTAATGAGTATATTACTATATGTGTGTTTATATAATTCATTTAGGAATACATTTGACCTAAGTTTCACACACTTTTCTTCTTACCCACATTTTGCCATTTTCAAGATATTTGTAACTTAACTTCTGTAAATACTAAAGTTAAATATATCAACATAGTTGATTTTATAAAAATGACATAAAACTTTGGAAACATTTTTTTTCTCAAACATGGATAGCAGATTTTAGAAAAATGTTCACCTATCAACCAAAATATTATTGTTTTCATTCCACATAAAATTGTAGAGAAATTGTATCTCTCAAAATAATCTTAAAATTTTATCTGAAGATAATATTGGAATTTACTCAGTTTTTATTAAATTCCATTTTGTTTTTATATTGGTTATTTTATTTGTATTTCAAATATTGTCCCCCTTCCCAATCTTCTCCCAGCAACCCACCATCCGATCCCCCTCCGCTTTGCCTATAAGAGGATACTCCCACACCCACACACTCACTCCAAACTCACGTCTCTAACACCCCCCTACGCTGGGGCATTAAGCCTCAACAGGACCAAGGGCCTCTCCTCTCGTTGATGGCAGGTAAGGCATCCTCTGTTACATGTGTCTGGAGCCATGGATCCCTCCATGTATACTGTTTGGTTGGTGGTTTAGTCCCTGCGAGCTCTCGGGTGGAGGATCTGGTTATTTGATATTGTTGTTCTTCCTATAGGATTCCAATCCCATTCATCTCCTAAAGTTCTTCCCCTAATTCTTCCACTGGGGTCTTGGGCTCAGTCTGATGAATGACTGTAAGCATCTGCATCTGTATTGGTCAGGTGTTGGCAGAGCCTCTCATTTGATACTGAAATTTAAATAAGTTGTTATATTAACATTCATGTAAATACTTCAGAAATATTTCTTCCATTATAAAAGCTAAAGTAATCTTTCACAAGACAATCACACACACACAGAAACACACACACACATACACATATCATTATTACACAGAATTTTAAAAAACAATTTTATGTCTTCAGTGGGATATAAAATTATGGTACATGTAATATGTTCAATTTGGAAAGCAACCAACTATAAAGACAAGAATTAAATATATAATTCCAGATAGATACTACAACTATATAATCTCCCCTTACACTTGGTTAAAAATACTTATTTTTTTCTTTATTTTCTACATTATTGTCTGAGAACTAATATTGGCTTAAAGGAACAAAGTTTACTTTTTCAAAAGGAACTTTACCAAAAACAAACAACAAATAAAACCCTCAAATCAACAAAATAACAACAAAAAAGCCTCATGAAGGTCAAAGCAATTGATCCAGTAGAAATGAAACTAACTTTGTGGCAAGTGAAATATGACAAGTTTGAAATAGACAAAATGAAATAAATATTCCTGTCTCAAAAACCAAGATATGCAAAAGAAGCAGGACACTTAACTTTCTATATGAGAGGGTTTGTGTGCAGCACCTATTCCTAAGACTTAAAATAATCTCAAATAATTTAGTAGACTTTTATACCTTCAAGAAAAGTGAGAGAATATTTAGATGGACTCACAAGCAGATTTTAAATAACTGTTTTCTGTAAAATAAAAATTTCTCAAGAAACAAATACATATATGAATTCACAATCATGCCCACACTCACATTCACTGACTCAAGGGAAAATTTTAACTCTTTAGCTGCCCAGATGAGATTTAGATCTAAGGGCTAATAGAGTCTGGAGAAGATGCTGAACAGGTACTAAGATGAGGATGAAAATAGTACGGTTGTCAGATTTGGTCTTCTCTACATATATCTGAATGGTGTGTGTGTGTGTGTGTGTGTGTGTGTGTGTGTGTGTCTGCAGATACATGTGTGTTTCTAAGTATTTCTGAGGGTGTTATGGAAAATCATAAACAGATTTTTAAAACAGCTGTTTTTAATTAAAGACGCTCTCAAGAAACAAACGTGATGCACAAGCATGCCCACACTCACATTTATTGACTCAAGGGAGAATCTCAATATTTAATCTCTTTAGTTCTGGTTAAATCCCCTCTAATTCTCGCTAGGGAAATCAGAGAAGATGGTGAGAACACAACACTGATTAATTGTCTGTATGGATAAAATATAGGATTACCCTATGATTTTATTATTTATATTAAACCTAAAAAAATCTCAGGTTTTAAAGCAGATGTTTTCTATGGAAAATAGAAATTTAAAAAATACTTGAAACTTCTCTGATACTGACATTTTATGTAACTTGTAAATAGAAGTAGAGGAAAGTGAGGATTTGTGGGAATCAAGGAAAAACCAGAAGAAAGAAAATACTCCTACTCTCTAATGTCTCAGAAATCATTATAAACATTACCTATAAAAAAGAAATATAAAATAATAAGCCTAAGTAAATTATATCATATATGCAAATCAAGGAAGAGCTTTGTGTTTACAAATAGGTAAATGGTTTTGTCTGGTGAGTGGTAAGGAGATCAATCATTTTTACCCTTCAGGCTTCAAAGGCAGAATTCATTTAACCTGGGTTTAAACGGTTTTAATCTTGCTTGCATTGTACCTCAATGGAAAAAAATTCATAAAATAACTTATTCCCCAAATCACTTCTAATGTTTCTTGTATCATATAGTTTCTTGTATCATATAACAAAATCAAATATTTCAAAATCCATTTTTAAAGTTTTCCATCTTGTACATTGTCTTATTATTTTTCAAGTATTTATTTTTCTATAAATAATTTTGAAAATGAAGGGCATGTAGGATGTGAAGTATAAGCATTACGTCACTATGAGTATAGTGAAGATTCTTGTAACAACAATAGATGCAGGCTTTTAAAGATATCTTTGCAAAGAAATAAACTGGTTGTATAAGCAAATCCATTTGCCAGGTAAAACAACTTGAAATAAGGTTTATATTCATTATAAAGACAATTCCATGTATAAAATTAGAAGGATAGGCTTGTAAGGGTTAAATTTCCAAATCCATTTGACATATAATTATAAATGTGAACTCCTAAACAATTTCATAAATTGTCAATCTTCTAGTTCAATATCCTTTTATTTTCTGGAAATAAAACATTTTTTTACAATATTTCCACATTTAAACTAAAGTTATCTTATATTTTTCAATATGCCAAGAATTGTCTAATGTAAGAAATTTAAGTTCACTTGTATTTTGGGTTTATTTTATTTTATTTTTTACACTTGTGATATATTCTTGGCTGACAGCTCTGTCTGTCTCTTACATTTACCTCACTTGAAAATTCAATTCTATATTTTCATACTAAATCAACTGGCAATGCTTTAAAAATTGACTATGAGAAAACTATTCAGACAGATACACTGTATTTGTTTGTTTGTTTGTCCGTTCGTTTTGTTCTGTATCAAATTGTAAAAGTTCTAACATTTTAAAATCCAGCAAATAAGGCTGTTTTATTGAGAAAATGACTTCCAATGGTCTTGTTGAAAAAGACATCTCTGATGTTTCCATTCATTAGAAATACATTTAGAGTTTTAGAAATTATGACAGTGAAACTCTGTTGGTTGTGATATGTAGGCCAATACAGCATGGTTCTTCTTAATTTCCTTCATAGTTAGAAGATATCTGCATTGTGAGTCCTGAGAGGGAGGTAGTGGGGAATGAACCACCAAGCCTGAACTAGATTAAGATAAATGGACCTCCACCAATTCACAATTAAGATGGGAGCCTGCCCCAACTGTTCTTTCTTCTTGGTTCTTCTTGAGGCAGTAGAAGTGGGCAGGGATAAGGCTTGGTCTTAAGACATACTTAGGATTGTTGAATAATAGGAAAATCTTTACCTATCTTAGGTCTCAGTCACTTTGCTTCCATAGCTGACCTGCATTCTGGGTTCTTCTGAAGTTATTCTGTTTAGTACACCATCATAAAATAGCAGGAGATTAAGTATAGTAGCCTTTGTTTTATCTTTTATCTTGCTACTTGAAGTGATTTTAGCCTTTATGTCTAAGTTCTTCAGATTTCTAAAAAGTTTCTTCAAAAGTTCTTCTCCTAAAAGTACTCTCAATATTTACTCTGAAAGCTATATCTTTCTCAGTTTTACTTGGTTTCAGTTCTGTCTAAAAAGTTCTCAGCTCTGTCTCCTCTCTTTATCCTCAGCACACATACATCATTCAGAATACATGATTACATGGTAAAAAGTTTACCACACATTTACACATACATTCAAATCATTACTCAAATGAGAAGTTTACAACAGAGAAAGTTTACATGCATATCTTCTAGGAGCACAATTATCTGGCTACACATACTTCATCTGTTATCAGCTTTGCAAGATAATGGAGAGTTACAAACCAGAACTTTTGTGACTCAGTTTTTAGTTAAGTTTTATATAGATAAACCCAGTAAATATTTTATTGTTTGTCCTTGAACCTCTAGAAAATCCTTAGTTACTTTTTTATGATCTTTAGTTAATGGTTTTACAACCTCTTGGAGTTTGTTCTAAGTTGCAGATACCTACTTGCTATCTCAGAAACAATGAACTTGTGACAATTGAAGACTTGCAGAGTTCTCTATGCAGTTTTGATTATCAGAGAGGATTTAATAGCAGCCCTATTATAAAAGAGCTTAATAATTACTAATGTAATTTTAGAAATTTTTATATGCCTATCATTAAGAATTAAGAAAACATCTACATGTCTACATAGCATCACTACAAGATAGTATAGTTTGTTGTACTGCATAAATCTGCTCAAAAGGGTGGGCTAACACCTAGTGATTAAATATATATATGTATATATATATATATATATATATATATATATATATATATGTATAAGGCCCAGAAGAATTCATTTTAGAAAAGATTCTTGCTATTAATATGCTTTTCTTGGTAATATTATATATATATATATATCACTATATATTATATATATCACTATATATATTATATATATCACTATATATTATATATATCACTATATATATTATATATATCACTATATTTATTATATATATTACCAGAAAAAGCATAATGTCTAAATGAGCAAATCCATCATAGATTTTAATTTATGGCAGACCCATCTCAGGAGGATCATCTGATAGATTTAGCTTCTCTTTGATGATTCCTGACACAGTTGCATAGTTTTCTCCTAAGGTTATAGTAGTTCAGTTAATATATATCATAAAATTTAAAGTCTAAGTGATGATAATGTTTATTATATGAGTTTTAATTCACCAGTTAGTACTTGTTTTACATACTCAGTGACATATGATTATAATGACAAAATTCTTAATGCTTTTAGTGGTATAATGTTCTTAGTAGTAGAAAAATCAGAGTCACATTTAAAGTAGACAGAGGAGGGAATTTAAAATTTAATAAAATTGAAAGATCCTATGAAGAATAAAAAGACTAGAATCGAGTATTAAGTGAAAAATTGGTATCTATATTTTTTATTAAGAACAAATCCTCTGTCATCAGTTCCCTAAATTCATAACTGCATATTGATTTTCTGTCTAAAATATAAAGCAGCAAAAACAATATTGCATGAGAATCCTGTAAAAAATTGTTGGGGGCCGACTTTTAGCAGAAAGCGGCTATCAGCTTTGCAGCCATCTTGAGCCATATACCCTGACATGAGATTTAAATTACAATAGCCTACAACAGCTGAGAACACTCCAATAATCTTGGTTTAGATACCTTGAGATTAAAGGTATGTGAGATTAAAGGTGTGTGAGATTAAAGGTGTGCAATTTAAGAGTATGATTTAGAAGTATAGAGATCAGAGTTAGAGACAAGACCTAAGGGCATGATTAAAGGTGTAACTTAGAGGTGTGGCTTAGAATTAAGACATATAAAATGCAGAGGCAGACAGTAGGATTCAGACATTAGGGAGACACAGCAGAGAGAAGACATTAGGGAGACACAGCAGAGAGAAGACATTAGGGAGACAACAGACGAGAGAGAGAGATTCATACACATCAGACATTAGGTAAAATCTGGCCTCACCCTCGCTCTTGCTGAACCCCCGACCTGCAGACCGGAGCAGCAGCTTGGGCCGGGATACAGTGGCCGCCCAAACGTGGGTCAGCCCGGGCCTCAACATTTTGCCTAGGCTGCAACATTTATTTTGGCGCCCGAACAGGGACTCGAGCTTGGGCCCCAACATTATTTTGGTGCCCAACGTGGGGCTAGTGTGGTCCCCAACATTATTTTGGCGTCCAACGTGGGGCAGCAAGAACGAGAGACCCAGTGAAGGACTTTATTAGAAGAAGGATCTGTTGATTGTCCCAGGAATCTGCCTCGTTGAGAAAGGTAAGGAAATGGGACAAGAGATTAGTCAACCTGAATCCAACTCTCTGTTTTGGTTTGCTTCGAGAAAGGTAATGAAAATGGGACAAGAAATTAGTCAGCCTGAATTCAGCTCTGTTTTGGTTTTGTTGTTTGCTGCTCACATGTGTTAATTTTCTGCTTTTTTTCTTGAATGCTGTCTTTTTTGTTCAAAATAAAAGGAAGCATAAGTTAGAATCCAAAATACAACCAAAGGTTGATGACAATTTGTCAGAGCCAGATTGTGCTGACCAAGAGAAAGAGGAAATCAAATTTTATGATGCTGAAATGCCCCCTCCCTATGCACCTCCACCTTCAAGTGCTCCCCCAACGGAGATGGTGGTTATAGATCCCATTAGGGAGTTACAGGAAAAAATATCTGTTCTTAAACAACAAATAGAGTTAGAAAAAGAGTATCAGGACTTAATTAATCAGCTACAAAAATTAAAGACAGGAAAGATGTCTCAAGAGGTAAACTGTGAAAATCCCCTGGCTCCTTGCATTCCTCAACCAGGAATCCAAAGGCAGTCCCTATCACCTAGCTTAAGATTAGCCACAGATCAGCCAGAGGAGGGAAAGGCTGAGGCTTTCCCTGTATCCGAGACTAGAGACAATCAAGGAGTTGCTTGGAGACATCACACAGGTTTTAATTTTCAAATTATTAAGGAATTAAAAAATGCAGTATCTCAATATGGTGCCACTGCTCCTTTTACTCTTGCAATTTTAGAGTCTGCTGCAGAGGAGTGGCTAACTCCTAGTGATTGGAATACGTTAGCGAGGGCAGTTCTTACTGGTGGAGACTATTTAATTTGGAAATCAGAGTATCGTGAGAATTGCAAAGAAACAGCTAGGAGAAATATTCAGGCAGGTAACGGTTGGTCCTTTGATGCCTTAGTAGGAGAAGGGCAATTTGCTTCTAGTGATAACCAGATGCAATATGACCCAGGTTTATTTGCTCAAATTCAAAATGCAGCCATGAAGGCTTGGCGTAAACTTCCGGTAAAGGGAGACCCTGGTGCATCTTTAACAACAGTCAGGCAAGGGCCTGATGAGCGATTTTCTGACTTTGTTCATCGATTAATGACAACAGCAGGAAGGATTTTTGGTAATGCAGAGGCAGGTGTAGATTATGTGAAACAACTTGCATATGAAAATGCTAATCCTGCCTGCCAAGCGGCCATTAGACCTTATAGGAAAAAGACAGACCTTACGAGGTACATCAGACTTTGTTCTGACATAGGTCCCTCTTACCAACAGGGCTTAGCTATGGCGGCTGCTATGCAAGGAAACTCAGTAAGAGATTTTTTGGCAAGACAGAAAGGCATGTTTTAAATGTGGTAAGCCTGGACACTTTGCAAGAGATTGCAAAGTAGAAAATGAGTTAAGCCAGAGACAGCCCAGAAAACAGCCTAGGCTCTGCCCAATTTGCAAACGTGGAAGGCATTGGGCTAGTGATTGTAGGTCTAAACAAGACACACAAGGTAAAACCCTTTCCCATAATCAGGGAAACAGGAACAGGGGCCAGCTCCAGGCCTCGAACCGACGCAAGTCAAAACAGGCTTATGGAGCAGTCAGCTTCTTACCAACAAACACCAATCCCTCTCTGAACTCAGTCGAGCAACACCAGGAAGCACAGGACTAGACCTCAGTTCTGCCACCCACACAATATTAACCCCAGAAATGGGATCTCAGGCCTTCCCATTAATCTCTGGGGGCAGAGATCTGTTATCCCAGTTGGGATTGATTATGTGCAGCTCCAATGAAGTAATCATGGCTCAAATGATAGACTCTGGATTTTCCTCCAGGGAAAGGATTAGGAAAGAGTGAAGAAGAGATTATCTAACTTAGATCAGGCCAGGCGGTGGTGGCGCACGCCTTTAATCCCAGCACTTGGGAGGCAGAGGCAGGCAGATCTCTGAGTTCAAGGCCAGCCTGGTCTACAGAGTGAGTTCCAGGTTAGCCAGGGCTACCAGGTCCTCTCTCTGAAGGAAATACCAAGGCAGAACTAGCTACTTGTATAGCTGCAGTGACTTTATCAGATCAGAAATCTAATTTGGATCAGGCCATAAAGGCTCATGAGTTACATCACCTTAATTCTAAAACTTTAAAAGGTATGTTTAAAATTACTAGAGAACAAGCTAGACAAATAGTTAAACAATGTCAATCATGTGTTAAACTTTTACCAGTTCCTCATTTGGGTGTAAATCCAAAGGGACTGATATTAAACAGTATCTGGCAAATGGATGTTACTCATTATAATGAATTTGGCAAGCAAAAATATATACATGTATGTGTAGACACATACAGTGGTTTCATTTATGCAACATTACAAACTGGAGAAGCAAGCAAGCATGTGATTGCTCATATGCTTGCTACAATCGCTGTATTGGGTGTGCCTAAACAGATAAAAACTGACAATGGCCCAGGTTATACAAGCTCCAGTTTCCACCAATTTTGTTAAAAATTGGGAATACTACATAAAACAGGTATTCCATATAATCCACAGGGCCAAGGTATAGTAGAAAGGGCACATCAAACCATTAAATGTCAATTTGAAAAAAATTAAAAAGGGGGAATGGTACCCTACCAAGGGATCCCCCAGAAATATCCTTCATCATGCACTCTTCATTTTAAATTTTTTAAATTTGGATTCTGAAGGAAAATCTGCTGCAGATAGATTCTGGCATCCTGATACCAAAAAGAATTTTGCAACAGTCCTCTGGAAAGACCCATTAACTGGAAACTGGAATGGGCCAGACCCAGTGCTTATCTGGGGAAGAGGTTCTGTTTGCATATATTCCCAAACTGCAGATGCTGCACGTTGGCTGCCAGAGAGACTGATTAAACAAATAGATAACAATAACAAATCCAGGGAGGAGAAACCCCCTGAGAAGCGTATTTTTTCTTCACAGGAAACATGAAGATGCTTCACAATTGCCTTCAAACTGGAACAGATCAACGAGTAAACCTGACTTGGGAAGTTATCAGTGCTGAAGGAGACATCACCACCCATATCTCCAGGGTGTCTCTATTGGACTCTTGATTCCCTGACTTATGATTTAGTGGGGAACTAGATTGTTTTAGATTTAGTGGGAATTTATATTGTTTAGACCCAGGAGAAAACCCACTACCACAGTTATTATAGTTGTTTTTTGGGATTTAGATTGACTAGAGCAGGAACAGGGATTTCCTTAGTTTTCTTTAGATCAAAGCTATGATCAGTTTTGTATTTCTATAGATTTAGATTCTGATATAAGACATTTATAAACAGAATAGAAGAGGCTTACACTTTTTACTCCTATAATAGAGGGAATTATATGTTGCCCTTTAAAAAGAGTGTTGCTGTCATACTAACTATTCAGGCATTGTTAAGTCTCTTGTCTTTTGGGTCCATGCGGTTCAACAAATTGATGGATTTTGTATAAGATGCTATTCAAATGAAACCCACACAGGTCCATTATTACAGGCTGGAAGTAAGGGATTGTAAAACCTCTGTCATCAAGACTAATGAGGTATATCCCCTAACTTAGGAGCTAAGCTGGATAGTCAGTGACGGGTAAGACAGCATACCAAGACCCTTGCCCCTAAAAGAAGGGAGGCCTCACCATCCTAAGACAGGAGCTCAACCAATGGCTGTTGAGTATCCAAGGATGGGAAAGGGAGGCTGGGGTCCTTTGCTCCAACCTAGGACAGGCACGGTTTCCGTAAGTTTCCCCAGCCTTCCCTTTTAATAAAAAATTTAAAAAGGGGGACCTGTTGGGGGCCGACTTTTAGCAGAAAGCGGCTATCAGCTTTGCAGCCATCTTGAGCCATATACCCTGACATGAGATTTAAATTACAATAGCCTACAACAGCTGAGAACACTCCAATAATCTTGGTTTAGATACCTTGAGATTAAAGGTATGTGAGATTAAAGGTGTGTGAGATTAAAGGTGTGCAATTTAAGAGTATGATTTAGAAGTATGGAGATCAGAGTTAGAGACAAGACCTAAGGGCATGATTAAAGGTGTAACTTAGAGGCGTGGCTTAGAATTAAGACATATAAAATGCAGAGGCAGACAGTAGGATTCAGACATTAGGGAGACACAGCAGAGAGAAGACATTAGGGAGACACAGCAGAGAGAAGACATTAGGGAGACACAGCAGAGAGAAGACATTAGGGAGACAACAGACGAGAGAGAGAGATTCATACACATCAGACATTAGGTAAAATCTGGCCTCACCCTCGCTCTTGCTGAACCCCTGACCTGCAGACCAGAGCAGCAGCTTGGGCCGGGATACAGTGGCCGCCCAAACGTGGGTCAGCCCGGGCCTCAACATTTTGCCTAGGCTGCAACATTTATTTTGGCGCCCGAACAGGGACTCGAGCTTGGGCCCCAACAAAAAATATGTGGAGTAAAATCTCTTACTAGGTATAGGCATTCCAAAATAAATGTTGTCTATTAGCAAGTGTCTTATACTTAATAACATTTCTTAGTTAGGGTTTTCATTGTGCGAGGAGACACCATGACTAAGGAAACTCTCAAAAATGCAAGCATTTAACTGAGGCTGGCTAACAGTTTCAGAGGTTCAGCCCATGATCATAATGGCAGGAAGCATGGCAATGTGCAGGCACACATGTGAAAGACAGAGCCAAGAGTTCTACATTGTGTGGACAGGAGGCATCATATTACTCTGTGACACACTAGGTCTAACTTGACAATAGGAGACTGCAAAGCCCATGCCCATGGTGTACAGTCCCTCCAACAAAACTCCAGCTACTGCAACAATGCTACACTTGAACAGTGGCATTTCCTGGAAGCCAATCATTCAAACATTTGGGTTTTAAATGAAAACCAACTCTTGTACATAGCTACTTAAGGTGACTAAACATTATTATATATTAAAACATATGTTTATAAACCATCAAGAATTGTGATATACTTGAAAATTTGACAATATTCAAAACTCTAAAAAAGCTTTAAAAAATAGAAATTCCTTAGATATGATTCACATAGAAATTTATATTAATTGATACTTCCTATGATAAAAATTGTATCACAAGTGATGTAACATGGGCTATAGATATTGTTGACTTGTTAAGAGCACTTGTTGTTCTTGGAAAGGACCTAGGTTTACTTCACAGTACCCTTGTCAGGCTCTCAGAACTCCCTTTAACTCCAGGAAAATTCAATACCATTTTTGGCATCTGAGGGAACTGATATGCATATGTTGAATATTACATACAAATTCAACTAAAATAAATGCATGTTTCTAAATGATGCCATAATCTTTTAAGGCACACACCTGTTTTCTAAGAATAGGGCTTATAGAAATGTCTCATTCTCTTCATTGCAATTGACTACCACAGAGACGTGTCTAGATCTAGTACATTAAAACATGTTTGTTGTTTGAGACTGAATATTTTATATTGTTTCTTTGCACATTTTATGTTTTAGAAATTAGTTAATTTTGTGTTACCACCAAATTGCAAGTACATGAAACTAAAAAGGACTGTGAGGTTCACCTATATTGCACAACAATCCACCATACATCCTGATCCATTGAAGCCACTAAAGAACTTCTTTCAGCATAGATTTAAGGAGGAAAACCTCTAAGTTTATCTGTGATTCTCACTGGAAAATTTTAAAAATAATTAGTGCACTGTAAAACAGAATCAAACATTTTTCTATTTACTTTACAATTTAGAAATGAGAGACATTTAGATAGTCACAAATAGAATAATAAATCTACAGGACAGTTTTACTTACTTTTTTTTTGGATATTTTATTTACGTACAATACAGATGTCATCCCCTTTCCTTATTTCCCTTCCCTAGAACCCTCTATCCTATCCCCCATCCTCCGTTTTGCTTTTTTTTTTTTTAGTATTTTTTTATTTAACATTTTATTTACATTTAAGATGCCTTCCCCTTTCCCCATTTCCCCTCCCTAGAAAACCCCTGTGCCTTGCCCCCCCTTTCCTTTTTGCTTTTATATAATTTTTTAAAATGTTAATCAAAGGATTTATAAGTTTAGTAATGCTCAATCAGAAGTGTAACCCAATACCCAACCTAGATATAAAAACTATCTTTGACTGGTGGAGACCTGTGAACATGTGCCTCCATACCCCTCTCTCTTTCTGTCTCTCATCACCTAGCTTCTCCTCTCCCTCATCTTCTCTCCTTACTCCATCTCTTCCTCTCAATACTCCTTCCTACTTAGCTCCTCCTACATATCACTCTTCCTGTTAAAGTAAAACTTTTCTCTCAAAATACAGTTAGAGCATACTTATTCCTAATTGTGCCAGTGAGGTACAAGATAGTCCTAATACCCAGTCCATCATTTTTTTGACTAACCAGAACCTCTGTCATCTCTTCTAACTAAAACACTTACTTTTTTATCCTGGCTTTTTTTTTTTTTTTTTTTTTTTTTAGCTTTAGAGTGAATGTCAGCTGAAAACTATATACTCAGATCTTTTTTCTCAAAGTAAATAGCCAGGATTGTCATTCCCTGGGCTTGGGGACTAATGTGGTTAATAATGGTCTGTCTTTCTAGGGAAAAGTAGTGGTCTTGTTGGAACAGGGAGGATTAGCTAGGACTTATTGCATAGCCATAACCTATTGGTAGAAATCTGTATAATTATTATCAAGATGAAATTATAATTTCTTAAATGGTACAAAACTTACTTTGATTTCAAATTTAAGGTTTTCATTGGCACGAGCTTCTTATTAATATAAAAGTGAGATGAATATTGATACTCTCATGGGCATTGTGCCTGTATAACACATTTAGGAATACAAGGCCTAGACCCAGTCCTTCTCTGACCTTTTTAACTGATTTGGGATGGTTAACCAGGGCTAGACCCAGTCCTTCTCTGACCTTTTTAACTGATTTGGGATGGTTAACCTATGAGTTAAGGGACTATAGCAAATTCATGGCTTTGAGTTTATTGTTAGGAGGTTTCCCATATTTTATTTAGAAATAGCTGAGAAGAGTGAACAGACAACAGTCCAGGTGACTTTACATGGATAGTTGGTTTTCAAAACGTCAGAAGTCCATAGAATTGACTCTACAAATATTTCTATATTAATATTCATTCTGATTAGAGACCTGTCTGCTCCTGACAGCTTCCTGTTGTGAATTCTATGAAGAAATTGAGCATCCTTGGTGTTATGCCAGTTGTGTGGTGACAGCCACTAGGCAAGAATTGCCTCTTTCCATCTACAGACAAATTACTGTCCAGAAGAGGACACACATGCAGAATAGTCGACTGATTATATCTGCCTAGACAGAGTAATCAGCCCTTAATAATCCTGCATCACTAAGGTCTGTCAGATGACTCTGGGCCAGAAGGCTGAAGATTTGATGCTCGAACGTTCGGTAGTATAGGGGCTTTTCAGGTGTTCAGCGGTCTCTATAAATTGGCTAAGTTTTAGAAGCTACGTTTAGTGCTTCCCATAACTTCAGTTAACTCAGTCATTCTGGATTTACTTACTTTTAATTATTACCTTTTGCATCATTTCTTCCAATTTCCATTCCTTGGAAAATGGAAACTCAGGTACAACCGGAGCCACTGTCTGAGGCTTCCACTGTCTTCACATGCTTCCAGTGCTCACAAGATCTCTTTATTTTTTGTTTAAAGGGAGAAGAATTAGAGTACACATTTGTGTTAAGAATGGGCCTATAGACTAAGGCTAGCTTTGTTGGTAGAGTTTTGTTAGGGTGAGGTTGGTCTGCAGTTTCTTTCTAAGATGAATTCTGACTTACATTTGGTTCCACAAGTGCAGCAAGGTGCTGCAGTGAGATGAAGCCTAGAAGACTATATTCCAGAATAAAACAAGAGAATAATGGCAAGGACATACAAAAGGAAGAACTTAGAAAAGGGAAGTGCAAAAAAATGATGTTTGATGAAACCATACTAGCAGGGCCCTTTGTAGTAGTTAAGCTAGCTATAGCATATAAACAGCAGTGAGAAAAATAAAAGTGGTGCATTCTTGAATAGAACCCAGTCTTGTATCTCAGACTATCATTACCCTTCTTTCCATGACTGTGTGATGTCTATGGTTGTGTTGGCCATTATATATTTTTGATATACTGGCTTGCACATATGATTGAGCATTTTAATATGGATAGGGGTTGGGGCAAAACAGGTGGATCTCTGGGATATACTAGTCAACTGAAAGCCTCATAAGACCCCAAATTGTTGTGGAGAAAAATATATTTTATAAGACTCTGTCCTCCTCATTCAGGCATTTGTGAATGCTTACCCACAAGTACCTGTACCTGTACACATAAGTCATGGCACATTTACATACACACATGCACACAGACATAAGAATGTACTCATGTCACTCATACCTATATTCACAAATAAGCTTAAGTACGTCAGATCATTGTAAATTTTCCTAGTGTTTCATCAACAGACACAATTTTTCATATCTCCTAAGGTAAATAGTTATAATGAAACATAACCTCAACCACTTTACTGTTATAAAATACTACAGGAAGATAAGAAAATATTAGATGGACTTTGAATGTCAAAATAGTAGACAGACAAAGCTAGTCGCAGTTCTGTGATAAAATAAGGCTTCTAGACAAGATGTTAATGTTGTTTTTCTATTACTAAATTTGAAATGGATCAGTGTAATCTAATGTTTAACACTGACAAAAATATAAATACAGATTTCTACTTGGTAGAGAAATATCATATATGATCAGAAGGGGAAAACACATACTTAGAAATACAACGATCTCTAGAACTAAATTTCTCAGAATATTTCCTTATCTGATCAAGTTGGAGCAACCTGGTTTATCTTTTATCTTTAATTCATGATTACGTGTGTGCATTTGTGAATGAATGATAAAATGTCTGAATATAATATACAATGTAACTTACTGGCATATATATGATTTATGCTTCCAAGGATAGTAATTCTTTTAAATCAAGGTCCTAGGTGTCTTTCAGAATAGCACCAAGGAAGCAGGTTGCCAGCGCAAAACAAGATTCATTAAAACAGCTGAAGACAAGGAGAACGAATGCTCATATATGCTTGATGATCTCTAAGATGAAAGTAGAAGTTATTGGATGCCAGGTCTCAGAATGTTTATTAAATGGTAGTTTTGAAGAAGGTAACAGAGCAGAGCGAGTCCTGGGAAGCCTGAGGGACTAACTGTACCTAATTTCAACGTAGCTGTGATTGCAATTCACTCAGTCTTAAATGATCAGCAGTAGCAGGTTGGATCTACTGCACATGTTTAGTTCTTCCCGTTTGCTCTCTTTCACTGTCTTAATATATTTGAGAAGAATGGCTAGCAGTGCTGTGATGAAATCAGAGCTGGAGGAGCAGTGATTGAGTTCCTCTGAAGTGTCCCATGGAGTGGAAGTCAGTGTTCATAGCTCACTCCGTCACCAGCAGTTGTTACATTCATTAGATTATTTCAAAACATAAAATGCTAGATCTGATCTAATATTTTAAGAAGTACTTTTGATTCTCTTTCCATGTACTTCTACTCTCTTAATCTGTCTTCTCTTTTGGTTTTAATTGAAACTATATGTCATATCAGCTTTAATTTTCCCCAGTTGTCATCATTTGCTTTATTTCACAAGAGTTCTTCTAGTAAGTTGTCTCTGAACACAAGTGCCATGTTATGATTTAGGCAGAAATATCAAAGGAAGAATAGATAAAATGATTTAATATCAGATCCTGGGCTGAATTCCAGAAGAAGACACTTTGAACTTATGTCCTTAATGAGGCTGAAATTAGTGGAACCAAATAATTCTTTGGAAAACATAGTAGTTTAGAGTTAAGTTTAAGTAGTAACATGAGTCTAGAAATGTGAAAGGGGAAAGGAGAGGAATGCCAGAATGAGAAGTGGTAGGTGGGCTCAAGCTATGAGATAATGCCATAGAAAGGGTAAATTGAAGGAGTAGGTCATAAAAACTGAGAAAATGTTAAAACACAATGCACCAACTAAAGGAAAAAATGTAAATAATAAAAATACAATAAATAAACAGTAAAATAAAACATAAACCATCTATTTCACAGTATAAATATCAGCTTAAATGTCTTTCTAGTGGGAAAGATAGGATTCTTCTACCTGTTTAGATTGTTTTTATATCAATCTCCATAGCCTGTGCTGGGAGAACTGAGCATCAATGATTCATTATAACCAATGACCACACCAGTTCACATGAGGAGGAATTCTCTGATGGATAGCCATTATTTGCCAGTGTCTACTATTTTGGGACCTTCCACTTGCATGTCATGATCTTGATTCTGGTACTTGGAGGATTGTGATATCTGTGACAGGAATTTGTGACTGAAATGCTGGTGATCTGCTGATGAAATGCTGGTGGTCCTATTAGCATTTGCTTACTTACATTAGAAAACCCTACCAAATCTCCACACATTGTATGTGGTTTGTCCAGGAAATAGCCGTGGAGATGTACCTACTATTGTGAGTCTCTTGGTTTTAGATTCTTTGTCACACTAGTTTCTATCCCCATAACCTCCTCTGGCCTGGCTGCCTCTCAGTGTATGCTCTATCCAATATCTTGTTTGGGTTTTCAAGTCTGAGCCATGCCAAAACTGTGGCTTTTGGCTCACATAGTCCCCAGCACTCCCCTGGCAGATAAGACATTTGCAGTTCATTTCCAGTTTCCTGGACAACAGCATCATCTCCTGGATCTTCCAAAACCACTGTGTCAAAAGGTGGCAGAGGCTTCAATAAAACCATCCAGAATGTTGATACAGATCCCAAGAATGTCAAGATGCCTTGTTGCTCATTTTGGTACTATTGAGCCTAAGGACACATAAAAATTCCTTGTAAAAGGAACACCATTTTAAAACTAGAAAGGAAGAGCTTTTGTTATTTTCTTTAAAAAATTTTTTAACATAGAGAGATGACACAGAATCATCGTAGACAAATACAAAACAGCAGTTATAGCTAAACAGTAAATAATATTAAGCCACAAAAATTATGATAGAAAAAAGAATATAGCATTGCTAGTTATGATGTAGTCATGTGTAGTACTTTAAAATCTTCAAAAGTGATTTCATCCTATGTAGTTATTATTTCATATTTTTGTTGATTTTTAATACAGGCACTCTGAAGCCCTGGCTGGCCTGGAAATCAATATTTTGAACAGAATAGTGAATCTTACAGAGATCCACTCTGTCTCCAAAATGTTAACTGAAATATTAAATCATCAGTATACTATTTTTAAAAATTAAAGTATCAAAAACACAGAAATTAAATAGTGCTATCCTTCTAATGTTTGATTTTTCTTGAATTATTTTTTGAATTCTACTAATTATAGGATGTCAATAAATCAGAAATTTCAGTAAAATAGAAAAATAATTTCAATTACTATTAAATCAACTATTACATTATCTTTCTCAATGACTAGTATTGCATGTGCACACTGAGAATAGAAACGAAACTTCATCCAGTCCCTCAAAACTGAACCATTAGTAAAAGTATACATAAAAAGATACATCAAAACAATAATTTTCAAATGAATCAAACATTATTCATGTATTTTACTTCATGATCTAATTTATACATATTAAATCAAGAAAAAATAGAAATGTGTTCTTCCATTCTAACATGATGTGTTTGCATCATACCTCAAAGCAATTTTCACAACCTTGTGCACAATACAATTTTTCACACACATACACTCACACATATATGCTACTTGCTGCATTATTGACATTTCTGAAATTTAAATTGTGTTCTGAATTCATAAGGCAGTCCAAAAACTTGATAAGCCTATATAAATCATTCTAAACTATTTCAATATAATTATGGCATTTATGATAGTAAATATTTCAGATACTTCACGGTCCTATTATCTTATTACTTATCCACTAACAAATAAAAAATGTGAATCATTTTAGCGCTTTCATTCATGCTTTGATTAGCACTAAAGACCGAAAATTTTTTATTTGTAAGAGCTTATAAGCCTATCAAAACTAGAAACCCCTCATTCCCTGCTGGGACCTTTTAATTTCTACCCTTATTGTTCTCAGAATACATCAGTTAAGTAGTACTTCCTATTATTTTAAGCTAGCTTAATTTCACAAATAATTGACAATTGAACAACACTATAGAGAAACTAACATTTTGTTATATATACCCGTGAATCCCCCCCAACTCTGAGTCTAACACATCTCCTCACTCACCCAATCTACATTTTTTTTTCTTTCTCTCTATCATTAGGGGAAAAAAACAAAGTAAGACAAAACAAATAAATAGAAAAAAAGCCAAAGAATAAGCATAAGAAGCACATACAGCTGCAAAAAAATCTTACACAGAAATCCATAAAAAAAAAGCATATGAAAGTAAAAAGTCCTGTAGGAGTTAAAAAACAAAAGCCCAGACAAAGCACTGTGAGTCACACACACAAAAAAGAACCCCAGACAAAAACGAACAAACAAACACAAACTTCAAACATACTATGGGCTTCTTTTGTGTTTGTTATCTACTATTGAGTATGGGCCTACCATGAACGTGGTTTTTATATTCTATGAAACTCTGTTAGAGAAAACTATTCTCCCTGATTTGGAATTGTTGTCAGTTGGAGACAATTTTGGGGATAGGGATAGGGTTTATATTGACTTTCCTTCTCAGTTCCATAGCACCCATCCACTTGCCTTAGACCTGTGTAGGCCCTATACAGGCTACAACAGTCTTTTAGTTCATATGTATTTCAGCCCCATTCTGTTTCCAAGACCTTACTTCCTTGATGCCTTTCATCCATACTAGCACTCACAGTCTTTCTTCCTCCTTGTCTACAGAGTTTTCTGAGTCCTGGGTGGGAGAGATTTGTTGAAGACCTCTCATTTAGGACGGAATGTTTCAGGGTCTCTCACTCTCTGCACACTGTCCACTACTGAGTCTTTATATTTTCTCCCATCTCTCTAGGGAGTACTAGGCTTCTCTGATGATGTGTGAACAGGACACTGATGTATGAGTACAGAAGATTGTCATTAGAATTGTTTCTTTGCTATGTTCTTTAACAGAAGAGCAACATTTGGTTTTGCTCTAGTTTGGCATATCTAGTTTCAGATACTTGACCACCAGAGTAGTGTCAAGTTCCATCTCATATAGAGGGCCTCAGGTATTGTTGGTTACTCCCACAACTTTTCTCTTACTGTTGAATCAGCATATTAGGCAGGCAGGTCGCCATTTTATAGATTGTATAGACCATGGACTAGGTCCTGACCATTGATGTGTAGATAGCAATAAACAGTATTGACAATAGCTTCGCTGTTTTAGGGTTTCCATAGGGCCCCTTTGGACAACAGCTCAAATACATGTAACACAGTTTGGGAGTGGAGGTTTCTTTTGTTGGTGTTAGATGTCTAGAAGGGACTCTGTCTCCTCTGTTATTGGGTGATTATATTTAGATTGCTTTCATGTGCATATATCAAGGCCTTTACTGAAACAAATTTCTACATGATCCCTCTAATGGACCATAGTTTTAGTTGTTTCTCCCTGTAGTTTCTCATTTAATCCCGTCTTCCACATTTCACACCACCCCATCCAACCATAACTCTATGTTCTATTTCCCTTTTTGGGGAAAATTCTTCCTCCACACTTATCCCTTACTATCTACATAAACTCTTTATATATAACGAGTTTAGCCTCTTTTTCAAAGACTTAACAGCTAAATTCCACATCAAGATAATACACAACATATTTATCATTTTGCGTCCATGTTACTTAACTCAGGATGACATAATATTTTCAGTATTAGTTTTTTTTAAGATTTATTTACTTGCTTATATTATATGCAACAGTGTTTTCCCAGTATGTATATATCTTTTTGAAGTTGTCAGATCCCCAGGAATTGAAGTTATAGAAAGTAGTGAGCTTCGACATAGGTGCTGGAAATTGAACCTGGGTCCTTTGGAATATCACCCAGTGCTCTTATCCTTAAGAATCTTTACATATTCAGAGGCAGATGCTCACAGCTAACCACTGATCTGATCAAGGGGTTCCCAATGGAGAAGTTAGAGAGAAGAGTGAAGGAGCTGAAAGGGTTTGTGTCCCCATGAGGAGAGAAACAATACCAACCAACCAGAGCTCCCCAGGGTCTAAACCACCATCCTGGGAGCTCATAGGGAGGGACCCATGATGCCACCTGTATATGTAGGGGAGGATGGCCTTGTTGGGCATAGGTGGGAGAGGAGATCCTTGATCCCTTGAAGGCTGAACACTGGGGGGGGGGGGGGAATCCAAGGGTTGGGAGGTGGGAGTGTGGGAGTAGGTGGGGGCACATCCTCATAGAAGCAGGAGGAGGACATTGGAATAGGAGGTTCCTGGGTGGTGGGGGGAATGAGGTAAGGGGATAAAATCTGAAACGTAAATATAATATCCAATTTAAAAAGGAAAAAAGAATCATTTTTTCCTTTTTTCTTTTTTTAATTGGATATTTTCTTTACATTGAAGATGTTATCCCCTTTCCCCATCTCCCTTTACTGCCCAGGAACCCCTATCCTAACCCCCTCCTCCTTCTTCTATAAGAATGTACCCCCACACACCCACCCACTCCCATCTCCCCACCCTTTAATTTTCCCACACTGGTGAATGCAGCCTTCATAGGACCTATGCCTGACAATGCCATCTTCCGCTACATATCCAGCTGAGGAAATGGGTTCCTTCCTTTATGCTCCCAGGCTGGTGGTTTAGATCCTGGGAGCTCTGGTTGGTTGGTATTGTTGCTCTCCCCATGGGCTGAAAACCCCTTCAGCTTCTTCAGTCTTCTCTCTAACTCCTTCATTGAGAACATCACATCAGTTCAATGGTTAGCTGTGGGCATCAGCCTCTGAATATGTCAGACTCTGGCAGACCTCCAAGAATCTTTTGATATTAAAATATTTACTGACCTTTTATAGTATAAATGAGTGTTGTTGATTTTCAACAGGTGAAGAAGATATTCATACCTGTCTATTTTGATATTTATTGACTTATTAATGTGGTCTGTATAATTTCTGTTCACATGTGTTGCCTGAAATTATACACATACTATAATGGAAGAAATTCTCAATGTGGAACTTTCTATTATGGGAAGAATACCACTGTCCTTTTGTTTCTATTATTTTTTTCCTGTACTTGAAGGAGGTAATCCCATGTATTTTTCTTTACTTCCCAATGTGAAATCAGAAATTACCAGTGTATTCAGAATATTCTTGTTTTGTCTTAAAGCACAAATACACACTCCAAGCCACACACATATACAATGAAATGGATCCATGCCAATGGCAGAGGCAGAAAGGCAAGGGTTGGAGAGATCTTGAGGGAAAGGGAGAAGAGATAAAATGAGAGAAGAAAAGGTAGAGGAAACAGAGACAGTGACTACTGTGCATTTGAGTTTTAACAATGCTGTAAAAGTGACCAGGATTGTCATTTACTTCAATGTATGTATGATGTCCTATCTTCATGAAAATTCCCATAATCACATTCAAAGAGTTGAGTATATATTGTCAAGTTTAATTCATTTTTCTATCCTCCCTTTCTCAAGTTTAATCTGCAGTTTTTGATAATATCTGAGATGAATGAGATGGTTAAAATAATAACATGTCTTAATTGTTGTTGTTTGTATGTTTGATTATGAGGGGCAGGTATGCCCATGTATGCATTTGTGTAAGGATGACAGATGGCAACTCCACTATTTCTACTTTCCTTTTATATGAGGCACATTTTCTCACTGGCTTTGACTTTCTGAGGTAATCCACACTGACTGGCGACAAAGTCTCAAGCATCTGCCTGACCAGCAGTACGCTCATAAGCGTGCTACTTTGCCTTATTTCTTTATTTTTTATTTTATTTTTGTTTGTTTTCTGAGGATCAGGCCAGGGTCCATGTGTCTGTATGACGTGCACTATATCAAATAAGTGACTTTCCTAACACAGAAGGTGATGTATTTCTGCCATCTTTTTGTGTCATATAAAAAAACCCTTTTCTTCTGGCAATATAGCTTATAACTGTAATGCCTGAGCTTTGGGGACTGAAGTGGTAAATTTAGTTATATTGAGTCATTTTCTTGTTGCATTTAGCTGAACAGTAGTATTTGTTTTAACTAGAATATACAGTCTCAGTAATTTGGTCAGAAAAGCTCTGTAGGAAATTGGTTTCATCTTGTGGACTGGACCTTAAGTCAAGCCAGAAATTTGCTAGTTATTCCTGCAACCTTTGTGCCACCATTGTCCTAGCATATCTTGCAGACCAGACCCCATTGTAGATTGAACGGTTTGAAGGTAGGCTGGTCTTTACCATTTCTCCGTTGGTAGTATACAGAGTAACTTCTTGTACTTTCAACATTAAATCAGTAGTGGTGAAGGCTCTTTGAATATATCAAGTCAACCTATATATGTTCAATGAGGTATATAGATATTGCCTTCAACAATTGGACGTTCTCATCAGTTTGGGGAGATAAACATGTAGCTTGGGCATCAGACTACATTTGGGAACTACTTTGGCCAACCTCAATTAGATGTAATCCAATCTTAGTTTTGGAAGCTTTGTTTCATGACAAGAGGTAGATAGCCACTTCTGACTCTGTCGCCCACGGTTTTGATGATTCCATTTACACTACCCTTATACTAGCCCCCAGTGGGTCTTAATTCTAGATCTTTGTATCAAATTCCCTCTTTTCTCTACCTCTTCTCTTACTTCCCCACTTGATCTTTCCCTTCCACTATCACTTCCTACTCCCCCATCTACAACTACCTATTTCATTTTCTTTGCTCAGCAGAACTATCTCCCTGTAGTATGCTCTACTGTTGTAGATCTTCAAATTATAGCTTGTATATCATTGATTTAACAGATAATATAAACATATAAGCCAAGGCAGGAGGATCAGGATTAGTTTAAGGTCATATTCTTATACATAGCGATTTTAAGGCAAGCCTGGGCTACATTAAAACCCTGACGCAAACAGACACAAAACAATAAAAAAATAAATAAATAAAACATAGAAAAGTGGAAGATTATATAGGTAAGAGTCAGGCAGGAGGATCATGAATTTGAGACAGCTGACCTTCATTAAGGAAGACACTATCAGATGTAGAACACCCACCTAAGTTACAGAGTCAGAATGTTTTAAAAGGCAAAATATTTGAATGAGTTAAAGAAATCAAATGAAACAAGCAAAACAAACTCAGATGGGTATGCTGGCTTGGACTGGAGGTAGAGGAAACATTAGGTCAAACCGTTAATAGCATACCTTAAAATTATTATCAGGATGATTTAGCTTTAAAATTTTTACATGTATTTCACAGAGAGAAAGAAAGTACTAAGTATTAAATTATTTTCAATTTGATGAGGTCCCATTTGTCAGTTCTTCTTCTTAGAGCATAAGCCATTGAAGTTCTGTTCAGGAATTTTCCACTGTGCCCAGGTATTCAAGGTTCTTCCTCACCTTTTCTTCTATTATTTTCAGTGTATCTAGTTTTATGTGAAGGTTCTTTATCCACTTGGACTTGAGCTTTGTACAGGAGATAAGAACATTGCATTCTTCTACATTCTGACCACCAGTTGAAACAGCACCATTTGTTGAAAATGTTACCCTTTTTCCACTGGACAGTTTTAGTTCCTTTGTCAAAAATCAAGTGACTATAGGTGTGTGGGTTCATTTCTGGATCTTCAATTCTATTCCATTGATCTTCCTGCCTATCTCTGTGCCAATACGATGCAGTTTTTATCACTACTGCTCAGTAGTAGAGCTTGAGGTCAGGAATGGTGGTTCCCTCAGATGTTCTTTTATTGTTGAGAATAGTTTTCACTACACTAGGTTTTTTGTTATACCAAATGAATTTGAGAATTTCTGTTTCTATCTCTGTGAAGAATTGAGTTGGGATTTTGATGGGGATTGCATTAAATCTGTAGATTGCCATCTTGACAAGATGGCCATTTTTACTATATTAATCCTGTCAAACCATGAGCATGCTAGATCTTTCCATCTTCTGAGATCTTCTTTGATTTCTTTCTTCAGAGACTTGAAGTTCTTGCCATACAGATCTGTCACTTGCTTGGTTAGATTCGCACTGAGTTATTTTATATTATTTGTGACTATTGTGAAGGGTGTCATTTCTATAATTTTTTTCTCAGCCTGCTTATCTTTTAAGTAGAGGAAGGCACCTGTGGGGAGCTGACATAAAGTGGTTATCATCCTTGAAGCCATCTTAGCCATATACCCTGACAAGAGACTTGTTTTCAACAGCCTACAACAGCTGAGCACACTCTGATAACATCTTGTTTTATATACCCAGGATATTCCCTTGGGTGTGTGTGACTTAAAGGTGTGACTTAAAGGCATGACTTAAGAAGTGAGACTTATAAAAGGTGAGAGGCAGACAGAAGAAGTGTTGGAAACTTGGAACTTGGAGGCACTAGGGACTAGGAACTCGAGACTTGGGACTTGGACTAGGAAGACAGACTTGAGAATCAACAGGACTGAATCACACTCTGTCTGGTCTCCATTCTTCGAATCAGCCTGCACTCTCTCTCTTGCTGAACCCTGACCCTTGGACCAGAGCAGCAGTATGAGCCAGAACAATTTAAATATAAATGAAATCAATTAAGAACACTATAATGGTTTGGTTTCCTTCCTTGAGATATGGTTTATTTTATGTAACCCTGGTTGTTGTAGAACTTGCTATGTGGACAGGACCAGCCTTGATATCAAAGACTATAACTGCCTCTTTCTTCCTAGTGCTGAGAATAAAACTTTGTGCCAACATGCTCAGCTATAAAGTAATAAATATATTGTAAAATGTGTTAGTATATTGTTTCCTTTGTGGAGACTCATATCTGAATAGAACTATTGAACAATTAGATAATATTACTGATTTTTAATATATAAGAATTTGTTAATAATTCATTATTTTTACAAATTTCCTGTTGCTGTTTCCTTAATGAGTCTTACTCAATTCAAGCCTCAATAATATTTAGTTGTTAGTTAACTGTTTTCTTACTGTGATGAATTACCAAACAAAAGAAACTTGAAAGTATAAGAATGTGTTTCTGGTCCTGGTTCAAGTGAGAATAACCCATAATGGGGAAGGATGGTAGAGTTGTTGTGGTGAAGCTCTGAAGCAGGAATCTGTACATTTCTATAAATGTGAAGCAGAGAGAGGGGAAAGGTAGAATGTAGCTGGCTTGCTCCATTCCCTGTTTTTACTCTTCTGTGCCCTTAGGGCAAAGAAGAACACTTCCCATCTAAGAGCAGGTGTTTAGTCCTCAGTTTATTTTCTCAGGAAATGTCAGTATACATGAGTTTAAAAGTATGTCTTCTTTGGTTGGTGGCTTAGTCCCTGGGAACTCTGGGTGTCTAGTTGTTTGATATTGTTATTCTTCCTATGGGGTTGGAAACCTCTTCATCTTCTTCAGTCCTTCTCCTAACACCTTTATTGGGGTCAGTAGTAGAGGATGGCCTTGTCTGACATCAATGGGAGGGTAGGCCCTGGATCCTGTAGAGGCTTGTTGCCCCAGTGTAGGGGAATGCCAGGGCGATGGAGTGTGGGATGGGCAGGTGACCACCCTTGTGTAGAAAGTGGAGAGGAGGTGGAAACTGGGAAGGAGGATAACTTTTGAAATGTAAATAAACAAAATAACCAATAAAAATTAAAATAAATAAATAAATAAATAAATAAATAAATAAATAAATAATTATGTCTTCTAGGTGATTCTAAATTGGCCAAATTGATGATGAAGACCAATCATTACTATCTGATTATCCTAGAAATATACAATTACTTTCTCCTCTTCTGAACCAACCTTATGTCATCAAATTAAAACAAACAACTAATTTCCTATGTGTTTCTTCCTTCTTGTGAATAACTTTTCTCAGATATGATATGTAAAGAAATTCAAGGTCACTATTATACAATTCATATAAAAATGTCCCTGTTTTTAGATTTTGTCTCTGTGACAAGATGTGAGAGATGATCAGCTTAAAGGGATAAGATGTTGATTTTGTCTCTCAAATCCAGGGATTTCAATCAACTGCATAGTTCCATGGCATTGGGATATATAATAAAACAAATATTTGCATGGAGTATCTACTATTTCCCTTATAATAAAGAACAATAAGAAGAGATTAATCCTTTAAAAGGCATGTCCTTCTTGATAACCTTATCATGTTAGACTCCATCATCTAAAATGTTTACCATACTCTAGTAGAGCCATGGTTTCTCAATCTTACTTTTAACATATGAAACTCTGAAATATACTGGAAGTCCAAACCATAATAGTATTAACTGGAGTATTACAAACACTATTTCCAGTGTAAAGTGTGTATGTTATCTTAGTTTATACAAGAAGATTAATCACATTTGGTTTTCTTTTGTTAATTTTGATAACGAATCAATTAACTGTATGTCATATTCATTAATAATAGAAATTGAGTTTATCTATTTGAAGACTAAATACAATTTGCCTCCTAAAGCATGCTAAGTTATGTTAGAGCTGTCTTTAGAGAGTGTATCTTGGATGGACTAATTTCCTTTTTCTATGTTATCTATCCTACTCAATTAGACATGCTGTTCACCAAAATATTTGATAACAAAATTAGGGGTCATTACCTTGGTGTATATTAATTGTTTTACCTTGACTGTACAGAATTAGATAGTGGAGATTATTCTAATTTACAACATTACTCATCAGACTGTTGAATTTAAATGTCCATACTCTATGGAATTTTAAATATGTTTTAAAAATCATTAGAAGTGAGATTGTGAAATACTATGTGCATAGCAAAAAATGCAATAGTATGTTTTTCTAATACTACATTTTAAAAAGTACTGGAAATATGGAAATGAACCTAACATGAATGGCAACCTTTTGATGCTAATAGCATTTTATTTGTTCATTTACAATTGCCATTTAACTGGGGTTATTTTGATTGCTGTTGTCTAATTTCTTGAGTTCTTTATATATTTGCATGTTATTCCTCTGTCACATGTAGGGTTGGTGAAGACATTTTCCCATACTATAGACTGTCATGTACTGGATGTATGTCTTTTGCTTTAAGGAAACTTTTCAATTTCATAATGTCCCATTCATTAATTGAGCTGTAGGTTTTCTGTTCATGTAGTTGTCTCCTGTGCCCCTGTGTTCAAGGAAGTTCTCCACTTTTCCTTCTATTAGAATTAGTGTTTTATGTTGAGGTATTTGATCCAGTTGAAATGTAGTTTTATACATGGGATAAATATGGATCTATCTGCATTCCTCCAAATGCAGACAACCAGTGAGATCAGCACTATTGATTTAAGATGCTTTACTTTATTCCGCTGTATGGGTTTGTCTTTTTTTTTTTTTTTTTTTTTGTCAAATACCAAGTTTCTATAGGTGTGTGGTTTTATTTCTAGGTCTTTGATTATATCAGCATGTCTGTTTTTATGCCAATAAAATATGTTAATTTTTTATCACTATTGCTCTGTAGTACAGCTTCAAATCAGGAATAGTGATATCTCCAGAAGTTTCTTTGCTGTATAGAATTTTATTTCAGCAGTATTGGGTTTTTTAAAAATGGTGTACAGAACTAAACAGAATTCTCAACAGAGAAAACACAAATGGCCCAGAAACACTTAAAGAAATATTCGACATCCTTAAGATGTTCCATCTTAAGCTTGTCAGAATGTCTAAATTCAAAAAGTCAAATGACAGCATATGCTGGCAAGGATGTTGAGCAAGGGGAACACTCTTCCATTGCTGCTGGGAGTAAAAACTTGTAAAGTCACTTGGGGAATCTATTGAACTATTTCTCAGAAAATTGGGAATAGTTCTATCTCAAGACCTACCTATATCACTCCTGGATATATAGCTAAAGATGCACCACCATACAGGATACTTGCTCAACTGTGTTCATAGCAGCTTTATCTGTAATAGCCAGAAACTGGAAACAAACTGGATGTCCCTCAACTGAAGAATGGATAAAGAAAATATGGTAAATTTATACAATGGAACACTATTCAGCTATTTTGACAAAACCCAGAAATCATGAAATTTGCAGAAACTAGAGAAAGGTAATTCAGACTCAGAAATATCTATATGGCCTATACTCGCTTATAAGTGGATATTATCTATAAAGTACATGATGACCATGCTTCAATCCACAGACTCAAAGAAGTTAAGTAACAATGAATGCCCAAGGGATGATTCTTGAATCTTTAGAATGGAAAAAAATAGACATCAGAGTTGGATGGATGGAGAAAACTGGGTGGGAAATGAAGTAAGGAGGGAACAGACATGAGAACTATATGTCTGGTAAGCAGTGTGGGGAGCAAGGTGGGAGGGGGCTGAGAGAGAGAATGGAAATTGGTGGTGGGGACATCTATGCAACAAGGATATCAAGGATCCTGTGAGCCTTTGGAGATGGCCCTGAGACTTCTAGCAGCTGGGGATCTGGAGACTGGGGTGTCCACCTCTACTAACTAGCAGGATTGCCAGTGGAGGAAGGGATACACCAACTCACCCATGAAACTTTAGACCCCAAATTTGTCCTGCTTATAAGATGTTCAAAGATAAACATGGAACAGAGATTGAAGGAATGGAAAACTAAGGACTGGCCTAACTTGAGACCCATGTCATGGGAGAATGCCAAACCCTGACACTATAAATGATACTGTGCTATCCTTACAGATAGGAGCCTAGCATAACTGTCCTCTGATAGGTTTCATCCTGTGGCTGATGAAACTGATCAAGAGACCCATAGCCAAATGTTAGGTAGCACCCAGGCAGTCATATGGAATTGTGGAGGGAAGCATTGAGAGAACTCCAAGGGTCAAGGACACCACTAGAAGACACAGAGTCAACTAATCTGGGTCTAAGGGAGCTCACAGAGACTAAGCCACTAACCAAAAAGTATGCAGAACCTAGGTCGCCTAAACATTTGTAGCATATGTACAGCTTGGTCTTCATGTGGTTCACATAACATTTGAATCAGGAGTGCTTCTGACACTTATTGTCTGCCTTTGAATCCCTTTCTCCTACCTAGGCTGCCTTGTCTAACCTCAGTGGGAGAAGATACACTTAGTCCTGCTGAGACTAATGTTGTGTTAGGGTGGGTTAGTACCCATGGGGCCTTCCCCACTACCTCAGAGATGGGGAGAAGGTAATAGTGAGAGGGGATTGTGAGGGTGGGACTAAAGGCGAGGTTGATGATCATGATGAAAAGTTAATGCTCCCTTTTATTTAGAACAATAAATGTTACAAAAATTAGCATGATTTATTTTTTGTCACAGACAACAGTCAATAAAATACCTTTCATTGTCTCAAGCAATGTGCTTTGGTAACCAAAATCTCAGAAATAAATCTATCTATCTATCTATCTATCTATCTATCTATCTATCTATCTATCTATCCATCTATCTATTGTCCATCAATCCATCTATCATCTATCTATCTGTATCTAGAGAGTTAGAGATGAAGACACAGAGAGACAGAGAGAGACAGAGATAAAGAGACAGACACATATATACATACCAACAGACAGACAGATTGACTGACTGATAGTCAGACAGACTCTAGGGCTACCTAGATATTGACCTTTGAGGGGAAAATTTTGAATATATCCTGGCATCCTGAAGACCATGTTAGATCTGAGTCTTTCCATTTCTGTAAGAGTTTAATTAAATGAAATACCACCAGTTTACTGGTACAAGAAATTAAATAAATTTAAAAAAATTTTTCCAGCATACAGAGTATCTTTACTATTTTGATATGTATACTAAGAATATGGTATCTTCAAATTTTCTCTTCAATTCATAAACTTTAATAATTACATATCTATAGTACCCCCCCAATAAGGACTACTGTATAGGAAATCATTAGTTAGGTAACTAGAAATCTGTAGTCAAATTACCACTGCAGCACATGTTATATTTTACCTTTCATTTCTTTTTGTGACAGAGATTCTTTTTTATATTGCACTATTTTATTGTATTAAAGTATTCTAAATTTGGATTCTCTCACTTTTCAAAAGTAGCCTTTGTTGTTCAATCAGCCAAATTATTGCCTTAAGAAATTTCACCCTTCTGCCTGGTGAGAGCTATTCAATGAATAAATCTGAGCAGGTAATGTGAAGCCTTTGACAAAACCATTACTAACTTTTCACTACATATTTTAGTTTTTATAAAAATGAACTGAATTTAAAGTTGAACTTTTTTGTAGTTTGACATATGCCACCCATGCATCATATCATGAGCACACTCATACACACACTCACATACACAGTCACACAGAGAGAGAAAGAGAGAGAGAGAGAGAGAGAGAGAGAGAGAGACAGAGACAGAGACAGAGACAGAGACAGAAACAAGGATGGAGAGAGGGAGGGAGAGGGAGAGAGGGAGAGAGAGAGAGAGAAGAAGAGAGGAAGAAAAGTTAAAATTTCTTATTAAAAAGAAACTATGTTTACTATCTGCTTTTAAAGATTTTTTATTGGATTTAAGGAGTGCATTGCTACCTTCAAAATATTTATATTTATACTAATATATAAACACTAGTCTCAACTTCAATCAGAAACATTTTTATGCTCAGCTCATAACACTGAGTGTTTGCACAGATAGATCATACAATTAGAGACATTCTTTTCATTACAATAATCACAGAGATCAGGAAATTTATTCTAATTACTTAACTCTTATAACCTCAAAGCAATAGTACGAACATGTCTTCTTTCACCTGTCCTGCACGCTTATTCCTTTAAAGTGAATAATTTCCTTGTGAGGCACCAATAATGCAAAGCAAATTAAGATGATATTTTTAATTTGAATAATTTAGTTTCATACAGTTTAATGTATCAGGAATGTGTTTTAATCATATTACATAAATAGATATGAAGGAGAAAAATCGAATTTTACAGTGCATTAGGGAAATTCTGTTAGATTTTTAAATCATGCTATTGTCTTGAATATAGTAAAAATACCTCTTCAAAATAAAACACTTCAAAGTCACATCAAAGGTCAAAAGAATTTTTCATAAGAACATCCTGAATTTTTCCTAATACTTTACACTATAATTTAGAGTTTCTTTGAAAAGAATTGACTTTTGAAGGGCAGTTTTAATCATAATTTGAGAAAGAACGGATTATATCATAAAAGCTCTTCAGTGCAGATAATAGGAAACACTTCTTTTTCATTCTTCCTTAAAATGTCAATGTGAATCTAATACATTTTATATGCTATCAGTATAAGAAGAGCCTTTCAATAACTACTCAGTTCTCAAGATTCCTTCAGTAATTATGTTGTACATTATCTCAGAAGTATTTTATATTCTAGATTTGTTCTTTAATTGGTTCATACTATAAAATGTGCTCTTTATCCTATTTTATATCAGAATTTGTTGCTTCTTTAATCATAGAACTAGTATATGACCTACTCTTTTTCTAGTATACTGCACTCTATTTTGGTAACTAATATGGCAGGAGTAAAAAATAGTGGACTATTTCAATGTTAAGTTGAAAATTAGATTATCATGTTTTTTAGTGGATATTAATTTATCTAGATTTCATAACAAATTAATTTTAGAAGTTGACTGAAATTTATTTTTTTAAGATAAATAGTATCAGGAGCCGTAATGTGACAAGCTAAGAACTAGCAGGTGATCGTTCTGAGATGGCCTACTTTGGATTATTTTATAATCTGTGACAGGTTTGTCCTTCTTAAGCAAGGCTGTAAGGGATTCATTTTAGGAAAAATTCCTGCTATTAATATGCTTTTAGTGTTAATATTAAACATATATAACAATCACTAAGTAATAGCATACCCCTTTGGAGCAGATCTCTGCAGATCCATGAAGATATACTGTCTTATAGTGATGCTATATCGACAAATAGATGACTTAAGTCTCAATGATGATCCTATAAGAATTCCTAAAATTATATCTGTGATTATTAAGTTCTTTTATAGTGATATTGCTATTAGATCCCTTTCTGATAGTCAAAACTGCAATGAGAACTCTGCTAGTTTCCTGAGTGTCACCTGTTAATGTTCTTAGGTAGTAACCATATTTTCTACCAATCAGAGCACATTCCAAGAGGTTGTAAAACAACCAAAGGTCATAAAAAGGGAACTAACAATTTATTATAAGTGTTAGGACAGAAGATAAGATATTGACTGGGTTCATCTATGTAAAACTTCACTAATAAATTAGTTATGGTTTTAAACCTTCAGTGAATCTGGGAAGCTGTGACAGGTGATGGATAATTACTCCTAAAGGATATGCATGTAAACATTCTCTGTTGTAAAGTTCTATTTCAATTTTGATTTTTCAATTTTGATATTTCAATTTTGATTTTTTGTGTGAACTTGTGATGAACTTTGTAACATGTGATTGTGTATTCTGAAAAATGTATAAGTACTAAGGACAAAGACATGAGAAGCAGATAGAGTAGAACATTTTTCCTTTTTCCCTGCCTAGAAGAATCAAGAAATAAAAAACTGTGGCCTCTAAGAAAGCCAGTTACAGCATTCAATTTCTATCCTAGTAACCTACGTCAGTCACTTAGGATTATATTCTGTGGGTTGGACAACTCTCCAAAGCAATAGCACAGGCTATGATAAAGGCACAACACAGATATGCTTGTGGGAAAGAACTGAAAACCAGAACATTTAATTATCTCCTATTGATTTTTGGCCATCACATAAAATTAAATACATTCAACTTCATATTGAAAGTACAGATGTCTCAATACTGTTTAAAAATTCAAGGAACCTCTAATACACCAATAAACTAATACCTGCCAATCCGTATAAATAAAGTAAATTATATTACATGATAGAAGGTAAGGGGAAAGGATACAATAAAGAAAAGTCAGACCAAAGCAGGACTAAAAGCCTGCAAAACAAATGGCAGATATTATACCTCCATATCTGGCATGTACGACAGTTGATGACATCATCTGGCTTCACCAACAAGTGTGGGTAACACTCTCATCTATATCTGTTTCTTGTAACATACATTTTTTTACCTTGAACAGCTATCCTTGGCATCTACATCTACAGTCATATGTGCCATAGTTTTGTCTCTCCTCAACATTTTGATGATTTCATTGTAAATTAAGTTGCCCACATCATTATCTCAGTAACTTTGTGGAAGACATTCCATGCTATATTACTTCCCTGGTCTCACAGTATATGTGTGTGTGTATGTGTATATATAATTATATATTATACATTATATATTAAATATAATATATAATTTTTTTTCAAAAAAAACCTCAACAAATATTTTATATCCTACATGTCAGCACAACACAATGATATGAAGTTTTGTTGCTAGGCCATCACATAGCCCAGTCCACTTAAATCATCACTGTAGTGTACAAAATTATAATAATATACCAATTGATGTTTATTAGTCAAGTTGTGAGGCATGGTAGGAACACAGAATTGTACCACAAAAATATTGATTACTTTGAACAATCAAAAATAGACAGTTTATCATTTGAAAATTATTCCATTTTAGCTTATAACTATGTTTGCATTTAATATTTCATTACTATTAGTTGTAAATTATTGAAAACTGAGGACAGCACATCTATAAATTGCATTGAAATAAAATTTGAAAGTATTTCATAATAAATATTAAATTAAATTTAAAATTATGTCAGTGTAATACTTTCAAGTTTAATGTAAAAAGAGATGTGTCCTCCCCCCACCCCACCCCAGCTTTGAGCAGGCCTGAGAGACCTTGTTTACCACAACAGACCAAGTGATAGGATCTAGGTGGAGTTACCCACCTTGGCTGCACAGAACACAGAAGCAGAACTGCCCCTGGGCTTGCCTTGAGACATCTCTGTCCCTGACATAGAACGGATTATGGATTATACCACCCATCTCCGGCTGAAACCAGGAGGGGTTGTGGGTTGGGCCTTCTCCTTTAAATTGAGAGCTGAACATTAAAGCTTTGAGCCTTGATCAGAGAACTTTGTCTTGGCTTCATCTCTTCTTGTCCTCCATCCCCTTTCATTCCCAGCCCCCTTTCAGGTGAACCCAGTTGACTTGTGGCCGCGGGCGGCTACAAAGAGAAACCATTATTGCTTTCATTCTCATGTATTGAAAATACACTGCATTGGGGCTGGAGAGATGGCTCAGCGGTTAAGAGCACTGACTGCTCTTTTAGAGGTTCTGAGTTCAATTCCTAGCAACTAAATTGTGGCTCACAACCATCTATAATGAGATTTGGTGCCTTCTTCTGGTATGTCTGAAGATGGCTAAAGTGTACTCATATACATAAAATAAATCTTTTAAAATGAAAGAAAATATACTGTCTCATAAATCCAAATATTTTAAAGGAGAAAATACTATGTAATATTAAGGTATATTCTCAAACAATAAGCAAATATATAAAATTTTATTATATAGACAGTATTACTTTATGTCACAAAATAATCATAATCATATTTCTTATTCCTTTTTTTGTGGTTTTTCGAGACAGGGTTTCTCTTTATATACCTGGCTGTCCTGGAACTCACTCTATAGTCCAGGCTGGCCTTGAACTCAAAAATCCACCTCCATCTGCCTCACAAGTGCTAGGATTAAAGGCATACATGACCACTGCCCAGCTCATATTCCTTTTTTAATTGGATATTTTCTTTATTTACATTTTAAATATTATCCCCTTTCCAGGTTCTCCCCTGAAACCCCCTATCCCATCCCCACTCCCCTGCTTCTATGAGGGTGCTCCCCCATCCTCCCACCCACTCTCACCTTACCTTCCTGGCATTCCCCTACACTGGGGCATCAAGCCTTCACAGGACCAAGGGCCTCTCCTCCCATTGATGCCTGACAAGGCTATCCTCCCCTAAATATGTGACTGGATCCATGGGTCATTCCATGTGTACACCTTGGTTGGTGATTTAGCCCCTGGGAATTCAGTGGGGGGACTGGTTGGTTGATATTGTATTTCTTCCTATGGGGAGCAGTCCCCTTCAGCTCCTTCATTCCTTTCTCTAACTCCTCCACTGGGGACCCATGCTCAGTTCAATGGTTAGCTGTGAGCATCCACTTCTGTATTTGTCAGGCTATGGCAGAGCCTCTCAGGAGACAGCTATATCAGGCTCTTGTCAGCATGTACTTCTTGGCTTCCACAATAGTGTCTGAGTTTGGTGACTGTATGTGGGATGGATCCCCAAGTGGGGCAGTCTTTGGATGGCCTATCCTTCAGTCTCTGCTCCACACTTTGTTTACCTATTTGATCCTGTGAGTATGGAAATCAGTCCGGCGGTTCCTCAGAAAATTGGGTATAGTATTACCTGAGGATCCAGCTATTCAAGTCCTGAGCATATATCCAAAAGATTCTCCACCATATAACAAGGACACATGCTCCACTATGTTCATAGCAGTCTTATATAAATATATAATAGCCAGAAGCTAGAAAGAACTGAGATGTCTGTCCCTCAAGGAGAAATAAATACAGAAAACGTGGTACATTTACACAATGTGCAAGTCTCTCGGGTGGTCCACAAGGCTGTGCTGGATGTGGCTGAGGCAGGCACGGAAGCAGTTGCTGCCTCAGCAGTCTTTTATACTAGATTACAAACGATGAGTGTTTTGTTCAACAGGCCATTCCTGATAGTTATCTCTCACACAGATGTTCAGACTACCCTCTTTGTAGCCAAAGTGACCAACCCCAAGTGATCTTATAGCTTCCCAAGTTCTGATGATTCTGCCCAGGACCCTGGGACTGCATGTGGATCTCTGTACATCCTGGCATTCATGCTCTGATTGGCTGTTGCAAAGATGGCTTCGACTATCTCTGTGGCTCCCACGTGCACAGAAGCCTTTGGATTTTCAGTGTCAGGCTTTCAGGCCTCTTTGGAGCATCTGCACATGTTTCTGAACCTGAAATCTGTCTTTATTCTTCTTCCCTGGTGACTTTTCTTTTCGGTTCATACCCCAAACCCAAGCATTAGCAAATACATGCATTCCCAGTAAAAAAAAAAAAAAAAAAAGAATTCATGAAATTCTTAGTCAAATGGATGGAGCTAGAAAATATCCTGAGCGAGGTAACCCAATCACAAAAGACCACACATGGTATGCACTCACCGATAAGTGAATATTAACCCAAATTCTCAGAATACTCAAGATGCAATTCACAGACCACATGAATCTCAAGAAGAAGAAAGACCAAAGTGTGGATGCTTTGGTCCTTCTTATAAACGAGAACAAAATACTCATGGAAGAAAATAAGGAGACACAGTATAGGTGCTTCTGCCTTCATAATTATATTCCTAATGCATTTATCTATAAATTAAATAAACATAGAAACGTTTTCTTATAAATTATTATCAGTATATTAAAATACAAGAGAACTAGACAAGACATTCTGTGCATTTACCGATGTAATATATGTTATCAAGTTAAAACATGTAATAAAAATATCTAAACACTAATCATGTGTAAAAAGGAATGTGATATAGCAAATTTAAACTGTATGTTATAAGTTATCCAATCTAAATCTGCTTCACCGCTGTCTCAGATATTTCTCTAGTCTGATATATTAGATCTGTCTTGTTTACTAGCTATAGTCATTAAAAATAAAAACAAACCAACCAACCAACCAAAAATACCTGTGTTTGTTTATACCAATAATCTTTCAGCTTTCTGAGGAAATTTTAATATAATTAAATTAATTAAAACAAGTAAAATCAAATTATTTTTTCAGCTTTTATGAAGAAAATATACAGATGTCCAAGTAAACAAAGGTCAAGTTGTGTCTTCTGCCACATTTTTCACCACCGCAAAACAATATGTCCAAGGGATTGGAAAATAATATCTGAGTTAAACCTGAATTCATTTCATTTATGTGAACTCCTTGTGTCAGATATGACCTTTAGGAGAATAGAAAACTAATACAAAGACACTGTTGTGAATATTAATGTTCAAGATCCTTACTTTCTAATTGCATACATATATACATATATACACATATATACACATATACACATTTACACATATACACATACACACATACACACATATACACATACACACACACACACACACATACGCACACACACATATATATATATATATATATATAGTAGCTTAATATTCATTTTTCTAAGTAAATGTGACAACTGATGATATTTTATATCTTTCATTTCCTAACATAATTTTAACTGTATTTAATAAATTAAGATCTTTAACAAATTAAGCAACTTTTAAAATTGAATTATATTGTTGATTGAAGAAGTAATAGATACAGTTAAAGAAGAGGTTCACCATCTTTACAAATGAAAGTTGTTTAGCATGTTGGTGAATAGAAAATTTCATATAGATTTTTAGTAAAATGAAACTGTCAGAAAGTTTTAAACAAATTAATATCACCATCTGAAATATAAGGAAAAATTTGTTTTTCCTATAGGCAGAAGTTTAATGGTGATCACTCACTGATTTTGAGGCTTGTCAAATCTGCATAGTATTTACTGCTATTTCTAAAATTTCTCATTCATTGTGAGTGTTTCAATCTTGGATATTTTGTGAAAATACCTAGTCATTTTTCTGTGACATAAAATATAGCTCTGTTATGATTATTAAAAATTTGGCAAAATACAGATATTCTGGAATAATCATTCTATTTGCCTTAGAGAAAATCTTGATTTACTAAGTGACTGGGGAACGTGAAAATTATTGTTAACAAGAGTGTTATACAAATGTTTTGGTCATCTCCAGAGAGATAACTGTATATGTGCTTACTACGTCAGACACTTTGACTTTAACTACAAATCCAAAGATGAACAACAAAAGAATAATGTATTCACCAACTATATAGAATAAATAATTTCCAAAGTTTATTTGAATTGAGTCATTTAATGTAAAAGTAAAATAGTTTAAATTTGAAAAATTCATGTTTATACATAGTATATCTTCATCAATATGTAATATAGAATTTACATTAAATTTTTAAGGATAGAATGATTTTGTTCTTTAAAAGTCAAATTTCAGAAAATAAATATATATGTAAATCAGTAGTCATACATAAAAAAGTAAATATATTTGAATTTAATGCCAAAGGGGAAGTCATCTCTTTTTTTAACTTTTCCAGGATCTCAATAATAAAACCTCCACTTTTGGACTTCTGGAGCCTGTGTCACTGACTCTACATCATCTTACCTCACCCTCAAGGGTCTTGGTTGGGGACTCAAGCAACATCTTAGAATCATTTTTAGTTTTTTAGAATTTAAGAAAATCTCTCAGTATATCAAGAAATCAAGCCCAAGGAGTATTTAGAACTCAGTCTTAATATGAATATTTTGTGAATATATTGTAAGTAACAATATCTATTAGTTTGCAGAGTAGACCCAGATATCTTGAAATGTCTTTGCTCATTAAATGGAAGAAAATATATTGTTAGTCTCAGAGCAGAATGCTTGATTATTTAAATATTTCATTATCTCTTTTCTTTATGATCAGTTAAATACATGGAAACGTAGAAGTCTGTCTCGGAAGCCATATACAGATTTATTATATGCCCTTGTTAGGAAGTTTTGAATCTCACAAGGAAGGTCTTTAAAGTTACCACAGACATTAAAAACTTGTGTTATCATTTTTTGTTTTATATGCTCTGTGCAAAGTTAATGCTTAATTGAAGATATTGAATGCTCAATATCTTTATACAAATGCCATATCATCAAAATAAATTCCACAGAAAAATTATAAGTCTGTTTCAGAAGCCATATACTGATGTGTTACATGAGCTTGGTGGGCAAAAGTTTCCAAATGGTACCTAATTTGCTTACAAAACTGCATTTTAAACACTGAGTTGAGTACACTGTAAGATAAAACACAGCATAACCATTAAAAGCCACACTTATGGGTGTAAGTATTTTAATAAATTATTTGTGAAATGTGTTACTTTCAGAATTTCAGACAACTATGCTAATGTGTATAAGTGAAATAGACTTTAAATTTTAATGGATATAAGGAAATAAAAGCTCTATGTAAATGAGACTGATATCTGTAACAGAAAAGCATTTCAAGAAAATTAGTTTGAATTCTACGGTGATGACCAATTATAAATTGAGACTTTAATTTCATTTAGCTTCCTTATCTTTTAAATATTCTATTTATTGGTAAATACATTAGGTGAAATTTAAAAAGTAAAGGGGGATTGTCTCATCATTCTGAAAGATAATAAATGAGGTTAAAGCTAAATGAAATAGTAAAACATAACTGAGGCACCAGCAACTGTTCCGCGCACCTCCCGAGTCCCTTTTCGCCCGCGAAAAAGGACACGAGAGACAGTATTCGGGTAGTTACTGCAAAACGAGGCTTTACTCTGTATCAGCAAACATGGAAAACGCGGAAGGAAGCGGAAGGCGTGAGATGCGGAAGGGGCCTAGCTTAAATACACCCTAGAGTGACGTATTCACTTCTGATTGGCTGTTTGCTCACCACCCAATATTACGCCTCGGGATCGGCCAGTGACTTGGCGGGCTTTCTGCCTTTGCAGCTGCGCAGTTACTTGTTTGCTGCTGGGAAAACACGAGGCCAGCGCCATCTTGGAATGGCAAACATATAACCACTGAACACGGCTTCCTATAAGCAACCAATGTCTGCCTCACAGAAGAAAATAATTTTATTTATAATAATCAAAGTGCTTCTAAAAAAAGGAGGTTTGGGGACTTGTTCCCTATTAGATCTTTTGAAAGCCACAGAATGTGAATTTTTTTAATGGTTCTGGTAAGAGCTACCTTGCTCATTTTCTCTTCTTTCTTTGAAAAATGTTGAGAGAAAACAAGTAGTATATACTACCTATGTCTTTCTTTAGCTAACTCTTCATCTTAAATTTATAGCACTTTATGAGTTTCAGCAGATGTGCTTTTACATTAATTTTGTTACTCGTTACCTAAATTCGTATTCAAGTGTGTGCTTATATTTTTTATCAATCTAAAAATATTAGCATTGTCACTTAAAATATTCTATCCTATTTTCCCCATTTTTTAGTACTTTAAATATGAATTACAATACAAGAGAGTCTCCAGCAGCATTTTTTTTTTTTTGTGAGATATAAATCACATATTCCAGGGGCTGTCAGAGGATTCTGGATAAAATAGCAGCACATATCAAATCATAGTCAAAACGTCAAACCTTAACTCATTTTAAATGAGTATTTCTCATGCATACATTTCAGATAAAACACATTCCTTAATAATAAATCTTTAATAACATTAGTGTTTACAACAGCAAGGAAATGTAGAAAATGGAATGATGAAAAGCACAAAGTTAGTCTGTGAATTTAATTAATATGATTCACCAAATAAATAACTTATTTTCTGAAAAGTAGGTAAAATAATAACATGCCTATTTCTTTTTCGTGGCTTTATATTTGTCAACTTGTGTTTGTATGTGTGCATGTGTTTGCTTGTGCATAAGTATGTGTGTGTTGTGTGTATATATCTTTGGCGTGTGCCAGCCATGTGCCTGTGATTTCACAAATGGCTAGGTCACTTGGAATATAAGTTACATGTGACTTTGAGCCACCAGAATGAATTCTAGAACTGAAATTGACTCTCGAAGGGCATCAAATGATTTTAACAGGTAGGCTATCTCTCTGACAATTTATTGATTTAACAATAAGCTACATTTTAACAATCTTCATTATTATATATTATTATCACAGTTAAATGGGTTATGTAAAGATTTACTATCAGATGTGAATATTTGTTAAGCTCTAACCTTTGTAGAAAATATAATGAAAATTAATTGTTGTAAGTTTTAATAATATGATGAGGGTGATGATAAATAGAACATAGTTATTCTCTTGAAAATCAAAAAGTAATGCATAGTATGTGCATGCTTACTGATTAGCATTTAAAAATCAAATGCAGTTATTAACAACACGGGGAGAGGTCAGGGATTAAAAACTAGGCAGAATCAGCAAATGTTAAAGTGCATGTTATACTCTCAAGAAATTGTCTCCATGAAACCTAGTACTATGGATAATGAATAAAGACAAACTAAATGCTTTAGAATTAAAAGTCCTGTTATCAAAGTCCATGATCAAAGCAACTTGGTGGGGGAGGAATTCATTTGGTTTACACTTCCATATCATTTCTAATCATTGGTAGAATTCATGACTGAAAATTAAACAGGGCAAAACCTGGAGACAGGCATTGATATAGGTGTCACAGAAGGTTGTGCCTTACTGGTTTGCTCCTTGTGACTTACTTATATTTCTTCCTTCCTCCCTTTCTCCCTTTCTTCCTTAGTTTTTAAAATTGAAAATGTATTCTTTTCTTATACAATATAGCCTAATATTCTTCCCTCCCCCAACTTCTTCCTACTATTCCTCCCCCCCCCGCACCCCCCACCTCCCCAGTATCCACTCCCCCTCTGCTTTCTTTCAGAAAACAGCAGACCTCCAAGAGACAACAATCAATACAACAAAACAAGATACAATAGGACAAGCCAAAAGCCTCATATTGAGGCTGTACAAGGCAACCCAAGAGAAGGAAGTATCCCAAAAGCAGTCTAAGGAGTCAGCGATATGCTCATGTCCTCAGTCTTATGAAACACCAAGCTAACAGCCATAATGTATATGCGGAAGACCTGGTGTAGATCCATGCAGCCTCCTTGTTTGCTGCTTCATCCTCTGTGAGCTTATATGCACTGCTTAGTTAATGCTATGGGCCATGCTCTTCAGATATCCTCAATACACTCTAACTCCTTTTTTCCCCTTTTATTGGCTATTTTCTTTATTTACATTTCAAATGTTATCCCCTTGCCAGGTTTCCCCTCCAGAATCCCCTATCCCATACTCCCTCCCCTGCCTCTATGAGGGTACTCTCCCACTCCCCCCCACCCCCCCCCACCCCCGACCCCATTCCGGCCTTCCCATCCTGGCATTCTCTTACACTAGGGCACTGAACCCCCTCTGGCCCAAGGGCTGTTCCTCACAATTATGTCCAACAAGGCCATCCTCTGCCACATATGCAGCTGGAGCCATGGGTCTCTCCATGCGTACTCTTTTAATCAATCAATTTATTTCTTTTTTCATGAATTTCTCTGAACCCCAAGGAGTGGGACCCAATGAAAATCTCCAGTAGTTTCTGGCTGTGGGCCTCTGCACTGGCTTCCATCTGCTGCTGGGGAAAGCCATTCTGGTATATTCCAGGACCAACAGCCCCAAAATGGCACACCCACAGTGAGATGGATCATCCTACATCAAACACTAAGAAAATGCCTCATTGTCTGGCATTTTCGACAGCCTGATCATATGAGAGGGCATTTTCTCAATGGATGTTTTGTTCTTCCAGAGAACCTAGTTGTGTCAAAGTGACATAAACTAGCAATTACAAAAACAGTAGGAGAAATTATAGGATAATTGAATATCTAAACATTTGGTATCTACTATTAAAATCCTACATGAAATATAGAAAATAATTTCTGTGAATTAGAATGTTATTTTAACTATTTTGGTAAGTGGAAGTCTATCACAGGAAGAAGACTTCCAAAAGAAAATTTTATGAGCCTTAGAATTCAAAGAATTACCTTGCCTTTACACTTAATTTTTTATAGATAATATTATTTTATAATGAGATATAAATATTATATTGACTTACTTTTTCTTTTGCCTAATATCTTCTATTTTATTCAAGATTTTCTCATCTCTATTCACATTTTGTGTATCTCTTGATTATTTTACACATAAACATTTGCATATAAAGTGTTCCATTGAGTTTTCTAGAAAAAATGTTTATTAAAACCTGTATGCTATTTCACAGTCTGTTTACTCAGCATTTCATCTGTTTATTTTATAAACATTTGGTTCTTACTATGCTGAAAAGCTATATGACACTTTGGTTAATATTGCCCTAAATGCAAACAGGCTAATCCAACTGTTGCCATTTCACAGCTGTATGATTTGCAACAATTTTATAACTTGTTTAAGCCTAAGTATTTTCATCCCTGAAACAATTACAAGAATATTGAACCTAATCTGTCATTTGAAGTTAAGAATTAATGAGCTATTGTTGGGCAAGTCACTTTAATGATGTCTGGCACACAGAAAGTTAATATCTGGTACATGAAAAGCAAGGGAATGGATATAGACGAGGGAAATATCTTATTCTCTGTGGTATATTTTATGTAAAAATTATGTCTACAAACAACATATTATCAATAATGTCTTTATTTCTTTATTAAGTAAAAATATCACTAGCTACCATATAGGGCTTATAAGAGGGTTTCTCTTTCATGTACAGATGTCAAAACAAACTCTTACTTGGTGGTGTTGTACCAGATGCTACACTGAGAAGCCCAGTGACAGAGTAGGCTAGCTCCACAAACACTGGAAATTCCAAGCTTCACAGTGGATTCAGTGAAAGACACATATTTGGAGCACTGACTAGTTCTGACTGTGTGTAAGTCTAATAGGCACATAGAGAAATTCTCATACAGAAAGCTGCAACCTAGCAGGTTACTCCATCTTGAGTCTCAAAAGGTGATTTGAGGAAGAACCTCCAGTCCTAAAATGAGTATCTCCTAGAAAATATTTCAGTGCCACTACACAATTGCAAACATCACCAATGAAATAAAAAACGAGAGCTTGAATTAAGAAGGAAAGACAGAAAGAAGGAAGGGAAGACAGAAGGAAGGAAGGAAAGGAGGAAGGAAGGAAAGAAGGAAGGAAGGAAGGAAGGAAGGAAGGAAGGAAGGCAGGCAGGCAGGCAGGCAGGCAGGCAGGCAGGCAGGCAGGAAGGAAGGAAGGAAGGAAGGAAGGAAGGAAGGAAGGAAGGAAAAAAAGAAGGATATAAAATTTCCCAAGAAAGTAACAACTAAGTAGACAAGTCTCATTGTAGAGAAGGAAACAACATAAAAGAAGACAACATATTTCCTCCATAAATCAGTAATCACACAATAATGACATTGACTGTATGAAACTAGAAACATCCATGAAAAGTGTAAAAATAGACAAAAGAATTGATTTATTTCTAGATTTTCTTTTTTCCCAATATAATCTTTTATTGATTATTTGTGAATTTCACATCATGCATTCAGATCTACTTACTCAACAGTCCTGCCAGTTCTGTCTTCACCCTTATGACTCTCTTGCAAAAACAAAAAAGAAAAAAAAAAAGAACAAAACCAAAACAAAATAGCCCAATGAGTGTCATGTGTCACCCATGAACTCACCAGCGCCTGGTTAAGCTCTCAGTCACCAGCCTGTTCATTTTTCTTTAAAGAAAACTGAGCCCTCCCCTACCCACACCCCAGCCAAAAGCCATCTATTGTGGAGAGCTACACCTTAACATCCTTATCATAAATTTTTTAATGTTTTTTTTTTAATTGGATATTTTATTTACATTGAAGATGTTATCACTTTTCCTCATCTCCTCCCCCAACCCAGGAACCTCCTATCCCATCCCCCCTCCTCCTGCATCCGAGGACGACCTGGGGCATCCAACCTTCATGGGACCAAGGGCCTCCTCTCCCACCTATGCCCAACATGGCCACCCTCACCTATATATACAGCTGGAGCCATGTGTCCATCCCTCTGTGCTCCCAGGCTGGTGGCTTAGACTCTAGGAGCTCTGGTTGGTTGGTATTGTTGCTCTCTCCATGGGGCCACAAATCCTTTCAGCTCCTTCAGTCTTCTCTCTAAGTTCTCCTTTGGGAACTCCATGATCAGTTTAATGATTAGCTGTGAGCATCCGCCTCTGTATATGTCAGACTCTGGCAGACTTCTAAGGAGACAACAATATCAGGCTCCCGTCAGCATGCACTTCCTGATATCCATAACAGCGTCTACCTTTGGTGACTGCACATGGGATAAATACCCAGGTGGTACAGTTTCTTCAGTTTCTGTCCCATACTCTGTCTCCATATTTGCTTCCATGAGTATTTTGTTATTCCTTCTAAGAAGTACCAAAACACCCACACTTTGGTCTTCCTTCTTCGTGAGTTTCATGTGGTCTGTGAGTTGTATCTGGGTATTGTGAGTATTTAAAGTTCTCTTTGATGATTTCATATCTAGGCTGTTAGCTTTTGGACAGCAAAGATAGAAGTAAAGGTCGGTGTTGTCACTAAAGCCATCTATGTCTCTCTCAAATGTGAGTTTGCAATCATTCATATCCCGGGAAAAGTATCTTCCTCATCCTTTATCGTCAGCAGGAGCATAGATCAGGGACTCCCAAATGGTGTCTGGCATCAGCAGGAGCTTCAGATATCAGCATGGTCTCTGGTGGCAGTATAGACTGAAACATCAGCATAACCCTCTGCAGAAGCACAAGCTAGGAACATCATAATAACTTTCAGAGGCAGTTCAGGCCAAGGACATCTACGTGACCTCCAGGTAAATTCGGGTTGTTAACACCAATATGGCCAGCAGCAGCATCCTCATCCATGGATATCGGCATGGTCTCTCCGGAGGCAGTACAGACCATAGTATAGTCACATGATCTCCATAGTGCAAGCCACTCACATCAGCATGGCCTCAGGCTGAAGTAGAGCTACAGACCTAAACACGGCCCTCACATCTCTCAGAACACTAAGCTAAGTACTAGCATTAGAATGCCATAGCAATTTTGATACAAAGTGTATCTGTAAAACTCTTTTTGTTTGAATGTATTTGATCTATTTATGAATTTATTGAATCTATTGATGTAGAGGTAACTGTTAATCACTTGTATTATATATTAACTACAAATCTATGTATTTATTTGTTTGCATATTATTGGAAATATGAGTACTTTATTATTTTTATGTGACTGTTAACCAAATATATTCTATATTAACTCCAAATCTATGTATTTATTTGTCTGTATATTATTGGAAATATAAGTACTTTATTATTTTTTATGAATTGCTACTGTTTCTTTTTATTTTAGATTAAACCAGAAATTTTTATAATCTCTGTGATTAAGTGATTTGGAAATGAGGTAAATTGTGATATTTACACTAAATTTGGTAGTTATATCAATGGGTATAACTTTAATTACAACTTAAAATTCCTTCTTGGGAAACAGTGAATAGTACAATATCAAAGAACACCATAAAGCTACAAGAAAAATATTCAGACAGGCTTCTAGAATGTGAAATTGAGGTAAATGGAGAAAACTGTTAACCAATATTATTCCATATTACCACAAATTTATTTATTTATTTATTTATTTACTTATTTATTTATTATTGGCAAAATGAGTACTTTTTTATTGACTGTTTCTTTGCAAGTACAGTGCTATCTGGTTTGAAAGTTCATCATTGGCTTTGTATCATTACTACCATTATTAATCAATAGACTTTTAAAATTTACTTTTTAAAATTCATCTTTATATGTAAACTAAATAACAATTTTTACAAATTCTACAAAATACATTGTATTAAGTAATCAACTTAATATGGAAATATATTTCATATATGAGATAGTTGCTAAATGATGAATAAATAGCTTCAGAACATTGTTATTTTATTCCATTGGTATTTTTCATTTGGCGAGTATCAGTGTCCTGTGAAATTAGAATACCAATACAGTAGAAAAAGAACTATGGACACTAAGATTTGTGAAGCAAGAAAATGAAGAAATGAGCTTCAGAAATGCTACAGTGCCTCAGTACAAACCCATCCCAGACTGACTTAAAGTGTATAAAACTAGTGATGTGATTAAATGACTATTTGTTAGTAAACTACTTTTTAGAATTTTAAGTAGTTTTGTTACTCTTTATAATCCTAAAAGACACAACACTATATGGAAGAATGAGGTTAATGATGCCACAGCATTGCTCAACTATGAGCATCAGGTCACAAAGGGAAAACATTGGAAAAGATTTAAATAGGTTCTATACATGCAAAGAGACCAAGAAACAACGACAAGACAAACTCCAACTGAACAATGTGTTACCAAGCCAAAATACACAACATACAAAGAAACTTGCTACTATGTAACAAATTCTGATTTTGTAATAATTGGTTATATTATAAAATAGAATGACTTGAGCAGTAATTTGAATTCTTTTAATCAAATATACACATAGTTCGGTGTACATGAGGCTGTATTCCATCTTCCATGCCAAGTGTACATCCTTCAAGGGTAGGAAATAAAAGAGTAAAAAATGAAATTATACAGTTCAATTTCAGATATTTTGCATTTGAAGGACCTAAAACTTTGAATGTGTGGTGGATGTAGAATAAAATCTTAGAGTATAAAGTGAAGTATAAAAGCCAAACTATCAATTTTATGTTTTAAATTTAGAAGTTAAGAGCATGCAGGTAAAAAGAAATTTTTCTGGCTCAGAGTTCTTAGATTTTATATTAATGCATTTGACACATTTGATGTAGAATATAGCATCTGTTCTCTATAAATAAAATATAGTTCTTGTCTATTCATGTATGCATATTAAATTCAATATTATGTTAAAACAGTTTTAAAAGTATCAGGCTTCCTGCCACTTTATTTTTATTATTTTTGATATACATATCAGCAATTAATATTTTAAAATATACCAGCTTTTTGAAGGAGCAATTTCAATTCAAATATATTTAGACTTGGAGTTTATTATAAAGGTGTTCTCTATGTTTTATTTAGAAATAGCTGAGTGGAGTTAAAAGGCAACAGTCCAGATTACCTTACATGGATAGCTGGTTTTCAAAACATCAGAAATCCTTACAATTGACATGACAAACATTTCAGTATTAATGTTCATTTTCATTAGAGACCTGTCTGCTCCGGACAGCTTCCTATGTTAAATTCTAAGAAGAAATTGAGCATCCTTGGAGTTACTCCAGTTGTGGTGAGACAGCCACTAGGCAAGAATTGCCACTTTCCTTCTACAGACAAATTACTGTCCAGAAAAGGACACACTTGCAGAATAGTCAACTGATTATATCTGCCTAGACAGAGTAATCAGCCCTTAATAATTCTGCAGCACTAAGGTCTGTCAGATGATCCTGGGCCAGAAGGCAGAAGAACAGATGCTCCAACGTTTTGAAGTAGAGCGAGTGTCCAGGTGTTCAGAGGTCTCTATATATTGGCTAAGTTTTAGAAGCTATGCTTTGTGCTTCCCACAATTATAGTCAACTCAGTCATTCTGGATTTCTGACGGGGTTGAAAACTTATAGCTATTTACCTTGAGAGAAAAGATCTGAGTGTATGGTCGTCAGCTGACATTCATCCTAAAGCCAGGTTCAGAACTAAATGTTTTAGTTAGGAGAGATGACAGAGGTGCTGGTAGGTCAACAAAAGGATGGACTGGGTATTAGGACTATCTTGTACCTCACTGGTACAAATTGGCATAATTATGCTCTAATTGTATTTTGAGAGAAAAGTTTCCTTTTAACAGGAAGGGTGATGTGTAGGAGGAGCTAAGGTGGGAGGAGTACTGAGAGGAAGAAAAGGAGTAAGAAGAGGAGAAGAAGAAGGAGAGGAGAAGCTAGGTGATGAAAGAGAGATAGAGGGGGGAGACAGGGAAGCAGATGTTCATGAATCTCCACCAGTCAAAGATAGTAGATATATCTAGGTTGGGTAGTGGGTTACACCTCTGATTGAGCAATACCAAACTTATAAAGTCTATGATTAACATTTTTTTTAAAAAATGTATAAATGCAAAAAGGAAAATTTGGCATGGGATAGGGGTTTTCTAAGGGGGGGAATGGGGAAAGGGGATGGCATCTGAAGTGTAAATGAAAGATCTAATAAAAAAAAAAAGAAATTTATGTACTATGTCCTGATATTTCCCGATTAATTTTTGTTTTTATGACCTTTGTCTTATTTTGTATGCTTTTGTAACAAAGTTATAATATGTTGCAAAATTCATTAACATTTAGACCAGTATTTAGATAGTTTTGGTTGCGAACCTAAAAAAATAAAAGTTGAAGTTTTAATGTTGGATCACTATTATGTACTTACTAACATAAAAATTTTAACAATGTGTTCAAACATGAAATTTATACACATTTTATATACTCTTATACAGAGTCCTCACATATTTTATTTGACTATTTATCTTATAAATACTTTCAGAAAGTAGCCTCCCATGATGAATCCCTATTTTAACAGTTTGAACTGATAACTACAGCTCCTTTAAGGGGCTTAATATATTTTCACATCATGTTTCCTAAGTTATTTAAGCTCCTCAAAATCCTAATCTTCTCATATGAACCTGTTAACCAATTCTCAAGGCTGTTATCTCTGTGCCCCTGCTCTCCTATAAACACTGCAAACACAATGCCCGCCCTGCACACATCCCTCAGTCCTGTATATGACCCTTCATGGTCAGGACTCTTCCTGCCACAAACCAATTCCCTAACTGCTCCTCAACCTTAACATCATCTTTAAAGATACTGTCAGTGATGGCTGAATACTGATGATGTCTTCCTGCAGAAACATTTTCCTTTCCCTTTCTCACACCTGAAGTGCAAGGATTGGAATCGTTCTTTTCAGGTAACCCCTAAAAATAACGCTGGTTTTTTTTATCCATGGAATTGAGTCTTAATCTCAAAGAATAAAAGAATTTTTGGTAATATTATTGTTGTTCTCCTTTACAATTTGGTTAATTTTACTATTTTATAAAATAGACAAAGACAAAGAACATATTGATAGAGTAATGCAGACTATGCTGTAGATGAGAGTTACTATCCTGTGTCATTCCTAAATGAGTCTTTATCATTCCTAAACGAGTCTTAGGCACACATAAGTGCACTCTATTACTAGTTTTTCAATTTTGTATTTCTTTCTTTGAAAAATATATGTATTGAGTTTTGATCTTCTTCATGTTCCTTTCCTAAATTGTTCCAACATTCTTCTTACCCAACTTTATATCTTTTATTTCTCATTAAGGGTTTTGGATTGGTGGACTACCACTCAAGTGTGGTTGATATTGTCCCTAATAACTATGTATAGTATATTTAATAATACTTAATTAATACATAATATTTACTATGTTATAATATGCACAAAATATATCGTGCATTAGAATTGTTAATATATTATCATGAATATATAATATAACTGCTAAATAAAGAAACATTTATTATATATATTTTTAGAAAACTAACTTTTCTCAGCAACAAAAAGTAGTCAATAGATCTTTTTCTGAGGGCACACTTTGTACTCAGTTCTCCTTTTCACACTAAGATTTGGTCTGACTTGGGTTTGGCAGAACTTCTGCATGCTGTCACAACTGTAATGAGCTCACATGTGCAACTGCTCCTAAGTGCCCAGAAGACACATTTCCCCATTTTTTTCTTTTTTTTCTATCCATCTTCTTCAATAATCCCTGGGCCTTTTTAGAAGGAGGTAATTTAGTGTTGCTCACTTCAGTCTCTACTTCTCTACACCTTGGACAAGTGTGACTCTCTGCATCTACTGCAGACAGAATATTCTCTCAATGGTGGAGAATGTCTTAGTTTATTCACACAAAGATGCCATTAGGAACAGGTCATTGACTGTAGACAAAATTCTACTCATTCACATTTTGGAAACACAATCTCTGAATTGATAATTTTTTATCCATGTGAATGTGAGTATGTAGTGTGTGTGTGTTCCATTAAACTGTAATAATTTTTACAACCTCATTACTGTCATACCTATCAATTACTTTCCTCAGTGTTCCTTGCTGCCATTCAACTGGTTATGTTCTTATTATTTCAGTGGATTGTAGATTGTTGATTTTATCCTAGTCACCCTTTCTACCTGCCAGTTCTTATCTTTCTTGCTCACCTGGTCTAATGTTTTAAATCTCACACTAGTTTCCAATTCACTGATGCTAATCACTGAAAACATCTCTACTGTTCTGCTCCTCTCTCCTCTTTTAATTATATTCTACTATTGAGCCTGATGAGTGCATAAATAATAAATAAATTAAAACTACAAGAACAACAAAAATATCTCGACTATCTGAAACTTTCTCTATTGTGTTTGCTACAAGAAATAGAGTTAACCAGAACATAAGCTGCAGAGACCTTGGAATGAATCTGAATATGGATTTAAATGTCTTATCTAATGTTGAAAAACATTTTTCAGTTCAAACTATAATCCATTGTAATCTCAAATTTAACTAATAATGTTGGGTTCATAAATTTATTTATCTATGCTTTCTTTATATTTTTTCTATTAAAAAGATGGATATCATTTCATATATTTTACTGAATACACTGATTATGAATACAAAAGTTTTCTTACCGTCCAACTATCAAAACCTGATCCTGCACTCTTTCACCTTTTAGTTACTGTCTTTTGTTTTTCTTTTTCACAGAAATTAGCAAAAATGTATTTCTATACTGAGACATGCTTATGCACTTTCTCTTTTAACTTTTCATAAAAATTCATTTAAAGTTTTCTCATTTTAAATATTTTTTAATTTTATGAGTATGAATATTTTGTCTATATTTACTGTACTCCATATGTTTGTGCTGATACTGAAAATCAGAAAAGGACATCATAATCACTGGAACCGCAGTGATGTACAGTTGTAAGTCAACTTGTGGGTACTGGAGATGTTGCCCAGAAGCTATGGAAGAGCATCAAGTACCATAAAATTCTGTGTCATTTCTTCAGATTCTGAAAGTGTTCTTTAATGAACTTACTTTAAATTAGTTATTCTAGTCTATGTTTTATAATTCTGATTTCTACATATAGTAGAGTTTATTAGTGTGTGTAAGACACCTTTGGACAGTAGAGTGCCTGTGGCACTGAAATACATTGTCTTATTTCCTCATTGTGTTCCTATACCTTGATCCATAAATAATAGTGAGGGCGCCTGAGAGAGAGAAGCACTGAATTCTGTCTGGAAGAACACCAACTCCAGACTTGGACACTGAGAACTCTGCTAGCTGACAATATCTGTACGGAGAAAATGTTTTCTTGCTTGTCTCCTTAGTTGGCTATTCTCAGGGAAGTCTGGTCTTAGAAGGGGCAGAGCAAAATAATGATTTTCACTGCATGTGCAGCCTGACTTAGAACATCCCTGTTCCTCTAAGTTCTAGTGCTACAGTTTACAGATGATGTGTGCCTCTAGCCCAGCTGGTGTCTTTGGATCCTTGTTCAGCCTTGACAGCAGCAGTTCAACAGTTTGATACTGCCCTTTATATAACCTCCTCTTATTAAGTCCATTCTTCCTGTTAGACTGTTAGACTTTTTGTCAGCAAGCATGTTTCCTTGTTAGAAGGTTTTAACAAACCTTATGCTGTATAAAACAACTACACACATTCTTTCCTATCACTTTTCAACCTATCCTACTATTATAGAACAGATGAACTATGAAACCTGTGGTTTGCCAAAAACTGAGTTATTTTACTTCACCATAATAGTCTTTTTAATGTTATGAGCCATGTTTTCTCACTCTCACTGAAGAAGGCATTTACATAACTTTATGCTGAATTTTACAATTATAACTGAACTTACTTTTAATATTAGTTTAAAAATACATTTATTTTCAAACGTAATTTTTTTCTTGGATGATAACCTGCTCTTTATAATTTATAGAGTATGAAAATGCAACAGTGACATGACTATACTTTGGATTTATAAGCCGATATATTTTTATAGAACAGTGACATTGCATTTATGTTTGAATCATTCATTATACAACTGATCAGAGAAAGCATGTGTTATCATATAATAGAAGAGTGCCTTAAATAAATGAGCTAATAATTTTCTGGGCTTATTTTCTAGAAAAAAATCTAGAATTTCATTGTTTAAATATTAAGGCAATAATTATTATTAATGAAAAACATTTTTTACAGTTTATGTGATTTACAGATGGAGAACATTAGGTGGTAATCATTATATAATTAAGAATATTGGTCAAATATATATCAACAAACCATTTCTTTGAAAGGTCACTATTATTTATTAATAGTAATTTTTAGTGGTCCATAATATGGACTATAATGAACTTTGGAGGGTTACTAAGTAAGTGATATAACTGTGATCTGTAATAACCCTTCAAATACTTACACACCTATGAGCATTTTATGGAATGCTTATTGAAATAGTCTAGAAAGCGTTTTTTACATAAATTGAGTTAGAGGTTATTATCTGTAAAGCCATATTTCATCTTGTATCTGAGATAAGAGCTAAACATTTCTTGTCTGATTTTCATTGTCAGACATTATTGTGTTACAATCTCATAAACAGTGCCTAGCTCTGTTTCCTTATCAAGTGTGCTCCAGAGAACAATGACATTGAGCTCATTTTCTTAGGGAGAACAGCAATTCCATTGCTTATCAGATAATTTTCATTTTGTTTTCTAACCTGGGTTAAAGAAGGGGAAATCAAAATAATATCTAAATTTTAACTGCTGAGCACAAATTTTTTACACCTGTTTGTGTGAATGAAGTAAAGTGAGAAAAACAATTAAATGTATAGAACACAGTATTCACAATGTAAATGACACCATCAGTTCTTTACTCTCATAATATGATACTTTGTATTACATTCCGTGGAATGTATATTCTAGCACATACTGAGAATATCCTCCTAATAAGCAACCAATATTACCTAGCTAAAAATTAATCACCATGTACTCTGGACAAGGAAATCTTGTCCTACCTGTCATTATACTCAGACATCATGAGTCGAAATTCAACAATGTCTGCATTCCATTTATTCATTATCTGACATTTCACATTTGGAGGGCACCAATTCTTCTTCTATCATCTATCTCCTTATTTTATTTTCCACAATCATTTGTTAGCATTCACCCTAGCCTCAGTTAAGCAACTCTCTGATTTTTCTATTTATTAGTTGTGTTTCTCTTCAGACATTTTAGTAGAGATTGTTTCCTTAACTTGAATTCTTAGCACAGGTTCCCTAGGCCCTACTTAGGCTGCATGCTTACGAAGTCTAAAGCGTGTATTGATTTATTGTTTAGCCTGTTTTCTGGCTCTTAGTTAGAATAATAGAAACATATTTAATCATTTAATGGCATGTCTTAACTCCGCATTTCTAATTTTCTGAAATTTTAAAAAATATATAATAATTCAAAAGATAGATGAATTTAGAAAATATTCATATGCTCTCCATTGAACACGTTTGACAATATTTTATACTTGACTATTTCATGGTCCCTTCCTAACGGTATAGGCAATGATGACTAAGCCTATTTTGAATAGAGTTCTATTATTTACAAAGTTTTGCATAATAACTATGGTTTAAAAAATAGTAGTGTAATGGGTAATTCAGTCTTTTGCCACTACCTGAAAGTTGATATGTATCTTTCAACTGTTTTTTTTTTTTTCATTGATGGATGAGATAAAATTATAATGGCTGATCTATTAACTGTAATTTAAATATATGAAATTATTGATTTTCTTTTTATCATTTTTAAGTTAGAAATGCTCAGTTGCAGAAGACCAGAGTTTAGCTCTTAGTACCTCAGTATGTCTGGAAGCTCATAAATCCCTGTGTCTCCAGCTCCAAGAGATTTGCCAAACCTCTCACCTCCATGGACATCTATATTCTTGTGCATGCACACACACACACACACACACACACACACACACACACACGTACACAAAATAAAATGAAATAAATCCCTTTTAAGCAAGGAAAAATTCACTGTTGAGCATCATCTGCTTTCATCCTCTTCCACCTCCTCTTCTTCTTCATTCTCTTTTTCCTTCTCTCTTAATTGCAACTAATGCCTTCAGAATTAGAGTAGGTTGACAACACCAGAAATCACAGCAAGCTATACCAGTCCTTGTGATTACTATTCAGGTCACAAGCAGAAAAGATGAAAATTGTAGAGGTTTCATGATTTGCATGAGAGACAAATCAAACTCCTATCTACCCAATGATAACATCTATACTTTTACATAGGTCATACTGCCAACTGTGGTCTCCATGTATATACTGTGAATTATAACTATTATACCACTTCAGTATCTTTCTTATGTCATTCCATACATTATTTTTACATGTAATTGCTTCATTTATACTCAATTCCATAATTAAACCTGTATGTGTTATAAATACACAACTATATGCCAGCAAAAAGAATCTAGTTTATTAAAACATGGTGAGTTATGTGAATCAATGGAGTGTTATTTTCATAATTTTAGAGAATGCATCATTTATATTAAGTAAAAATGCTTAAAGTAATTGACAAAATTCTTAAACAATATAAGCCATTTATGCATTGCATTTGTTTTTACATTATATGATCATACACATGGTAGAAGTCATATGAACTCTGATTCTTAGTCTGTTCATACCTGCCTTACTTCACACAAACATAAGATATGAATGAGTAAACTCATTCATAATGCAGTCACACATGTCAGTTGCTGAGTCAGAAATCAGAGTGACCTTTTATGTTTTTTCTATTCAGTAAATGATATTAACTATTTTGTTTTGCTCTTATCATTGCTTCCAAATTTTGTTTGTATTGACCTAAGAATCAAGAGATTCTAGGCTTTTGTAATGAGGGTTTTTTTTTTTTTTGGTCTTTTTTTCTGTTCATACAAAGGTATATATCACTTTGAAGTACATGACAATAAGTACCCATCAGTGTAGGTAGGTTTAATTTTAATGATACAATGCTTTCCATTTTTTAAAGCTATGCAGAATCCATGTGGGTCCTTAGATCTCCAATAAATACATGTCTCATAAGAGTTTGGTGTACCTTTAACAGGGAAGTTAAACAGTCAAGAAGGGAATGTTAAATAATCAAAGCCTTGCCTCTGGCTATTCAGTGTTCAGTTTTAGTCATTCATCTGTCAATCATCCAATGTGGTATATTTATCTTCCCGCTAGCTAGTGTTGAATTTTTTTTAATTTGTCTTTTTATTAAACAGTCACTGCTGATTTTATCAATTTTTAAGACCAGGGTATACATGTCTTCAAAGTAGAGGCTGAATTCAATTCTGCTAGAGTAAACTCAGGATATCATCAGGAAGCTCCATATTGTAATAAATTAAGATCTTGAATTCTTGATGTAGTTTAGTTTTGCATTGTTAAAATTCTAAAATAAAGATTTAAAAACCACAAATTGTCAATGAAAATTTACATGATTTTATCTGAAGTAAATTGTTGACAGAAACATACATAAACACATACTAATGTGTTTATATTTTGATTTTATGAAATATATGTATATTTAGTTAACACGCATATATGAGTAAGCATGCATACCCATAAAACAAATAAGAAAAGCACATATTTCCAATACTTATTATTTTCAACTGACACCTTCTTGGCATATTTAAATGTGAGTACTTTGGGACTCCTTGCTTCAAGGTACAGTGAATATTTCTAAAAGATTATAAAAATGTTTTTATTCATCCTGAAAGATATATCTGGAGGGAACAACCCTTATCTTTTCAATTCCACACATGTTTAAGCTTCTAAATGTTGTTCTTGCCAGCAGAGATTCACTGTCAAGACATAATTTCATGTTTGATCTCAACCTATTAATGACTTAGATTCCACACTTAGGGCACATTAGGAAAACTGATAAAATGTTATTTAAATTTGAGGATTAATTCCTTGAATGCATGGTTAAGAAATAATAGTTCTTAAAGTGTTGTTGGATTTTGTTAATGGTTCATTTAAGTGAGTATCAACATTCTATTTAATTATGGGCTGGGTGTATGGATTGTTCTGTTCAATTTTCATGCAGATTGTATGATGTATTGCACAATATACCATTGCCATCGACTGAGATAGCTCACATGCACCTATAATCATCTATAAACTTAGCACCAGGAGGTAGAGCCAAAATGACCCACAGTGCAGTCATCCTCAGCTAAATAATAAGTGTCGGGACAGCCTAGGATACCCCAAATCCTGTTACATACACACACACACACACACACACAGAGAGAGAGAGAGAGAGAGAGAGAGAGAGAGAGAGAGAGAGAGAGACAGAGACAGAGAGAGAGACAGAGAGACACACAGATACACACATGAACACTCACACCCACACTCATACACACACATACACTTACATATATATGAGAGATACAAAGAAATAAATAATTCTCACTACCCATGTACATATGTATATTTAAACAATTTTACTCAGCATGACAAAAATGGAAAGGATCTTTCTCAGTGTTAAAAGACATAAAATAGAGTCAAAAGGTACAGCAAGGGTTTTTTGTTTGTCTGTTTGTTTCTGTTTTGTTTTTTTGTTTTGTTTTGTTGTAATATTAATTAAGAGATTAAAGGGTAGAAAAGAAGGAAAGCATTGGTTAAGAGATTCTAACTAGGAAATGAAACTAGCTGAGGATGACTGGTCCTTGAATACAGGCTCTACCACCTGGTGATGAGATTATAGGTGATTACAGGTATGTGCTAGATACCTCGGGGGTAGTATATTGTGCAGTGCTTCCCGCAATCTTGGCAAACTCTATATGGAGTGAGCCACACACCCAGCCCCTGTTTGAATAGAATGTTAATACATTCTTGAATAAATCATTGCAAAAATCTATTAACTCTCTAAGAACTATTATTTCTTAATCATGCATTCATTATCATTCATTCTATTTATCAAAAAGCTAAAGTGTTTGTGTGTCTGGGAGTTTGGGGCTAGGAATGAACATTATTGTTTAAGATGTAGCAGAGGATGACCCTAATGGGCATCAATAGGAAGAAAGGTCCTTGGTCCTATGAAGGCTCAATGCCCCAGTGTCGGGGAATTCGAGGTCAAGGAGGCAGGAGTGGGTGTGTGGGTGGGGGAACATCTTCATAGAAGCAGGGGGAGGACAGGATAAGGAGTTTCCAGGTGGAGATGGGGAAATGGGATAACATTTGAAATGTAAATAAAGAAAATATCCATTAAAAATGAAAAAAAAGGACCCAATAGTATAGTCCACTTTGTCTCCAAGAGCGTTCAAATATTCGTATTTTCTACAATTTATAATCTTCCAATTATTCTGATTATTTATATATTCATGAGAAAACTCTTAGTGATGATGAAAATGTTAAACTGAGTATTTCTGATGATTGTGTTCATTTTATTGAATATTTTATTTTAAAATTATTCAATTAAAGTAATGTAACAGAATAGATTTTTATCTATAGAATATTATTTCAAATGAAAAATTATCTAAATTTTTGAAAATTTCTTTTCTGTGTTTTTTTCCTAAATAAGCCTAGTAAATATATTTATTTACTTTCAAATTTGTAAGAATATATGTTGATTTTATTTAAATAATATTTTCAAAATATTCATATTTCTATAAAACCTTACTGAAATGTTTTATTATTCAGGCTTTAGTTCAGACCCTGGGTACATTCACAAATATCTCAACCTTGAGTTTTAGTTTTCATTTGCAGTTTAGTCTCAGTCAGCATTTGACTAAGTTTGTTTAAGTAGAATATTCCTATCGTTGATACCCATTATTCAACTCTCTGCTAAAAAAAGAAAAAAATTGTTGACACTGAAATGACATTTTTTTTCTACACACATTCTTGTAGACATCTATCCAAACAGTACCTTCATATTGCCTCAGGAGAGAGAAAGTATCAATTTTATTTTTAAATTTGGACAATTACATATTATAGTTAATTAAATGATAAAATAAACATATTAGCTTCAGTATTTAAATATCTCTTTAATGACTTGTGTTCAGCTAGCCAAGTCTGCTTACTTACTTACTTATCATCATAGTTGAAAATTTAATTTTGATGAGAGGGAAGATACAGCATAAAAATTTATACATAATAAAATATTTGTTAGTTATTTTACTAAAAATATCATTGTATTAAAATATATTTCAAAAAGAAATTATTATCTACAGAAGATAAGGACATAAACACAGGTATATACCCACTAACAAGGATTGGCAGTCAGAACAATGTCATGACTTTGTTTGTTTTTGTTTGTTTGTTTGATTCTTTATGTCTTTTATGGCCTAGTAGAACATATCAATATGTATCTGTGTGATTAAAAAAAATAGAAAAATAGAAAAATGTTAGTTAGAATTGTTCATTGGTGCAGCACAGTAGGAGGTAGTTTTGACATCCAGGTGTTTCATCTGGCACTTGATTTCTTTGTACATTTCCTTATTAATTGATAAAATTATAATGCAATCTTGAAACTACATACTTTTTCATTATTATTATTATTTAACTTTACATCCTGTCCACTGTCCCCATCCAGGTCACCCCTTCCTATAATCTTTACCCCATCCCTCCTTCCCTTCTCCTCTGAGAAGGTGGCAACTCCTGGATATTCCTCCAACCTCGCACATCAACTCTCTGCTGGGCTTGGTGCATCCTCTCCTACTGAAGCCAAACAAGGCAGTCTAGCTAGAAGAACATATCTCATGTCCAGGCAATAGTTTTTAGGATGGTCCCAGCTCCATTTGTTTGGGGCACACACGAAGAACAAGCTGCACATCTGCTACATAGGTGTGGGGACGCTGGAGTCCAGCCTGTGTATGCTCATTGGTGGATGGTTCAGTCTAGCTTCAATCACAGGTCTGGAAAGACTTACCCACTAGTAAAATAGTGGTGTAAACATTAAGGGAGCAACCAATAACTTATTTATTTTTAGATACTTATTAAATTATTTTATTTACTTACATTCCAAAAGTTGCCTGCCTTCCCAATTCCTCCTCTCCGAGTTCTTCACCCTATTCCTTTCTGAGAGGGAGAGGTACCCACACACCTCTATCCTACCCAACCCCACCCCCACCAGCATTCATTCATCTTCCCTGAGGCATCAAGTTTCCTCAGGATTAAACACATCCTTTCCCTGCCATACAAGTCAGTCCTCTCCTACCCATGTGCCTGGGGACACAAATGAGGCCATGTATGCTCCTTGGTTTTTGGCTTAGTCTCTGGAAGTTCTGAGGGGTCCAGGTAAGTTCTTCCTATATGGTTGTAATCAACTTCCACTTCTTCAGTTCTTCCTCTAACTCTTCCATATTGGTCCCTGACCTCAATCGAATGGTTGGCTGTAAGTATCTTTTAATTGATTGATGTCCCAAAGCAAGATAAAATGTATACCTAGCACCACTAGCAAATTATGAATATACTATGGCTTGTCATCTAAAGATGTAAAAATGAAACTACCATTTTTATCCTTTTAAATAGACATAACATTTAACTGAATCTTAATAACTAATCATTATACTAATATTATAATATACTAATATTAATGTATCTTTTTAAACTCATTAAAGAGACTTCTGTTTGCACTAGATGATGTTTAACCCAGAGACCCATGACCAAGACATGAATAATAAAAGTCTTCAAAGTTCTCATACCTCAGTGGGACATAATAACCTATTCATCCAAGATTTAGGGTACATTGTGAAAAAAGAGGCAGAAGAATTGTTAGATCCAGAGGTGGTGATGCCAGCAATGACACAGTGACTTCTGAGCACAGCAGGAAAGGTAAATATATAGAATCAAAGAAGTTGTGACATCATGTATGAGACATTTGCAATCCTGACAAACTCAAATTCCATCACGAAGACAAGAGTTTCATATGAAGCCTACCCCCTAATTAAAGATGTAAAGGTTCATAATTTTGACTTCTGACATAGAAAGTCAGTTTCTTTAAAAATGGAGTTCTAGTAACTTAATTATGCTCCCATGAAAGATAGCACAGGCAGGAATAGTTTGGTAGCACAAAATGGTATGAATGAGTTTAATAGAAAGAAAATAAAAGTGCTTGGGTGGTAGGGAAAGAGCAGTGGATTTGCCAAGAGTTGGTGTAGCACAAGTGAATATAATAATAAAAAAAAAAAGGTTGTATGACATTCTTAATGAACTAATATGCATATGTAGCAAAGAATTGCCTTATCTGGTGTCAGTGGGAGGGGAGGCCCTTGGTCCTGTGGAGGCTTGATACACCAGTGTAGGGGGATGCTAGTGGGATGAGGCAGGAGTGGGTGAGTGGGTAGAAGAGCACCCTCCTAGAGGCAAAGGGGAGGAGGGAGGGCGAGAGAGGGGATGAGATGTGCAGAGGGGAAACCCAGAAGAAGAACAACATTTGAAATGTAAATAAATAAAATAACCAATAAAACTAATATAATATACATTCAAGTTAAAGAATAGCTAGCTACGAAGAATATATATTAAAAAAAAAAGCTTGATTTCATTTACAGTTGAAAATTTTCTCTATATAACCATAGTTTATACAATCATATAGTAGACAGATAATGGAACGGAACATTTAGGAAACATTGTTTCTGTACTGAACATTCAGAATGACTTTTCATGTGATTATTCTACACATAATTCAGAATAACATAGGTTGACATTTAAGCAAATACTGCTGGGAGTCTAAATTTATTGACTACAGTGATGGAGAGAAACTAGAAATTATCTGTATATATGTCAACATTTTAAGCAAGGGGCTTCAATATTGCAACAAATTTTGAAATTTGAAGGAAGAGGTAGAGAATGTGATCTATGAATGCTGGAAATCAAAAATGATAAGTAGGTTCTACATTTTCATCCCCAAACCTCGTTTGCATGCATGTGTGGTTTAGGTTTATATGTGTTTATGTTTGTTTGCATACACATGCACATCCTTTTGCCAACCCCACACTTGTCTTCTTCATCTCTTTCTTCTTTTCCTTTCCCCTCATTGCTTTTGCTTGTTTTGGAGGCACTGTCTCTCATTTAACCTGATGCTCAGCCTTTTGCAATGCTGGCTCTTCTGTTAGTTCCATCTCCCAACAGTGGAGCTGTAAACAAGTTCTGCCACATCTCATGTTCATATGTGTTGTATATCCAAGCTCAGGAGTTTATTCTTCTATGGTAAACATTTTACGTGCTTATTTATCACACCAACCCTGGTTTTCTAATTAAAGAAATGTTAACATAGGCACACATCATGGATTGAGATAGCAAATTAAAAACAATCAGTAGGTTTTATTTTCTTCCCCCCCCCTTCCTCACTTGAACCTTCAAAAGAACTATTAAGAATGACTTCATAAAAGACACATTATGACATTGTGACTGGTGGTGAAATAACTGTCTTGGAAATAATTTTTCTATTTTCTTTAACATAAGGTCTCGTTTCATTACCCATGTGCACAATTTATTGGTAAATATTGCTGTGCTTAGCAAAGTGCTGCTTACATGATGTCAGTGCATGCTTGCCATAGCACCCTTTCTGACTCAACTGATATGTGTATGTTCAGATCTAGAACCTGGGTTGTGCCCTCCATAGTCTCATAAACTACTTTCAATTATTATTTTAGATGACTCAAATTGAGTAAAACTTTTACTTCCAGTTCCTATATTTGGCCTTGCCATCTCTATGCCTCTTTAAGTCAAGTTGTCGACTCCTGTCATTTGCACTGTTTAACCTGACGATAATTTCATCCTCTTGTGTTCTGACAGGTAGGGATGAGATCCATTCTTTTTTTTTTTTTTTTTCGAGATAGCACTCTTATGATCTTCTATGTCAGTGATAGTATTTACAAAACATTCTTCAACGGTCAAATTTCTGAAATAAAATCAATACAGAGACTTTTAGTGATATGTCTGCTTCTGGAAATTTTTGAAACACAGACATTTTGTTAAGTCTATTCCCCATGTTCAGAATTTGCTATATTGTAGAAGTCATCCTGCTTCTGATGATATTCAGCCCTGGATGGTTCATTTTTTGTCTTGAATAAAACAATTATTTTCATTTTAATTTTTTTAAGATTACATTCTCACATAATGTATTCAGATTATGGTTTTCATCCCCTCTCCTCCTCGCAGCTCAGTGCCTATATCCCTTCCTATCTCCATCGACCTCATTTATGTCTCTCATTAGAAAAGACATAGAATTACATGGAACAATAATAAAATATAAAATAATAAAAATATAATATAGTAAGACAAAAAACAACAAACACAAATACATCAGACTTAGGTAAAACAAAAGAGAGCCCAAAAGAAGGTGTAAGAAATAGAAACCTGCCTATTTGCTCAGTCAGGAATTCCATAAAAATACAAAATAGTAGTCATAATATATGCAAGTGAGCTATAGAATAAAAAAAGGAGAAGAAAACTATTTTTAAGTTAAAAGAATATAAAAATAATCAGATAAAATTACAGAAGAAAAGGGAAAGCCTGAAATTCCCCCAAAGATACTATTGAGTTTATTTTCTGTTGGCGATCTACTTCTGGGCTGACAATGTACTCTTAAGAGTATTTTTTTCCTAGTGAGACTTGATGGGAGAAAATTATCTTTTCATTTGCAAAGAGTTATCAATTGTAGATTGTTTCAAAGTTAAGAATAGGGTTAAGTGTTCACTTATTTCAGCTCTAGAACTTCAAATGGTATAGAACCATTTAGGTGCCATGCATTCTGCCTTAGTATCTGTGAGTTCATATGTACACAGATTATGTTGATTTAGAGCACTTATTTTCTCAGTGTCCTCTATATCTTCTAATTCTTATTATTTTTGCTTCCCCTCTTTCATGGTGTTCCCTGAGTCATGCAGAGAGGAATATGATTGGGATGCCATTGCTTTGGATGGTATAGGTCCCTTCTTCCTTAAATTGGCAGAGGAGAAGTAATAGGGCACCAAGGGCATCCTCAAGTTGCAGAATGAACACAGGACCCATGCATTCTTCCCTGATAATCAAAAGCTATCTCAAGATGAGTAGGCTGAAAGCCAAGAGGTCAATGAAACTGTCTTGGCCCTGGAGAAGAAGTGAACCAGGCCCTCTTGAATCTTCATTCCCTGAGTTCTGCCCACACAGACCCTCATCTTTGTGACTTCTTGGAAAACTACTTCCTGAATGAGGAGATTAAGTTCATCAAGAAAATGGACAACCACTTGACCAACCTTTATAGGCTGGCTGGGCCACAGCCAACAGAGAATAGTATACCTGAGCCATGCATGGGGCAGTATCTCTTTGAGGGCCTCATTTTCAAGCATGACCAAGAGGCCTCCTCACCTTCCAAGGGGCTTTCACCTCTGTTCTAGAACGGCCACGCTTAGAACCTCTACCTGTATGAACTCAAGCCACTTGGCAGCTGTGTAACTAACAGCCCTAGAGCCCTTCTCAGTTGTTGATCCAGATAAAAATAAAAATTTTTGAGACCACAAAACAAACAAATAAATAGGTAAATAAAGAAAGAACCTAGGATTGTCTTCTTTGAGAGTTTTCCTTTGATAAGTAAATTGAGTTCATCCTTATCTCTTCTAATGAATTTATCTATTTTCTCAGATATTAAAATGGCTAAATAAGCTTGATTCTTAGATCCACTGAAGTATCTTTTTCCATCTTTTAATCCTGGGGTGATGTCTGCCCTTGATTTGTATCTTGGATGAACAAGGCTGATGGTTCCTGCTTTTGCATCCATTTTATTGGTAAATTGAGATCACTTATGTTGAAAGATATCTAGGAGAAGTTTTTGTTACTTCCTGTTAGCTGTTGTTGTTGTTGTTGTTTGGTGGTGGTGGTGGTGGTGGTGGTGGTGGTGGTGGTGGTGGTGGTTGTAGTGATGGTGATGGTTTGTGCTTCCCCATTTTTGAGTTGCTGATCTGGAATTATTTATTTCTTCTATTTTCCTGGATGTGGTCACCAATTCTTAGGTTAGAATTTTCTTTCTAATTTTTTCAATAGGGCTGGATTTTAAATAGATATTCCTTAAAGTTTGTTTTATCATGGAATTTCCTATTTTGTCCATCTATTGTGATTAAACATTTTGCTGGGTATAGTACCCTTGGCTGGCATCTACGGCCTCTGAGAATCTAAAGTACATCTGTCCAGGACCTTCTGACTTTGACAGTCTCCATTGAAAATTCAGATGCTAGTCTAATTATTTTTTATTTGTTTGTTTGTTTACTTGGTTCTTTTTTCTGATAGATTTTATATACTTTCAATATATTTATATACTACTAAACTTAATATATATTTAGTATATTTTGTTGTTTCATAAGTATACTTTAACATTATGTGTGAGTAACATTTAAAGCCTCTAAAAAGTATGAAACTTAAACGTCAATGCAATCATTTTGATTAAGTATACTAAACACTTCATTGTTCTTCAGAAACAATAGTTCTGGATTATTTTATTGCAATTAAGACTTATTTCTTAAAATTTTATGTATGAGTATGGAATATATTGGAAAGCTCCAAGCTTTTCTGCTTCAGTTATGATGCTCAAATTAGGCCTTACTCTTGGGGCTCTAATGTATTAATTTTGTCCTGGATGTTATTGTTTCTGATTTTATACTGACATCTATGCATATGTGTTTGAAGATATTATAATTATTGTTGCCAATATCTGGTTTTGTTTGAAAAGGTCATTTTGTTCCTTGTTTTTTTGTTGACTGTGTTGGTTCTTTGGTGAGTGTGGTGACTGTGTGCTGTCTGGTAGAAAATTCTTCTGGGATTATGATAGGTTGTAGCCTCTATGGGTTATGTGTAAAGTGTACTGCTGAATATTGTTAGCTGATAGCAATCAAGGACTAGGGAGGTACACATCAAGGAGGAATGGACAAAAAATTACATTGGGATCAGGTCAGTTCTCAGGATATGAGGGCAATGAGTTTGGAGAGGCCATAGTAGGTAGTTTGCTACAGAGATGGAGATGAGACCTGGGATTTAGACATAGTGGAGAGGAGGGAGACTGAAAATAGGAAGTTAATGTATCTGCTTTCCTGACTAGAAGGTTTACAGAGAATGTCTGTTGAAATTGGGTGATGAAACAAAGCAATGAGTTGGGATGGCCATGTATAGAGAAGAATATCTGTGTCATCCACTGCAGATGGTTGCCTGAAAAGAAGAAAGCTGAGGCAGGTCATCTGCTACAGAGATGGTGAAAGTTTGGGGGATTGGATTTAGTAGGAAAGAGAGAGATCAGAAAATTTGCAATCAGCCTACCTGCTTCCATGGCTTTAGTGTTGTTCTTTCTGATATTTTTATCTGGAATATCTGTGCAATTTAGATATAGCCAGGACATTTATATTGCCTCAATTTACCTATCATTTAACTTATTTTTTTATCTTAAACTTTTCCATTCATTCCTGTTGTTTACTACATTAATTCACAACATTACTATTGATACTTCTGTCAAATGGAACAGCCATTTGTTTGAGGCTTTATGCTCCACCAAACACTGTAGTTTGACTTAATGGTTTTTCTAATTTGTAATAATACAGCAGTACAGAAGCAGAACTTCGATATTTTAATCTTGGATTTTTTCCAAGCCTGGTTAGATATATCCAGTGAGTCAGAGCTCTTAGTCAGACTTTTGATTAAGAAACTAAACACTTTACACTCTGCAATATGCTGCGTTTCTAAACTGTCAGATTGATAAGCTAGGTATACTACATGCATCATTAACATGGTATTTTCAACATGTGTTTTACTAATTCATACCTTATCTCCGAGGTACAGATATACTTACATATGTTCCGAATTAAAAACATAAAGAATAGCTTCAAGGAACCAGAGAATGTTCCAGTATATAAAAATATGTCAAAGTCTTTGCAGAAGAGCTTATATTTTAAAGCACCCTTTAAGATGGCAAGAAGTAATCAAACTGAAGGTTGAAATTAATAAAGCAATAAGAAAACACAACCAGAAAAGTAAACAGTGTTAGTTTTGAGACAATCAGAGGCACATAACAACAGACAATAAGGAAATTCAGAGAACCGTAAAGGCATACTTTATAAAACTGCAAATCACCAAAGTGGAAAATAAAGAGAAGTGGATAATATTCTTTAATATTCTTTTTTTTTGTATTTAGAAAACTATTTATTTGGTCTTTATGAGATCTGTGAGCTGTTAAAACTCTTTCACAATTTTTACTTTTTGGCTAAGTCACAATCTGAGATATGAGATTTGAAAGACACCATCAATTTGCAGCATGTGTGAACAACAGCAATTGGTGCAAAGCTCTGGAACAAGGCATCCCATGCATGATGAAGGGCTGCCTCTGTACTTCAGGTTTATCCACTTGCTCATAAAACAAAGCCACTGTTTGCTTATTGGTTGGCAATTCATTTTGTCCAATTTCAAAAAACACTGGAAATCTCACCCATGTTTAAAAGTCTTTTTTTTTTTTTTTTTTTTTTTTTTTTTGCTTCAAAGTAATCTGGCAGAGGAGTATCTCCAAGCAGATCATGTGATCAGGACTGAAATTCCTATCAACACCCCATATCTCCTCCACACTCATCATAGTCTCTGATGTTACAGGAGCCTCCAGTCTCTTTGACATGAGCCTTGACAAGTCAGTTGACATCGCTAAGACTTACTTCTTTATCACCCTAGTGAGGACAATGATATCTACCTACCAGCAATGTCACTAGGACAAAAGACACAATGCCAACTAGAGCTGTATTATATATTTAAGCTTCATTCTTCTTCTTATCAATATTATAACAACACTGTCAAAGAATCCAAGAGAATTTGTTTGTGTGTGACTCATTTTTTGTCCATTTGTTCATCCATCCATCTACCTACACAATCAGGAGTACCACTAACCAAAATTAAGTAATGGTCAGATAAACAATGCAAATAGACATATAGTCCCTAGTGAAATAGAATTAAATATATTCTAATTTAAACAAGTAAATAAGTTCGTTAATAAAGGTAAAAGGACACAGAAGAGTTTTAGTGAAGAATTCTACCAGTCTTTAATCTGGCAACACAGATATTCTGGCTGGAAAACAGACATGCCTGCTAAAGGCATCCTTAATCCCAAACAATGAAGGTAAAGTTAATTTGTAGAACTAAGCACCATGTGTGAAAGTAATGTCTAATTGAGAGCCAATGTAGTAAATCTTAGAAAGATTTGACAGGTTAGGATATGCCCAACTCTTACAATAACAGAGAGAAAAGAGATGCTACTTAAGAGAGAAGCTGGACTGGATCTGCCATCTTAGAGAGGAATTTGAGCCAAAACAACTGAGTTAACTCAACTACCCAGAGATCAGAAAGAACAAGAAAGGGTGAGCTCATTCAGCAGTAACTCTCAGAGGCTGAAACATTCTAGGTCCAGATTAGATTGTACGGAAGCTAGAAGCTTCCAGTAGTAGGCCTAGGTTAGCAGACAGAGAGGTTAAGCCTCCTCGATGCCAATTAATACAGGCAAATAAGAGTTATTTTACACTCATGAGCCCAAACTTTACTGGAGTAATAATATGCAAAGTGTAATAGTTATCTGTATACATGTCTCATCACCTTTACATGATGCCTAGCATTAATTATTGCATGGTTTTAATCCTGGGTGTTTAGCTCATAAAATAATGGCTTTTACCAACTTTCTTCTGATTTCCATACCAGTTCATATATTGTATATCATATAATTCTCAAACCATACTGATGTCCTGTGCTTTATCAGGTGAATGAATCTTAAAATACTGTGAAACTCTGTCAGTGTTTCAGATCTTGTAAACAAAGTTGTAGGAAGCCGTGGTCAGTGGTTATACGTTTGCCATTCCAAGATGGCGCTGGCCTCGTGTCTTCCCAGTCGTAAACAAGTAACTGGGCAGCTGCAAAGGCAGAAAACCCGCCAAAGTCACTGGCCAATCCCGAGGCGTAATATTGGATGGTGAGCGAACAGCCAATCAGAAGTGAATACGTCACTCTAGGGTGTATTTAAGCTAGGCTCCTTCCTGTTTTCAGCCCTTCCGCTTCCTTCCGCGTCTTCCACTTTTGCTGATACAGAGTAAAGCCTCGTTTTGCCGTAACTACCCAAATACTGACTCTCGTGTCCTTTTTCGCGGGCGAAGGGGACTCGAGAGGTGAGCAGAACACAAAGTTTTCTTTTTCTATTTAGATCTTGCATTTTACTGTTTAATAAATAATGGTGGACAATATTAAAAATGAGAGCATGTGTCTGAAAATTGGAAATGAACCCTATCTAAGATTTATGCTGTTGTAATGAACAATTGAAATAAAACTAAACCCATAAAGAGAAGTAGGGACATTTTCTAAATGGAGGTGGCAGAAGGGCAGGTGGGGCATAACTGCTATATTGGTCCAATTATGAGGTGGGAAATAGCACTATACTGTGTCACAGATCTGACAGTTCTTACTAAGCATGCTTTCACACTGGCAAATCCTATTAAAGAAGTGAGAATGATATTGAAGATCCAATATTTTGTGTGAATAAGAGAAGTAAATTAACATACATAATCTGTTCCTGCATATACATATTGAATATGTATATATTAATCATAATTAAGCCATATCTTGTAATCATAATAAATACATTTTCCCTTGGAAATTTGAATGTGTCTTTTACACAAATTCGACAGGATGTTATGGTGCAAGTTAATTTCATCTCATCCAGTGATAAATTATATGGAATATAAATGTGGAGATCTTAAAAAGATAATTTTCTGAGACATGGGAAATAGCCCAGTCCAGAAATGGATTTCCATGTAAACATGGACTGGAATTCTAATTCCCCAAACCCAAGAAAGCTCCCTAACACTATTGTGCTGGATGGGTTGCTGACAGGCACATTCTTTTAATTTTATTTTTGTAAAGTTTTATTTATTTCATTTATATGAGTACACTGCAGCTGTCTTCAGACACACCAGAAGAGGGCATTAAATCCCATTACAGATGTTTGTGAGCCACCATGTGGTTGCTGGAAATTGAACTAAGAATGTCTGGAAGAGCAGTCAGTGCTCTTAACCTCTGAGCCATCCCTCCAGCCCCGACAGGCCTGTTCTTATAATTCAGTGTTTAACCAGCCTAGCCAAATCTATGAGCTTCTTGTTCAATGAGAGAGGGGGGGGGGATGAGTAGGTGGAGGAATGAAGGGAGGGAGAGAGAGAGAGAGAGAGAGAGAGAGAGAGAGAGAGAGAGAGAGACACTATTTTAGGTTCCACATCAACTTCTATACTCTACACATACACATAGGCACATGTTTCTAGAACTTTGCTAACTAGGTTATAACACACACACACACACACACTCACACACACACACACACACACACACACACACGAGAATACTTTCATCTAGTTACTATTGAAGCACTGGTGAGTGTTTTGTGTTTTGCTTTTTTTGTTACATATTATCACTGTATAGTGCAGGCTGGCCTTGAACTAATGAATGACCCTTTAAGTTTAGCTTTCTATGAAAAGGATTATAGGACTGTGTTGCCAAGCCTGTTTACCTAATATTTTGTCAAAATTATGATAAGGACAAAATTGTAAGTTTTATCATAATACATACATTTCATTGTGTATAAAATAGTAGAATATGAGTAATAACTGTTCTAACTCAAAATACTTCAGATACTCCTTAAAATCTGAAAAAATGATGGATTTACTGGTATCATTTTACAGGAATGTCTTTGAAAGCTTCAGGTGATACTTAAGAACAAATTCCTAGAGATGATTAATGTGCAGATTGTGTTGAAATAATTTACATGATATCAAATAGAACTACACTGTGTGAAGCCACATATCTTTCCTGTGAGTAGGCATTGTTTGTTTGGATTATATTCAATTAAGTATGGTTTATACATATTTTATATGGGTACTTTAACATAGTGATACTGAAAGTTTGACCTTACAAACAATTTAGATGAGAAAGCAGTTGATATTATAACAGATCAGCTGAACAATGCCTGCAGCCACAAAGGCAGGAGGTGAACATAAGCTGATGTATGAGGTCACAAGTCAATAGCAAGAAAATAAACATAAATATTTAATGTAGACTAGAATCTATTTTATCTTTTCAAAATAAAAACTAGTTTAATCTATGTTAAAAATAAAATAGAATTAAATTGAATATAGTTTTTTTTTATGTTTTAATGTGTGTGTAAAACTTTTAACATGAGAAAAAAAATATCTTTTCCCAAAAGGAATGTCTGCTACCAGAGAGTGAAGATTTAAAACTTCTGAAAATTAATTGCTAAGATTTTTATTCTGATGAACATAGCCACTCTGTTTACTGTGATAATTATCAAATGTAAAGTAAATTTTCCCATCACTTCATGTCTATTTTTCTTAAGTATTGGAGTTTGAGATATTTCTTTTTTTATAAACTCTGAATATTTAACTGTATATATTTTAAGCATGTGAAAGATATACAAGTTAACCATCAAGAGACTAAAGACCTGGAAATTTTACATCTAGATGTACATCCTACCTAGGAAAATCCTCACAAGAGTGCCAAAGACAAAGGGAAAACAACACCAATAAACAAATAAGAAAAGGATTTTTCCTATAGTGTTGTTTATTGTAGTATAAAGCTGGACACAATAATTCTGTTCTGTTATGTATGTAGGATGGAAACCTATAAGAAAATTAAAATGAAAAAAAGAGACTTGTAGTTATCCAAATATACACGTTCTTAAAATCTTGAATGGCAAATTATAGAAAAAAAATATGATGTAAAACAATCTGTGAACACAGTTATAAAGCCACACAAAACTGTTATCTGAAGGTATATGCACTTATGTTAAAAATTCAGAGGCACAGATTGAATGAGTTAATATTCATGATAAAGAATATGTCAAGAAAGATTGAGATTACATAATACCATGTTTAAGAAAATACACCAAATGTTAACACTAATTTTAGGTGGCAGGTAAACTGGGGCATATAGGATATTTCTTGCATTTTCCTGAATTATATCAATTTATTAAAAAAATATTATGTGTGGTTTACTTGAAAATAAAATGTTTTAATTGTCTCAAATAACTGTCCCCAAAGCAGATTCACTTAAACTGGAAAATGTCACTTAGTATTCAAAAGTAAAATGGAGGAATAGTTTTATTATCCATATTTTGCAACTGCTTATTTCAATTCCTTCTTTACAAATATTCACAAATATCACAAAAATTCTTTCTTTACATTATATATATCAGAATTGCGTTAATGTAAAAAATGATAATATATAGAAAAATATTTAAGGATACTATTATTTTTCCAAAATTAAATTATGCATAAGATTATAGCACAACTTCTATTTTTAAAATGTAGAAGATACTTACTACTTTCCAATATACTAATATTCATACTAGATATTTATTTTGAAAGAAGTCCATTGTAGACATTAAGAACAACATCCTCTGTAAATATGAGGAAGATGTATGAGGAATGTAGTTGTTTCTGTTTTCTTGTTGGGAGACTGAATAGACAGAACAGGTATATGTGAAGACCCAGTCTGTACTATGCAGTGATGATGTGAAGGGTAGAGAGTATAATAGTCAGAGAAAATAAACATGGAAGGAAAAGGCTACTCTTCAGAAATGATGATGCTTTGAATTGGAACCAAAGATTTTACTTCAGAATATTATAGTTTAATTTTTAATGACCACTTGATTAGGACAAGATATATTTAAGAGATGAATAAAGCACATCTGATGAAGTATCTCAAGGGAGACTAAATCATGAGGGCTTTGTTCTACAGTTGAATAAATTTCTTAATGTCTTAGTAATATCATGTAGTTATTAGGAAGTATGTAAGTACTTGCTTGGTTCTATGTGGAGGAAATTCATCACTATGGACATATCCTTGAGTCTATTCCTTGTGCACCCTACTTCCTTCATTTGGTTTCTTTCTGCTCACTAGTAAAGTCCTCCAAAATATATGGACAGTTGCTTCCTATGTAAAGGAGGCAAAGAAAACCACACTATACTGTTAACAGGAAAGCACAGACATGGAAAGATGGAAAATTGTAAACTAATTGAAAATTTTTATTGAATACTTATATTTTTACTGGTTTTCTAACTGAGGGTTTATGTAATGAGATATTTCCTTAGGATGGTAGATAGCCTTTAAATTAATTTTAATCTTTTGTTCATGAGTTATTAGTTTCATCTGAAAGTTTAGAATTTATGCTTATATCAATATTTCCTAAGTATTGGGCAAAGTTTTCCAGGATCACTTTTGGGTACCACATATTGAAACTATATGTAGATTCAGTAGTTTACTTTCAAGTCTGAAAATAAGAAATTTTGCAAGTTTAAAGAACTATGTTCTGATAGAAAAATCTCCTTAGCACAACTGAGCCATTGTAACTTTAGACAACACCAATTCAGCCAAGCTATTTCTCATTTAGTGTTGTCAGTAGAGATAACTCAGAAACACAGCAACGGTTCCATGCTGAATTCTTTGCATTGCAAACATTTCAAAGAACTATGATGTATACTGGTTCCTAATATAAGAATTTATGGTATACTATGGACTCTTCACTATAGTGATATAAAGTAGTTCTCATATATTAGGACTTTTTTTTACAAGTTTCAAATAACCTTACTGTAAATTTGGTTTTTAAAAAAGTGTGCAAAATTGTTGTTGCTGTTGTGGTTTTTCAAATACCTCACCCAAAGCAAACCTAGAGGCTACTCCTTCTCTTCTGAAGGTTCATTTTTAATCATCTTGCTAACCATGATGGCTTCAAAATATCTAGCCAGTACTTCAGAGTATAAACTACACTTTGAAATTTCTTTTGCAAATGTTCTATTACCTGATTAAAAATAACACAAAAGTCTATTACAATATAGGTGCCCTTTTAAAGCTATTCTGTGCAGTGAGGCAGCCCCAGCACTCAAACAGGTCTCAACAGGAGGGATAAGGAATAGGCAGAGGAGAGAAATAGATGAATGAGTTAGAGACCATGGGTGGGAGAATCTTGCATCTCTGACTAACTAACCACCAGAATGTTTCTTTATTTACAAAACCACAAAAAAGGCAAGCTTATGATTTCAAAAGAAGTACAGATCATTTTATCTCTGTACAACTGTTACTAGTACAGAGAGACTAGGTATTGTCAATCTCAAATCATTTTTAGATTATATGAGCTTTTATGACATAAGAGATTGTCTTCTTCAGGCAAATAAAATATTTAACAGATAGAAAAATATCTGAGTCAGTCTAGGCAAGCTCTGAAGCCCTAAACAATGCATAGTGATTGAAGTACAACTTAAGAGTTAAAAGTTGAAAGCTCTCCCAGGGTACAGGCTGACTTGTAGTCATTTGTTTTTTCTGGGACTATCCAACATTTTGTGCATTTCACAATTGCAATGGCACAAAGACTCCCAAGTAAGGACAGATAAGGTTACTTTCTTGAAACCAAATATAATTTTTCTGAGAAAAAATATATATAGTTTCTTACACATTCAACATATTGAGAACAGAAACACAAGGTGAAAGACAACAATGGTGAAAACAGCATTTAGTTCAGTTTTGTTGGACAGTCAACCAGCTGTGCTGGCTTCTTGGCCCTCAGTGTTTTTCACTAGTCATACTTGTGTCTGTTCTGATTAGATGAGATTGGGCACACTTAGGCTGGTATGAATTGTAGGGCAGGCATTTGGGGATTTATGTGTAAACCTAGCACAGGAAAAACTCACTAGACACTATGAAGTTGACCTTAATAAGAACTTTTAGGAGCCTGAAATATCCATCTCCTGTAACAAGTAAGGCTTCTACTAGTGAGACTGAGATACCCACTAGTACCCAGTCCACTCGTGTCCAGGCACAAAATCTTTCATCTACCATCTGTCCTGCCTGTAAGTTTTATTGGCAAAGTGGTGATGCAGAACTTCTAGAAGTGGTCAACCATTAAGATGTTAACTTGAAGCTAATGCCAGGAGAGAAAGCCCATTCCCAACAGTGCATAAATGACCAATAAATGGAGACTGGGTAGCCCAGAGACCTAGGGTATAACCAAACACAACTAACCAGGAAAAAAAAAACCATTAAAATGACAACAACAACAAAAAATAACCAGGTTTTTTTTTTATTCTTCAATCTTTCTTTTATACTCCAGACTTTCTCCCCCTCCTGGTGTACCCAATGACTGTTCCACATCCCATACCTCCTCCCCCCAACCCCCGAAGTCTCCAAGAGGATATTCCCACTTCCTTACCCCACCAGGCCTCCCAACTCCCTGGGGCCCCCAAATGCATCTTCTCTGACTGAGTCAAGATCCAGCAGTCCTCTGCTGTATATGTGTCAGGGGCCTCATATCAGCTGGTATATGCTGCCTGGTTGGGGGCTCAGTGTCTGAGAGATTCCAAGGGTCCAGATAAGTTGAGACCGCTGATCTTCCTACACGGTCACTCTCATCCTTGGCTTCGTCCAGCTTTTCCATAATTCAACCACAGGAATCTCCAGCTTCTATCCAGTGCTTGGTTATAAATATCTGCATCTAACCCTTTCAGCTGCTTGTTGGGCCTTTCTGAGAGAAGTCATGATAGGCTCCTGTTTGTAAGCATACCGTAGCATCAGTAATAGTGTAAGGCTTCCTCCTGAGCTGGATCTCAATTTGAGCCTGTCACTTGACTGCCTTTTCCTCAGACCCTTCTCCAATTTTGTTGTTTCAGTTCTTTCAGACAGGAACAATTATGGGTCAGAGTTTTGACTGTGGGATGGCAATTCCATCCCTCTACTTGATGCCCTACCTTTTTACTAGAGATGGGCTCTGCTAGTTCCCTCTCCCCACTGTAAGGTATCTCATTTAAGTTCTCTCACCTCCCAGGTTTCTGGTACATTCTAGAGGGTCCCTGCACCTTCTACCTCCTGAGGTTGCCTGTTTTGATATTTTCTGCTGGTCCTCAGGGCTTCAGTCCTGTTCCCCCACCCAACCTGATCATGTTCCCCACTTTCCCTCCCTGTTGCCTTTCCCACCCAGGTCCTTTCCTACATCCCTCCCTTTCCCCTCCCTAACTCCCCTCCTCCTGTGATTGCTTTCTTCTCCTTCCCAAGTGATATTGAGTCATCCTCATTTGGGCCTTGTGGCTTGTTAGCCTTCTTGAGTTCTATGGATTATATTGTGGGAATTCTGTACATTTTTGGCTAATAACCACTTATTAGTCAGTATATACTCTCTGCACATCCTTTTGAGCCTGAGTTACCATGAGTCACTTCTGCCATACTTATAGACTGGTGTCTAGTACTTTCTTTCACAGCTTATGGGAGCAGATACAGAGACCCAAAATATTAATCAGGAAGACAGCCAAGATTGGAGGTCTCCATCAGGTACACTGCAGAAGATGGAAAGAAAGAAATTTGGGAGACAGAGGGGTTGAGGACACCTTACAGCACAGCTCCCAGAATCATATAAGCATGGCTCATAGGGGCTTACAATTACTGAAGAGGCAATAATGAAACCTGAATGAGTCTGTGCTGCACAGGGCTTCTAAATGTATGATGTGATTGTTGGCTTCTACTTTTGCTGGGAGTGAGGGTGTGTCTCACTCTTTTGCCTGTTATCAGGACACATATCAGGTAGGTATGATTGTCATAGTTATGAAAAAGTTGAAAATACATGCAGAGTTGTTGATAGGTCTCAAAAATATGAAAATATTGAACGTATGTTTTTTAGATGAATAACCTTGTTTATGTTTCTAATGAGTTTATGATTGAATATGTATTTATATGAAGAAAAACTAAGGAACATATAATTCACACAAATATTATCATCACGTTTAATCAAAGCAGTACAAATTAACTATGAGAAGATATGGTCTAAATTGAAAGTCATTGAATTTAATTGTATATATATATGTATATTTTATATATATTATATGTGAAGTATATAAAAAGTAGCATCACAATTTTAAAAGTTTGCATATATAACTAGAACTGGTGAAAAATATAGAAAGAATATAATAAAGATATTATATGTCGCTATATATTAGCATAATAACATCTTTCAACATAGAAAATTGTGCTATAATATATACATCTAGTATATATTAATATTAACAAATATATTAAATGGAGATATATATTATCAAGATTACCAAGATTATCTGCCATACCATATTCCTATTATTTTAGTAATGCATATGTATATTTACTTTTCCAATTTGTTAAATGAAGATAGTCAATTCAATTCAATTTTTAAAGAGGGACACATGTCTTAATCCACACAGAGTATGTAGAGCCGTGAAAAGGGGTCTTGCTTTTGGTCAAAGCACTGGCTGGAAAGCCTGGAGACCCAACAGGTGTCCATTGCCTGTAAGGGACAGGCATCTATTCTGCCATTCCCAGAATCCAGGCACCTAACACGTGTAGAACCCCATTCTACACTGTTCAGTCACATTCAGGGCAATGCAGCCCCTCCCAAAGAGCACAGGTATAGGGCATGACTACAGGCCTCAGGCCCTAGAGAGATTTACATACTACTGAGATGCCTGAAGGCCAAGGGCAGAGCCAATTAAGCATTCTTCCCCAGCCCCTCCCCCCTCCCTATTTAACTCATGTCAATAAAGCCGTTTTGGAAACTCAAGGACTTTCTCATGTCATTTGGCCAAGCCATGAGGAATTGTTGAGAAGGCCTTTAATGAGCCTCTGTAGCCACAGCTGCCATGCCTAACTTCCTGCCTGGAGGAACCCCCTACTTTCTAGCCAACTACCCACAAGATTATTAGCAAATGAATGATGGCAAGTTGTGCATTAGTCAGTTTTCAAAGGCTTTTCTCTTCATACTCCAACTCCTAATTTTTTTTTTTTTCAAGAGAATCAGGAATAAGTCTAGAATGCATGTACACATATTTATATTTAACCATTGTAAATGTCTATGACCTTTGCCTGTCTTAGATATTTTTGGTTGTGCCCCATAGAATGCATTTGAATAAATGTTAATTACACTAGAATAACTTTTCTACAAAGCATATAAAATATACTGATTGGCAATTGGAAGTTATACCCAGTCTAGACTAGTTCTTTGTAGAGTAATTGTTATTCTCATTAAGCCTAGAAATCAACAAATTTTGCCTGTTAATGTTTGTGTATATTTATATTCAATTATTGCTTAAATTATTCAGATGTACAAATTTGGTTTTCAATTTATAGGTAATTATTGTGTATCTTTATTTCAAAATGAGTATTTTAACCTTAACAAAGTTACAGCCTATCTTATCAGCAATTTGATTTCCATTTATATTATTGTATCAAAAATGTTTATTGACCAACTATGAATTATATAGTACAAGTTTCTTCCTTTCAAATTAAACTTTTAAGTTCATGCAATATTAGTTACATTCAATCAAACAGTAAATTATAAAATTAATAATTTTTCTTTCCCAGACTTGTTTCCCTTTAATGCTCTGACCACAGCTTGAAAAGATACAGACTGTCTAGGTTTCATTCCCATTCTGATATATTCTACTTAGTGCTTTTCAAACATTTTACAGGCAACAGTTTTGAGAAGAGAGATATAATTGTTGACAATTTTTAAATAACATTTATCATGGGGAGATGATTACCATTGTGTGCCTTGCCTAAATTTTTAGCTGGTACCCTTTCCAAAAATACATAAACAGTATACAGAATAGTCCTCTAAAACATTATAGTGTGTAAATATATATGTTGTTATATATGAATATTTTAAATGCATTTTAATTTAACAAACCTATAATTATATATTTATATCATGTATGTACATATCTTTGCAAATTTTTATATTTACATATTGAAATCTACATTTCTGCTTAGTCAAACATTGTTATTCAGATAGCTATCATGAAAAGAATACTCTACAAAAAAGAATATAATCATCTTTAGTAAAATCTTTTAAATTTGTTTTCAAAAGGGAGAAACAAAATTTATATTCAAAAAGCGTTCCTACACATAGACTAGATGTGTATCTAATAAGTATGTACATGTGAGTTTTCAGGAAACTCTTATTTGCAAGAACTGACAAAGTTGAATCATTTCCACCAGCTGATGAGGAAATGGATGTAATGATGTAGGACACTGCTTTAAAAGAGTCAATGTATTAGCATTCCCTATGTATTAGTCAATGTATTAGTTTTCCTAATTAGCATTAGGAAAACATAGGAGCTACATTGTGGATTTAGGCCAAAAACCTTATATTCAAACTTGGTAGACAGGAGAAACAACGTACTTACTGTGTGATTCCATTATTATAAGGCATGTTGAAAAGGCAATGTTGCAAAACTGTATACCAGAATATGTACTGCTAGATGTGACATAGGGAGGAACCATGAGTGTGTATGGAGGATCACACTACAGATGTAAGGTTTCCTTAATATTTATTTATGCTATTGTCGCACTGGTTTGAGAACTAAAAATCAGTTAATAGGAGCTATTTACAACTAGAGAATTGTATGATGCATAAAATGGTCTTCAATGAAACTTATATTGAAAGAAAACAAGAAAAATACAAAGTATTGGAAAATGTAACAATCACATCTAAATAAGAAATGATGCTACTTTTGAAAAATATTTTAAGTAACATATTTTGCCTTCCCAAGATTGCTTTTAATTAGCCCTGCCTATTTCCTTATCAGCAAAAATTATAATGCTTAAAAGTATCTGGCCTTCCTAATAAGTAGGTAAGTTAACCCAAATTCCATCCTACTCCCCTGAAGGAATATTTTAAAATTGCTAAGCCTATTGGGAAATTAAATAGCCTCATTTAATTTTCATCTTTTCTTCACTTTTCTGTGCCAAATCTCTAATGAAAGTGCTAAAGAGCAATGAAATGGCCAAAGGCAGGAAGCCAAAGAGAAATGGGGAGAGAATAAAGAGCCAAATAAGCAACCTTTAAATAACTAAGAGTTGATTGATTGATTCAACCCATTTAGACAATTATCTTAATAGCTCTGTTTGCTGAAATTTCCTGGTGGTCTTGCCAGATACTATAAAGTAGCTGTGAACTAGAAACTCTGTTAGTGGTTAAATGCAGCAGACACTAAGTCCTATAATTTTGATTTAAGCCAAGGTTTCATGAGTTCTGAACCTTGCAACTTTCTCCCTGGTTCAAATCCAATTTTTAATAATTTATGAAATTAATAGGGTCTGGTGTATAAAACTGTGAAAACCGCCTTAACCAGTACTTGCAATTACTTTAAACAGGCATAGGATTAACACCATTAATATATTAGAAAGACAGAAGACTAAAGTAGAATAGCTAAGCTGTTTGTTAGTTTGCATACTTAGGTAGACAATGATTACCAATTGTTTTAAAAAATAAAAAAAAAACCTAAAAATAATTCGAACTTGTGTGTGATATGCTTTGTGTTAGATAGCTGACTAGACATTAAACTTTTGCCTCAGAACCACCAGCATTTGAGACACGAAACTGAAACTATAGAGCTCTGGTTAATTCTCCAAGGAATGTGTTCAGAATAAATTGTATGTCTGGCCCTGAGAAGAAAGATGATTTTCCTGAATGACCTGGATGGCTATAAGATTCAGCTAACATTTTTAAGAGTTAATCCCTTAACTCTTTAAACCTGTAAATCTCCTGCCCCCCCCCTCAATAAATGGTCTTAAAGAAAATGTTTCTACTCTATGAATATAGTGTGCTGCTTATCTAAAATGTAGGGTGGCTACGTGGTCCTTTACCCACCTGAGAGAACATCATTTCACTCTATAATAATCCCTAGTTGTCATCGACACTATGCTCTTGTAAATTTCTTCTGATTTTTTTTCAAGTGCAAATTAAGAGCTCCAGGGAAAGAAAAGCTTACAGCAAGATCTTAATATGGCAACTGAATGTTTATATAATTGACTACTTAATGCACTCTAAATACTTATATGATTATACTGAAAGTCATGGTACTTCCTGAATATTTTCCTGTTTAAAATATCACAAGAATCTTTATCTTTGCGTCTTAGCATTCAGTTAGCTGGAGCCTGCTTTGAAAGCTACTGAGTATAAAAACATATTAATAGTGTTCTCCAGTATAGAACCCTAAAGGCTGCATAACCAACCTGCTAGGCAAGATGTGACCTCTAAAATAACATTGTCAGGACTATTTATGAATGGAACTATCTGCTCGCATGATTATATGTGAAAATTGTCTTTTAGAAGAGAAATTATGATTGATACTGTAAAACGGTGAAAACCATGATTTTCAACACAGACCATTAAGTTTTAGAAACCAATTAGTGTGTTCTTCTCTGAGGCAAACTATTTCTCCTAATACTCTTGTCATTTCTTAGTTGTCCATAGTTCATGTAAGATTGAGGCCTCCCACATTCCATCCGTATTAACAGGTATACTGCTTTGTTTGTCTAAATGATTGTGCAAGTATGTATTTACAGATATGTATATATGTAATAACAATTAATAGAAAAAGATCCCATGAAATTGAAAAGAATCAAGGAAGGGTATATGGGAGGGTTTGAAAGGAGAAATGAAAAGAAGAAATAATCCTATATATTATAAACTCCAAAAAAAGAAATAATTGAAAACAAAACAAACAAACAACTCAGAAAAGAAAAAAAGCTATATGTGAATATTTTTCTATTGAGTTTGCTGACGAATGGCAATTTGAAAGGAGAAATAATAGAGCAACAAATGTGCAGTACTGAGTAAATACATCGTGTACAATGTGCTTAGCTCAAGTACTTCCCTATGGCTATTGTTTTTGGAGATGCAGAGGCTCTACTTTCTAAATGTACAGAGAATGCCACTCACACAAATGCACTGTGACTTGATCCAAGGGAAGAGTAAAACCAAAAACCAACCAAACAAAACAATTCACTGGATTTATTACATAATCCTCAAAAGAAAAAAAAAAAAAAAGAAAAGTCAGAGTCTCCCTCCTGCAGCTAAGGTTTGCTCGAATGTCTTTAGTTCTCAACATTCAAAATGCTGAAGTTACACTTTTAGTTTAGAATGGTAAACCTCATTATAGCAATAAGGCAGACACTGGAAGCAGGTTAAAAGAAAATAAAAAAAGGCAAGGCAAAAAGAGCTCTAATATATTATCTGTAAAATCTTAATATCACATTTCTCTGATCATATTTTCTGAAATCTACCTATACATAAACTTCGTTCATGAGAAAAATTAAATTTTGCATAAAAAAGGCAAGGCAAAAGAGCTCTAATATATTATCTGTGAAATCTTAATATCATATTTTTATGATTAAGTTTACTAGAATCTGCCTATAAATATACTTCATACATGAGAACAATTAAGATTTGTATAATGACATATCTAAGTAGTTTAAATTAGACCTATGCAAAATATTTAGACATAATAAAATGATTAAATATGATTAAAGACAAACCTGAAATTCAGATTTTATTTCACAAAGAGTGCCTCAAACTATTTTGAAAATGGTCATTCATTTAAAATACTAATAAAAGCAGATTTAATAAATTTTTAAGCTATATGTTATATATAAACTCATTTATCTAATTTAATTTTCTTAGTGTCAGAGACCTCAATCACATCCTTACTTTTTAAACTTTTTATATGACAATTATATTCCTTTAATTGTTTTTATTAGCTCCTTAAAGCACAACAACCTACAGCTATCACCTATAATATAATTACTATGAGAAAATTAATATTAAATTATTAGTCATTCAAACTGCCACATTTCCAATATAGACTTTAGGGACTTTGCTGAAATGTGTAAGTTAGTCTATATCTCTTGTCAGACATTTGCTACAAGAATCATATAGCATAGCCTAACATAAAAGAGCACTGGCATGATAAGTCTCATTATTAATGTTTTGCCATGTTATTCTAAGTATCTCCTCAAATAATATAGACTACTGATGTAGCTGTTATCTGCCTTCCAGGTGTTGAAGGTAGATTACCACTGTTGAAGACCAAACTCTTGGGTCACAAATTTAGTGTGATTCACCTTCATGGGGACAGATATTCTGTGCCAGCTGCCAAGTTGGGGCAGCAACTAAACAGCCCTTTGCATGTACAGTACCTAAAAACAACGACAACAAACAACATAACAAAATATCAAAATGCAATAAGTAGGACTCACATGGTAGTAATCAACAACTGTCAAAATGAACTTAAGGGTCATTAAACAAGTAGAAAAGCAAGGCTAGTACTGGAAAGTTAGCTAGCTTCCCAGGAGTAGTGAGATCGTCAACATTAGAAAAGAATTTGCCACCTACATATTGCTAGACCATTAAATATAAAAATTTCTTATTATATTCTAATTTTTATCTGTATGATCACAGAAAAGTGTAGCTAATGCCATTAATCAAATAATTCTCTTGTGGAGGTCTGAATGGGTTTCATTGACTCATGTGTTTGAATGCTTGGCCCATTAGGAATGGCACTATTAGGAGTTGTGACCTTCCTAGAGAAAATGTGCTACTGTGCATGCTGACTTTGAAGTTTATAAGCTCAAGCCTGGCCATTCTCTTAGTCTACTGTTGTGCCTATAGATCAAGATATAGAACTTTCAATTACTTCTCCAGCACCATTCTGCTTGCATATATCTATGCTTCTTGCCATGACAATAATTGATTAAACCCCTGAAACTATTAGCCAACCCTGATTAAATATTTTCCTTTGTAAGAGTTGATCATGGTGTCTCATCACATCAATAGGAATGCTAACTAAGACTTCTATCACATGGTGAATGCAGAGCATTGGAGCAAACCACAGGTAGATAAAATGAAGATATCAGCTGATCATGAGAAGCCCAGCCTGCATGGACACATCTTCACCACAGCACATAGATCTTCCAGGAGTTGAAGGTATATTACTATTGTTGAAAACCATACTCTTGGGTCACAACTCTAGTATGATTCTTCTCCATGGGGACAGAATATTCTGTGCCACCTGCCAAGTAGAAAGACACAGGGAAATTTGCAGAGGAGAAGGTGGAACAATTGTGAGAGCCAAAATCCAGGAAGTCTGCACTGAAAGTTTCTCTTGGAGACAGCTAAATAAAAAAAACTAGAGAAATGGCACTATCAATTGACGTACTAATGTGGGAAAGAAACACTTTGCAGGCTGTTACTACTAGATAAAGAAATACAAGCAGCCAATGACTGCAGTTTTAGTAAGAATTACCATATCCTAGGAATGAGCTGCTATATTGGTTGTCAATACAGATTAGTAAATCCAGAAACCCTATATACACAAACAAAGAATTACAAGTGGCTAATGACTGCAGTTAGAATAAGAATTACCATATCCTGTGGATGAATCCTTTTATTGATTGTCAATACAAAGTAGTAAATCCTGAAAGCATATATACCCAAACAACAAAAACAGACTCAGGAGGTTTTATATATGCATACTTGTGTACATTCACACATACATATACACACATATATTATACATATTCACACATAAATATACACACATATTATACATATAATACAACATAATAATGCAATATACTATATATAAAACAAAAATAATAGAAAAATATGCTATCACTTCAAGAGTGGAGGGGCATGGGCAGCATTGAGAGAGGGTAGATAAGAAAGGCTGAAGGTAGATAAGAAAGGAAGAGGTGGGAAGTGATACAATTCTATTTCAATTGAAAACAGCTTAAAAACAAAACAAAAAAATTCAGAACCCAAAGGGCTAATAATATTGATGAGTTTGTAAAGTGTCTGCTTACCATGTAAGAAGTTCTGAGTCTGTCCATCAGCCTTGAAGGACCAGGGACGTGTGTGAGACCACAGCACTTAGGTTGTGGAGGCAAAAATATCAAGGTTATTCTTAGTTATACAGTGAGTTCAAGATTGAAATGTGCTATAGGTGATTCTGTAAACAAAACAAAACAACCAACCAAACAACCCAGAGCTTTGTTTTACCAATTGTTTCTGTTAATATAAAACTTTCTGAAGCTCAGATTTGTACCATGGTGCTTAGTTTTCAAATTAAGCATTGACCCATGCACATAATTAACTGTGTTTAATATCACAGTAATGTAGCATCTAGTAATGATCTTATCAAAGTGTCTCAATTCATAAAAATAAAGAGCATAAAAGTTCAGAAATGAAATTAATTAACCTACTGTTGAGTGAGCATACTCTGAGAAATCAAACCAAGTATTTAGTAGCAGGGAATAACATTAAACAGAGAAAACCACAACAAATGATGTCTCAATTCTGTTTACACGTATTTCCGAATAGAAACACCTTTACTCCATTTGTGGTGGGAAGATAATAGCTTTGCCCTACATTAAATGATAATAAAGTAATCTAATTATGTAGAAAATTGTAATTGTTTTGAAGTGATAATGAGTCACAACTTGCAAATGAAATATCATTGTATGAGAGAAATCTCCCTTAGGAAGGAAACATGTTTAGAGCAGTTCATGTCCAATAAAATTAAAAAAAAAAGTCACTGTGTTATGTTTTCTAAAAGCTTTGTTGAAAACTGTACAAAATAGAATACAATCAATATAATATGATTAATGGTCTATTTTAGTCTTATTTTCATCTCAGTCTTATCTGAATTTTAAAGACTTGGCTTAAATTGTATCATTAGTCATTTTGTATCGATCATATGTTGAAGCATTGTTTTCGGTGATTAAAGAATTGGTAGTAGGATATTTTATTATTAAAAGCATATTTATGCTAAAAGTATACACCCATTCAGCCATGCACCAAATGATAACTCTGTAGAAAGATTGAGGAAGGGGGGGGGGCAAATGGGAGGTTTTATATGAAGAATCGTAGGCATGGTCAGATGTCAGGAAAACACTGTAGAGTAGGCCATGGCTGAAATATTAGCAGATGACTCTGAGAGGTACCAAAATCAGAAACTTCATAGCTAGCGTCAGCTATCTAGAGAACTGGCTATTAGCAAGGCTATAAAAACCTGGTCTCAGAAATAAATAGACAAATAAATGTAGTTAAAACAAGTTGCATGGCTGTGATCACTTTATTGAAGAGTACAGGCTCTGTCTTCTCTTTTCTATATGCAAAGTAAAATCACTTAATCAAACTCTCTAAGTCTCTAAGTTTTATTCTATTTTAAATACAAATATAAGAAATGTTTTGTTGAGCAGGTAAGTTAAAATTATATTTAAGGCATTTAAATATTGATTAACATTATTACTAATATTGATAATAACACAGATATAGCAATGATTCACATATTAAATATATGCATTAATTAACTCATTTAGGTTTTAATATGATAGAATGATCAGATTTATGTAACTGCTGAGCTAGCTTTTTTTGCCTAGTTATTGGTCAAGGAACATTGTTTTTCATGAAAAAAATTTATATTTGATTACATTTGAAGACAATATATTAATTATTATTCCTGACATGCTTAAAAATCATGTAATCTGCTGAGATCTTAGAAAAAAGTACTTTCCAAAAAGAAAATGATAATTGTATTTTCAGACCTAGTTAGGACTCAAACTAAAGTATCAACTCTTTAAGGAATTTGCACATCCTTTGACAGTATCTTTGACTAACAGTTTGATTTAGTCTGTTGTCTAGAAAGTAATAAAAGGCAATGTACTTACATGGACATACATTATTCTATCACAGTAGAATTTTCTTATGTATGTAAATACTCCGGTTTTCACAGGATAGCTATGTCTTGTGCTATGGATTTAAGATGAAGCACAGTTACCATGCATAATTAAAATAAACCATATTAAAAGAGAGTTTGTATCAAGAAAAATAATATAAATATCTTATAGTTTTACCATTTCATTATCTGAAGCAAATTCTTATGGGTTCTTTGCTTTAGTTCACAACAGTATTTTATTTAATCAGATTATATCAGTAACTAAACCATTTGGTGGTATTGAGATGTGTTTCTTAATATAAAGTTTGGTTGCATTTATGTTATTTAAATTAATTCAAAATATCCAAATAAAATAAAGGATCATAAAATAATATTAAAAGGAACTACTTTTTTTTATTCCAAAGCTGAAGTATTTATAAGTGATAAAATACATGAACTCTGCTCTGGGTATAATCAAAGCTTGAAACATCTCCCTGAATGCACTGACTCTATATTCCTTGTGGGGATCCGACAGAAGGCGGCTATCATCCTTGCAGCCATCTTGAGCCATATACCCTGATAAGAGATTTGATTACAATAGCCTACAACAGCTGAGCACACTCTGATAACATCTTGTTTTAGATATCAAGGATCTTCCCTTAGTTGTGTGAGACTTAAAGGTGTGATTTAGAGCTGAGACTTAAGGGTGTGACTTAAGGTGTGATTTAGAGATAAGACCTAAGGGTGTGATTTAAGTGTGTGACTTACAGGTGTGGCTTAGAAGTGAGACATATAAAAGGTGAGAGGCAGACAGAAGAGTTCAGTACATCTTGGAGTTAGTAACTAGGCATTAGGTATTAGGCACTTGGAAGAAGAGCACTTGAGACTTGGAGCTGGAAGGATTATAAGGTATTAGGCAAAGAGAATTAGACATTAGGCACTTAGCACTTGGAAGAAGAAACTTGGAACTTTGAGACACTAGGAACTAGGGACTAGGAACTCAAGACTAGGGACTTGGAGAGAAGAAGAGAGACTGGAGAATAAACAGGATTGAATCACACTCTGTCTGGTCTCCATTCCTTGTCCGTCCTCACTCCCTCTCTCTTGCTGAACCCCAAACCGCAGACCTGAGCAGCTTGGAGCAGTGCAGGCTCTAACAGTTTAGCCCCCAAGGCTTTTGGCAGTGAGGGTTCCAACACTGATAGAGAAGTCCACAATATTTTTGACTTCCAAACATGGGGCAACATGGGCCACAACATTTTTTGGTTCCCAATGTGGGGCAGCAAGAACAAGAGACCCAGTGAGGGACTTTACTGGAAGAAGGATCTGATGAAAATTCAGAAGTGAAACGAGGGTGATGACCACAGGAATCTGCCACATTGAGAAAGGTAAGTCATGTTAATAAAAATGGGGCAAAAAATAAGCCAGCCTGAACTCAAATCTCTGTTTTTCTTTTCTGTTAATTGTCTGCTTTTGTTTCCTTGCTTGAATGCTGTCTGTCGTGTTCAAAATAAAAAGAAATATATTTATCAGAAATTAGGATCTAGAATACAACCAAGGATTGATGATAATTTGTCAGAGCCGGATTGTGCTGACCTAGAGGAAGAGGCAGCTGAACATTATGATCCTGAATGGCCCTCTTCTCAAAGCCCCTCTCCCAGTGCACCTCCACCTCCAAGTGCTCCTGCAATGGAGATGGTGGTTATAGATCCCATAAGGGAGTTACAGGAAAAAATATCTGTTCTTAAACAACAAATAGAGTTAGAAAAAGAGTATTAGGACTTAATTAATCAGCTACAAAAATTAAAGACAGGGAATATGTCTCAAGAGGTAAACTGCAAAAATACCCCAGCTCCTTGTGTTCCTCAACCTTGAGTCCAAAGGCAGTCCCTATCACCTAGCTTAAGATTAGCCACAGATCATCCAGAGAAGGGAGACGCTGAGGCTTTCCCTGTATCAGAGACCAAAGACAATCAAGGGGTTGCCTGGAGACATCACACAGGGTTTAATTTTCAAATTATTAAGGAATTAAAAGATGCAGTATCACAATACAGTGCCACTGCTCACTTTACTATTGCAATTTTAGAGTCTAATGCAGAGGAGTGGCTGACTCCTAGTGACTGGAATACATTAGTGAGAGCAGTTCTTAGTGGTGGTGACTATCTTATTTGGAAATCAGAGTATCATGAGAATTGTAAAGAAACAGCTAGGAGAAACATTCAGGCAGGCAATGGTTGGTCCTTTGATGCCTTAGTAGGAGAAGGGCAATTTGCTTCTAGTGATAACCAGATGCAATATGACCCAGGCTTATTTGCTCAAGTTCAAAATGCAGCCATTAAGGCTGAGCGTAAAGTCCCAGCAAAAGGAGACCCTAGTACGTCCGTAACAGCAGTTAGACAAGGGACTGAAGAATGATTTTCTGATTTTATTCATTGATTAATGACAACAGCAGGGAGGATTTTTAGTAATGCAGAGGCAGGAATAGATTATGTGAAACAACTTGCATATGAAAATGCCAATCCTGCCTGCCAAGTGGCCATTAGACCCTACAGCAAAAAGACAGACCTTAGAGGGTATATCAGACTCTGTTCTGATATAGGTCCCTCCTATCAACAGGGCTTAGCTATGGCAGCTGCCATGCAAGAACAATCAGTAAGAGATTTTTTGGCTAGTAGAAACCATAAGGCCTGTTTTAAATGTGGCAAGCATAGACACTTTGCAAGAGATTGCAAGGCAGAAAATGAGTTAACATAGAGACAGCCCAGAAAGCAGCCTGGGCTCTGCCCACTTTGCAAATGTGGAAGGCTTTGGGCTAGTAAATGTAGGTCCAAAAGAGACACACAAAAAAACACCCTTTCCCATAATCAGGGAAATGGGAACAGGGGCCAGTTCCAGGCCCTGAACCAACACAAGCCAAAACAGGCTTACGGAGAAGTCAGTGTCTTACCAGCAAACACCAATCCCTTTTAGAACTTAATCGAGCAACACCAGGAAGCGCAGGACTAGACCACAGTTTTGCCCCCTACATAGTATTAACCCTAGAAATGGGACCTGAGGCCTTACCCACTGAAGTGGCTTTATCAGATTCGAAATCTAACTTGGATCAGGCCATAAAGGCTCATGAGTTACATCACCTTAATTCTGAAACTTTAAAAATTGTGTTTGAAATTACCAGAGAACAAGCTAGACAAATTGTTAAACAATGTCAATCATGTGTTAAACTTTTACCAGTTCGTCATTACGGCATAAATCCAAAGGGACTGATACCAAACAGTATCTGACAAATGGATATTACTCATTATAATGAATTTGGCAATCAAAAATACATACATGTATGCGTAGATACATACAGTGGTTTCATTTATGTGACATTATAATATGGAGACAAGCAAACATGTGATCACTCATATGCTTGCTGCAATTGCTGTATTGGGTGTCCCTAAACAGATAAAAACTGACAATGGCCCAGATTATACAAGCTCCAGTTCCACCAATTCTGTGAAAAATTGGAAATATTACATAAAACAGGTATTCCATATAATTCATAGGGCCAAGGTATGGTAGAAAGGGTGCATCAAACCATTAAATGTCAATTTGAAAAAATTAAAAACGGGGAATGGTAGCCTACCAAGGGATCCCCCAGAAATATCCTTCATCACATGCTCTTTATTTTAAATATTTTAACTTTGGATTCTGAAGGAAAATCCGCTGCAGATAGATTCTGGCATCCTGATACCAAAAAGAATTTTGCAACAGTCCTCTGGAAAGACCCATTAACTGGAAACTGGAATGGGCCGGATCCAATGCTTATTTGGGGAAAAGGTTCTGTCTGCATATATTCCCAAACTGCAGATGCCGCACACTGGCTGCCAGAGAGACTGATTAAACAAATAGACAACAATAACAAATCCAGGGAGGAGAAACCCCCTGAAAAGCGTATTTTTTCTTTACAGAAAACATGAAAATGCTTCTCAATTGCCTTCAAACTGCAAACCTGACTTGGGAAGTCCCCAGTGTGGACGGAGATATCACCACTCATACCTCCAGGGTGGCTCTATTGGACTCTTGGTTCCCCAACTTATGATTTAGTGGGGAACATTGTTTAGACCCAGGAGAAAACCCACTACCACAGTTACTATAGTTGTTTATTGGGTTTGAGACTGACTAGAGCAGGAACAGGGATTTCCTTATTTGTTTTGTTAAGATCAAAACTATGATCTGTATTTCTATAGATTTAGAAATCTATAGAAATATCTTTAGTTCTGTATTTCTATAGATTTAGATTCTGCTATAACACATCTATAAACAGAATAGAAGAGGCTTATACTTTTTACTTCTCTGATAGTTATGTGTTGCCCTTAAAAAAAGAATGTTGCTGTTATACTGACTATTCAGGCATTGTTAAGTCTCTTGTCTCTCGGGTCCATGCTGTTCAACAAACTGATGACTTTTGTATGACAACAAATAGACGCTATTCAAATGAAACACGTACAGGTCCATCATTACAGGCTGGAAGTAGGGGATTGTAAAACCTCTGTCATCAATAGCAGATTATCCCCTAACTTACACGCTAAGCTGGATAGTCAATGACAGGTAAGAGAACACTTCAAGACCCTTGCCCCTAAAAAGGAAGGCCTCACCATCCTAAGATGAATACTCAACAATTCCTATGATTGGGTTGACTACTGTAGTTCATCTTGTATTGCAAAAAGTAATAACTATTCCTGAAACATTAAAATAGGCCAAGAAAATTTATTCTACATGTGAAATGAATGATAGTGGCCTAAATTCAATTCTACTGAAAAGAAGAACTACCAAAGGTTATGGGGAAGAAATAAGCTACAAAAATGAACTAAAAGACTAAAGTAATGTAGGTGAACCACAACGTGTATAAAGCTCAGTAAATATTTACAAATTTGCAAATATTTTTCCTGTTTATATTTGCAAATTGATGTTTGTAAAGCTGTATCCTATTTTGTACATGAAGAACAGAAGGTATAATACCAATTTCCATTTATAGGTCCTTTTAATTTTAAAGAAAACAATTCTAGAGGCCTACACACACACACACACACACAGGAATGAGAAATAGATTTGGCTGATAATGGTGGTTCTTACCTCTCTTCAACAAAGAAAAATTTTGAAGCTAAAAATCTAATTTAAAAAAATCTACACCTGGCAAAATTGCTGAGAGTAATTGATCATTTGATACTCATCTACAAAATAACCCATGAGCCAGCCGAAGTCAACTGAAAAATGCAGAAAGCCAGAGTTAAAGGGCAACTGCTTTGATGTATGGTTGCCTAAAAAATAATCAAGCGAAATGACATCTTTTTTTAAAGGTAACTTACTTTCCAGATGTAATTGTCATCTTAAAGGCTTACTGTTGAATAAGCTCATCCTTTCTAGTTCTTTCTGAACTCTGGCAGGCTGGTTCAACTCAGTTGTTCTGGCTCAAACTCATCTCTAACCTGATGGACTATGCCTTCTTGCTGAATTGCCCTGCTTGGCCTCAAACTGACTCTCAGTCTGTTCTAATCTTCTGGATCCTTCCCATTCTCTGACTTGTACTGGCTTTCCCTGCAACCTGTAATCTTCTTGTTACATTGTCTAAACAAAATTCCTCATTTTAATAATAACTTCTAGAAGAAAACCTTTGAAAAGCCTACACCACAATTTCCTATCTTTCCAAACACACCCATCCTTAAATCTGAGACAAAAACCTTCTAAGAATTTAGAAGATATATATATATATATATATTTCAATTCACATAACTTAATTGATATACCAAATTCCACAATGGAATGTATCAGAAGTGAAGCTATGGAGGAGAGATAGTTATATATTTATCCAAGATCATTTAATAATAGGATTTAAAAAAAAATCTCCATTCTCATTTATACTTTTGTTTCAAGAACAAATGGATTTGTATAACTACTACCTTTGATTTGTCACTAGTTAAATGAAGACACTTTTCTCTATTTATCAGCGTTCCCAACACAACAGCATGGCACTTAGTGTGATTTACTGTACAAACCATCATTCAGCCTTCTGTGCTACCTACTTCAGAGTCGTAGGCGTGTTATTCCAAAAACTGAGAATAAGCAATTGCCCCATTTTATTAACTTACAATTAGTTGTCTGGTCAAAAGACATATTTCTGAGAAATACTATGAGGATGAACAACTAACTGAGTCCATGGAAGAATGTGCTTATATTAGCAATTTGAATTCAGAAGGTAAAATCATCTGAATATTAAGTATACTTTACTGGGAGGACAAAGCTTTGTTCCTTCCTTAATACAAGATTTTAGAGATGTTCAATCTGTCCTGGATAGCTGCAGCAGATGTAGTGTGTCTCTACATCAAACTTCAAGGTTTTTTTTTTTTTCATTTGTAAGCTGAGACAATATCAGAAGCTGTAAATACACATCACCAGATGTTTCTATCTGGGATTGATGACAGAATTCTTAATGTCTGCATGTCTCTACAAACATATTTCTAATATTTTTGGAAGAAGAGCACTAATCTGGGAGACAATCTGGCCTTTTGTTTATGTACTCTAATAAATATAGAATAATGATTTAGTACCCTCAGTTTAACAAGTTGTAAAATTATACTCTTATGGCTAAGTGTATGTGTACTTTTTTCCCACTTCCTTGTTGAAACTGTGTCAGAATATGAGTTTTTGAACACATGAGGTATAATTAGTTCATACTTTAGTTCTTCACAGTATCAAATTCATTACTCTGTTTTTCTATAATACAATGCCATGAAATGACTAATTCATAAAAAAGGATATATGATTAAAGTATTAAAAAAAAGTCATGAGAATTCAAAATATATATACTAGAAGTGTTGATGTTTGAAAAGTATTTTGATTATATTAAGCATGCTATCTGATAAAACTCTTCTGGAACAAACAGCTTATTATTTTCTAATCCAGAAGTAATAATTTGTGCATTTACCTTTTACTTTCATTTATAAGACACCAATCCATCCACAATGGCCAAGGTTTTCATGGCAAAAGGATTCAGCTGTTAATACTCCTTGAGAATGAGAGTTCAACAAAATTTTTGAGGAGACACAAACATCAAATAAAATACCTGTATCCTCTCAATTTTCATTCTGTTCTCCCATTCAAACTATATTAATTACATCAAAGTTTGTCTAATACCAATTTTAGTGTTACATTCAGAATTGCATTCAAATCAGTTATTAACTGAACATGGAAACAATTAATCTTGAGACCAATATCCCTTCTCCAGGTTTGTATCTATAATATCAAAAAATGCATGCTTTTGAAATACAGAATCAATGTGAGTAGAGAATAGAAAATCCTAATTCAAAGGAAAAAATAAAATAAATAAATAAAAGTTAGTAGAGAGTAAATGTTCAAACCATGCTAATGTCCAGGCTAGAGAAATTATATCAATAACATAGAGGCTAGCAAATAGTGCCTGATAAGACATGAAAGAGAGTTTGAAGTATTTTTTTTTTTGTTAAATGGTGTTCTTTTAGCATGTGTAAATATGAAAGAAAGTAATTGTACTATTTTAAATGCAGCATAGTTTCAAAGAAATTCTATGTATTCAAACTAGGTGTTTTAAAGATTTGTGATCTTTAGTTCTCATTTTATACTTCATTCATCAAATACTAAATATATAAATATTTACCAATAACACACATGAGGAGAGTTTTACTTATTTATTTGTTAATTCCTACATGTTAATTTAATTTCTGTTCTGTAGACATAGAATGAAAAATTTAGTTCATTAGAGACTATTATGTTACTTAGTATATTATGTTACTATTATTAAGTAGTAATATGTTACTTATTTAAATAAAAATACTTAGTTATTTCTTTTACATTGACAGATAAAATGTATTTAATAAGTGTCAGGATTCTTGTCAAGTATTACTGCATATTCACTATTTTATACTAGATATTTTCTATTGGCTTAAATAATGTTCTAACTTAAATTTTCAAAATCATTTCAAATAGATATTACTGGAGTCAGTTTATTAACCTGCAAAAACAGAGTAATATTAAATAACTTGTAAATTCTGACCTAGTGTTGTTCATTGACCTGTATTAAATGTGCATATGACTTCTCCACTATTAGCTTTAGCTTTTCTTCTTTAAAAACTACATTTCTTCAAGTGTCAATGGGTTATCTGCTCAGCTTACTATCATGTGTCTCTAGGTTGAATATTCCTCCAATGAAAATGCTATGTTTGCATGTTTCCATACTTTGAAATCAAGAGGCATAGTAGTAGGAGACGCAGTAAATGTACATGACAAGTATGTTTCTAACAGCTTCAGGTTTAAAACAGTAACTACTCTATACATTTCTAGTTTTAAATATCATTTGCATCTAAAAGGGTTTTAATTTTCATTCCTCCCACATTCCCTTCTACCTAACATTAAAAGAACTGTTCATGCTGTTGATAATGGAGTCTAGAACTGATTTGGAGATCAGAATCTTTAAGACAAGAAGTACAAATGACCAACATAAATCCTGTTGGTGCTTGATAAGCAGCAGGATCCTTATTTCAACCCCAAGGCATGTTTTCTCTGTGTTTGAAGTAGGTACTACATGATGCTGGGCATGCACAACCATTTTGGCAGATGTTGTCTTAAACTTTTAAGTGTTTATCTTTAAGTCTTTACCATAAAAAGGCTGCTTGTCTTTCTATTCAAGGCAGTAGTTTTGAGGCACATTAAATGAGATAGAAGCAGTGAATCACATAGTCATTAGACACTTGTTAGTCAGCTTTACACTGTAAAAATGTGTCCTTTGAGAAAGCTCAATCTTAGGTTAGATCACATCTCAATGAGTCATGCTTCCTCTAAGGTTTCTGGTGGTGCTGTTTCAGAAAACTGCAGATACAATGGGCAACTTTATATTTGAAAAGCTATAAAGTATGTGGGATAATGAGTCCCTTTTTCTTCCAGGATGAAGAATTTCATCATCTTTAGTTAAAGTTGCTATTTGGTCTTCCTTGGGTAAAATTTATAATCATCAGGAATGACATAAGTTTTAGTAATTTGGGAAATGTATTCTTGAGGTAAATCTTTATAAAATTAAGTTTAGGCTGTTGACAAACAGTTACATAGACACACATACACACAGAGACACAGACATATACAAACACACCTTATGGTATCATCCCTACAATTTTAATGCATAAATTATATTAATACTAGTAGATTCTACAGGATATATTTGTCAAGTGGAATTGTCTATAAATTTGATGATTTTTATCATCTATGAGTAATATCTTCACATACATATTAACAGATGTGCAAAGGTACATATTATATAAAATACATTCAAATTCTAATTCTAGTGCAATGAAAACTTGCACTAGACATGCAAATAATTTTCAATCTTGCATTAATTTTTAGTCTTTGAATAAACTAGGTATATTCAAGTTTTGATATTCAGAAACACACACACATACATACTGACACATTAATATGCACACTAACACACACTATTCTGGCAAACATTTTCAGATGTTTTGAAAATAAAATATACCCACTATCCTGTTTTTATGTTTTATCTATTTTTCAATATATTCACAAGTAGGCCATGATTATAGTGGATAAGTGCATGAAAATACAACTGGTAGTAAAAGGTTAAGCCCTAATCAGAAGCTGCATGTCTTTGGTATGAATATTTTATTTGATAGAACTTGTTTTGGGTGATGTAGAATTTAAACTTATGCAACACTGTTCTCTGTGGAGGCATATACAAATATCTGCTCTGCAGAAATTAGTTAAGAAAGATTAAGGTGAAGATATCACCAAATCCAACTTGGTACATCGTTGGCTTTTATTGGGGTTGCTTGTATGAATGTGAGTGAGATCCTCACATACAGGATGAGAAGTGACTGAAAGACAACTTTATTACCAATAACTAATTCCAGCATACACAGTATGAACAATATTGAAGTTTAGTAGAAACGATAATGACAAGAAAATATATGCAAATATTAAGCAAGAATAAGGCTTAAAGATTTTAATATATGGAAGCAACATTATATATATATATATATATATATATATATATATATATATATATATTCTATTTCATGTGTTCTATACTGCCAATGAGAGCCACTGATTCTGAATTCTTCACTGAGACTGATGCTTGTAACTTTCTCTTTTTATGGGATAAAGACAATAATTTTCACTTTATTTGATGTTTAAAGGGGGACTGTATATTGCATGTGTTCTATTGCAACTATACTTTCAGAAATAAGTCATCCAAAAGGAAACATGACAGCTAAGACAACTTTTGTTCTTGTGGTTTATCTTTGTTGTCTTTTGTTGTATTGATATTATTATTTTTTACCCTCTACATTTTTCCTAAAGTAAGGACCTTAAAGGGATCAGGCTATACTGACAAGATGAGGTTGAGAAATACAATGAAGATGAGGACTTAATGAAAAATGGTTGGTGTAACATGCTCAGTGGAGAGAAACAGAATGTCAGAGATTGCCCAACTCTTGCAACATTTTGAATAATGAAGGTCAGTGGTGCTTGTCAACGTCTTTTCAGTCGCCAAGAAATGAAACAGAACAAACATCCTGTTCTTACAAGGGGTTAACACTGTTTCCTTCCTTTAAGAAATGCATCCCCAGAAAACCAGAGCCACAAATTCAAGTGACAGTAACTTTTACTTCTTTCTGGAAACTGGTTGACATTGACTGAGAGACATTGGGGACCTGATAGATAAAACAACTTAACTTGTGATTGCTGCCACTTGTTCTGACAAGAGTAACAGGAGGAGTTGATTGTTCAATTACAATGCAAGGCCAGCATAGGCTTATAGTCATGGCTTTTCCTGCACTTGTTTTGATTTTTGAGATGAAATATGGATATGAATTAAGAATAAGAGGTAACATAATCAATAAATACCCTAGAGATGGCTATAGTCATCTAGCAGTGATAGCATATATCAAAGCTGTCAGAGGTAGGCAATGGTTTGATGAGGCATGCAAATAACTTAATTATCTTCTGCTTTTAATCTCAAATAAACTGGAATTTCTTTTCTTTCTCCCATACAAAGGGAAAGGAATGTTACTGGCATCAGTCTCAGTAAAGAATTGCCACTCATTGGGCGCTAAAGGAAAATTAACCTATTACCCGCCACCCAAGAGTTCAAAAAAAAAAAAATTGTAAGTCTATAAAATGTTTCTCATAGTGATGAAAATGTATGATTAGATAAAAACTGACTCTGCATGCTTCCCATTATTAAGATCTTTGTGGTTTCATTTTATTTTACTTACCAGACCTCTACTTAGCACCTAGCGCGTTAAATGAGCATTACTATCCTTTGCATGGGAGGGAGGAAAGAGACAGAGAAGACTGAAAAGGCTGAAAGGGCTTTCTGCCCCAGGGGAAAAGCAACAATACCAACCAACCAGAGCCCTCAGGCTCTAAACTTCCAGCCTGGGAACACACATGGAAGAATCCATGGCTCCAGCTGTATATGTAGTGCAGGATGGCCTTGTCAGGCATGGGTGGGACAGGAGGTCCTTGGTCCTGTGAAGGCTGGATGCCCTAATGAGGGGGAATTCAAGGGCGGTAAGGAGTAGTGGGTAGATGGGTATGAGCACATCCTCATAGAAACAGCAGGAGTGGGAACAGGATAAGGGGTTTCTGGGGGAGAGCAGAATCAGGAAAGGGAATAACATCTGAAATTTAAATAAATAACATATCCAATTTTTAAAAAAGAGACAGAAGTTATGAGCTTTAGTTGAAAACAATGTCACAGATGATAATTATGACATCGGTGGACAACACATTAACACAGAAGCTTAAATATTTGAGGTGAAACAATAAAGTTTAGGATTTTGATCCCTTGTCCAACTCTTTGTCAGAGATAGCAGCAAGGTTGCTTTAAACTTTATGAATTCTCCTCTTTGCCTTTGGGATCTCCTATCCAGTAGGAGATAAAGGTGCTTCCTTGGGTGTGGTATAGAAGTAATGTTGTTTTTCAAAGTTTTCAAAGACAATTTTATGGTTCATAATGACTGATATAACTATCAGTTTAAAACCCATTGGCTTTATAGACTGTAAATAATACTTTTACTCATTATCACCTTCAAAATACTCTAGGCCATTTTCACAGATCTGCTTTATCCGTCTGTTTAGATTTATCAAATACCCACCAGGAAAATGATAGCTTCAAAACTTGCTGAAACTTCATTGTACCCTCTCCTCCAGTATTGTAAATTTTTAATTTTTTAAAATTATTTCAATGATAAAACATTTTTTGCATGAATTTCTTTCTAAAAAGCAATTTCTGCTCATGTTTCTCCCTTCTCATACTAAACTGAAATTTCAAGAGAGTTTACCTTAAGTTTTTGTCTTTAAATATCACTTCATAATTTCTAATGTAAAACCAAAGGAAACTTAAAGAAATAATACAAATGAAATAAATCACGTATTATATGAGTAAAATATTTATTAAAAATTAAATAACCTTCAAGGTGCTTACTTCTATCTGTAGACACTCTCACTCATTTAGAAGACATAATCAATATATATAAAATATTTTGTAAGTGAACGAAGACTAGGAAAATGTTTCTACTATCTCTTCAGTATCTTTGTATATCTATGTGGAAAAAAAAAAACATAGTGAAGTGTTAACTACAGGGTACTTGAAACAGTAACAGGCTGCTTTACCCTAGAACTTAAAAGAAAAAAAAATGTCAAAACAACTTTTCTTTTCTAAGACACAGTGACAGATAAAAGTGATCAAAGAAATGAAGTGCACATAATCTATATGAACTTCAAAAATGTTTTTGATTCTGTCTTGCCAACCATAACACTAAACACTCTGGAAAAAATATGGCCTTGACCACAGAATTATTGAGGAGGCTGAACAACTGGTTGTTGGTTGTTAGTGGCTCATGTCAGCGGAAGAGGAAGAATAAAGGATGACCTCCAGGATTGCTTCTCAGCTCAGAGATATTTATTACTGCCATCCATAAACTAGATCAATACCTTCTTTCAGAAAAAAAATAATTCTTGTTTCTACCTTGAGGATCTATGGATGGTTATTGTACAGTGTATCATTTAGTATTTCATCTTTGTCTCCAAAACATTACTAAAAACATAAATATTTAATTTTCTTGGCAGTTTGTGTTATTGTTAATCACCTAATTCAGTTCATAAGAAAATGAACAATATACTATTTGGGCAGTAATTTTGAAAAGCTGGCATTTTAAATTGTAATAGCACCCAGTAATGGAATGTATAAAGTAGGCTTTGGTAGAGAGGTCTGTTCTTTGGACTATCTTAGCTCATATTTACAATTTATCTCTGAAGACTCTTCCTTGGAATTCCTCGGTCAAGACTTCTGAGTTTGGTCCCTAAATTTCACACTTCTACTTAGCACCTTATAAGAGGTGCTTACAAAACATGTTTGGAGCAAACCATCAATCATGTAACCCAGCATATTCTTCCAGTTGGTAAATTAAGAGGTAATGGAATGAAGATACAGGGTTAGGAATTTATGATTTACTTATGCTTTCCACTGAGGTAATTGAGCCCTCGTCTATAGCATGTCTGACATCTTGCTTTTCATAAGTGAAACAAGACTTTTAAAGGACATTTACATATAACCAGCACTTCAGTGTCTCAATTAGAAGAAACATCTGAATACAGCATTCAAACAATTGGCCTACATCAAGTTCTGCTATAAAGCTGAGACTCCTTTGATAAGACATGCTAGGTATCAGCCATATTTGGGGAAAACAACATAAATGGTGTTTCAAAACTGTTAGTAAAGTTTATAGAGCAACTCAGTTCTGGCTAGAATACTAAAAGCTGACACATGCAAGTCTCTGGAGTTTAAAGAATCATCTATGGAACATTCATTGACATAGGTTCTTACACACTACATCTAAAAATAGATTACTCAGCAATCTTGATATAAACAGAAATAAATAATAAATTCTCTAGATTCATTCCATAATAGTGATTGGCAAGAAGCATTATCTTAATCACATTTGAAATAGCTCATGTTCCGCTAAAGCAAACACATTTGGTGTTTATGAAGATATACATGAGTAATTAGAAACTTACTACCAAAGTATGATGGGATATAAATGTGTGAATTGTACACATACTCAAAAGTGCAAATGTACTGTCATATTCCTAGAGTTCAATATAACAAATATCAAAGGTCAAATAAATATGTATTTGAAATTAATTTGAAGTTCTATAATTTGTGAATTAGTTAGAATAAAAAAGCCACTCATCACTATTTGTTTAGCAGTTCTTAAGGTAATGCTTGATATTTTTCTCTCACTTAGTCTTTGTGACACAATTTGAAACAAAAACAATTTTAGATACACTGGTACTCCACTAAAAATTGCTATGATTATTTAAAATGATTTTACTATAAAATATGAAATATGTTAAGTTGTATATTTGATCCTCAAATATTATTTGATTTTCCTTTTTAATTCTACCACAAAAAAGATAATAACAGTATTAGAGATTTATATGTCTTAGATGTATTAATTTATTTATTGATTGATTGATTTAGTTGTATGTGTATTTGTGTGAGAGAGACAGAGATGGAAAGACAGAGACAGAGACAGAGAGACAGAGAGTGAGACAGAGACAGCGAGTGAGATATCTAGGTCAAGGTAAGTTACTTGACTATTTATAGCAGAGTACACAAGGATAAATAACAACCCAAGTTCCTTTAAATTATAACAGTTTTATGTCAACACAAATTAGGATCCATTTTAACAGCTTATGAGTGCTTTGCTAAGTACGCTATTCTTTTTTTCAATTCTGGATACCTACTGACATCTGAAAGTTTGAGTAACTTAAAAGTTCAGTTAATATATTTTGATCACATTAATGTATGCATCTGCCCTGTTTTATCTGGAATATAGTGTCAACATGGAGATTTCCACAACATTTTGCTCTTAGAATTATTCTGCCTGTTATTTTCTTATATATTTTTGAACCTCTATATGAAGCATGTGTTAAGGACATCCACTTAAAATATAAGCATTCCAAAGTTTCTTTCTCTTTGCCTATTGCCTAATTGTGGTTCTCTGTGTTGATCAATACCTATGACAAAATGAAACATTTTTTTATAAGATTTGACTATTTTTATGACTATTCCAGTATGCCATTGTCATTGTTGTGTCAACTTAACACAGTTATAGTGGTAGATTTTTCCCCGGGCCAATGACAGGCATATCTAGTTACAGCTTATCAGTCATTTTCTGCAGTGTCAAATGTGATGACATCTCACGAAATGTGATTTAAATCCAGGCAGATATTGCTGGTTACTATATTAACATTTGTGCCACTATTTCACCTGTAGATATATCTTATATGATCTCACTATTGTAGATTTCACGATTGTAGCTTTGCAAATTTATAACTACCTTTTCTCTTTGCAAGTATATAAAGTCCCTTCATTAGTAGTAGAAAAAATACTTCTAGTATATTTTCCAATGCTTAGTGGCAAAAATATGTGGTGTCTTCCATAGCATTGTTTTGATGTCAGATTGTGGAATATAAGCAATAGACTGCAATATTTAGAGGCAGTTATCCCGGCAAGCCCTTTGTCCAATGACTTAAAAGATATACCTTGAATGTGATACTAGGGTTTTATTTTGAAGATTATAATCTCTAACTGGCACTGCCTCTATCATTATTTGGTAACTCCATTTAAATTCATTTACATGTGTATGTATTATAATAAAGTTCTTTGGAATGTAAATAAATAAAATGATTTAATTTTTAAAATGCATATTTTTAAAACTTACATTCTATTTCCCTGTTCTTGCTATATCCCCATTCACCTTTATGGTTTTTACTATCTACCTAAAAGTCTTTGGATATTCTGACTAGAGCAAACATCCAACGTCTGAAAACTAGCATCAATGTTTGCCTTTACTTCAGAGTTAAATCAAAGGACAGAAGTTAATGGTGCGGATTAGGGAAAGAAGAAGACTTATTGATGGTAGAAGTTTCTTTATAAGCTAAAAATAGATATACTACAGAATCTAGGTGGACACATACTCAAAGGACTATATTCCACAGTACAAATATATGTGCTCATCTGTGTTCGTTGCTATTTTCTTCTATATATCCAGAAATTATAAATAGCTTCAATGTCCATCAACCAATAATGAATAATAAAAAGCACATTTATAAAACAAAATGTCATTTAGCTCTTAAGAAACATTAAATTATGTAATTCCCAGTTAAATGTAATTAGCTAGAGAGATTTCACTTGACATGTGATTATACATCTTTAGTTTTACTGATCTTCACTAATGTGCAGAATGGTCTGGGTCATAAGTGCCCAACAACTGATTGGCAACATTTCAGTAGTTTCCTTTAGAGATGCTCTTGGAAGCTACAGAAAGTGGGGCTTTGCTGAAGTCAGAAGACTTCTTTCCCTTTCAATGACAGCCATTCTTTACTGTGTCATACATTTTAATACATATGGGGATTTTTCTACTAGTAACTGAAAACAGTAGAAAGGCCTTTAATCTGCATTGGGAATATTTTCACTGAATTAGGAAATTCATTCTGGAAATGTGAGTTTAACCAAATTATAGTAGAATCATTGTTATTGTTGTCTATATCATGTCTAGAGAAAGAGAAACTTTTCAATTTTTTTCTCCAGAATAAAGTTAATTTATTCACTTTTATTGCAATTTAGAAAGGCTGTATTCAATTTTTTATTAACCGAGAGCAAACCATTTTTTAACCAAGTAATTAAATAAGAAAGTTTATTTACTATCACTAAAATCCAGGACTTAGGTCAATAAAATCAAAAGCTTAATAATCCTTAATGTTCTTGAATTATTCTCGTGATTCTTAGTGAATAGTGTTTTAATATTTGAGAACAAAAATATGATTCAATTAATACAGATATAATTTTCATATATGTATATATATATATATATATATATATATATATATATACAGCTCTATATACAGTAGCAACTTCTAGAAGTAAAAATCATAAAGCATAGGATGGTTTTCTAAAGTCTTACTGTCATAAGTAGTAATCAAGAAAATGTGAGTCTATTCAATATGTAAGAAAGTGGTGGAAAACAAGAGCTCATTAACTTTATCTTAGATACAAAGTTAATCAGCACTAAATGTAACATTATTTACTTGGTGAAAATGTTTATGTAGAGCAATTAAACTACAAATGATTTACTATATTCTCCCCTTATTTTTCTTTTCCCTGAACAAAATACAGTAAGATGCATGGGTTATTGACTTATTAAAGTCATAAATAAAATCTGTACAATAAAATGAAAATAATATATAAAACTATAAAATAAAATAGTCATATATAAAAAACCATGAGTCCATCTATTCATAATCATATGAACAATGTTGATCACAAATATGTTATATATGTGATTTTCTAATATCTGCTTCAAGTGTATTTTCCAGCTAACATTGTTCAGAAAAAAATATAAAATGATATAAAAACAATGTATTGGGAGAATTATTTTTGTTGGAGAAAAATTACTATACCAATATCAATATTCATGTGAAGATTGATTTTAAAACATAATATAAAAATTGAATTTTTATATATGTACTTGACCATCTCCCTTTATTTACCAGGCTGACTTCAGTCTCCAGTCTGATGCTACACTTTGCCCCAGCCTCTCAAATAGGTTGGATGACTGGTAAGCATACTTGCAACCAGTTTGAAAAATGACATTTTAGCAATTAACATGGTATATGTAGAAGCCAGTCATGTACATAAAATGACAAATTGAGGATATGAAAGGTATATCCAACTAAATTTAACATAAGTATTTATACTGGTTTAATCAGTATGAAAGTGGTTTAATTCTGGATTGCTTTCTGTACAGGTTAAGTTTAAGAAGTGTTACCTAAGACTTTACCTAAGATTTGATGTACAAATGATTCAAATGCTACAAGCCATGAGCTTGACATCCTGACTCTTGTTATAACCACAGTCCACCTGACAATGCTTTTCTTAACTCACTGATTGTATTCTATATGGTTTAAAGCATAAATTTGTGGAACCCATACAAATTTTTATGCACTAAATTTCATCTTGTCACTTCATCATTATATCGCAATTCTAAGCTAGTGAACAATAAATTGATATGTTACAAGCTTCTTCAGTATGCCTTCAAAATTAATGGAAATAAAATGTTCATAACAGTAATAAGACAAGGATGTAAGAATTACATACTGCCATAACTAGTGTCAGAAATAATAATATTGTTAGTTTCAATTCAAAACTATTTATCAGGGAATTTATTCTAGAGGGAAATTTGAAGCCTTATCCTCTAAATGACAAAATTTATACATGAAATATAGCCACTTGCAGCCATGGATCAACTGGGTTCACCTGAAAGGGGGGCTGGGAATGAAAAAAGGGGAGATGAAGGGCAAGAAGAGATGAAGCCATGACAAAGTTCTCCGATCAAGACTCAAAGCTTTAATGTTCAGCTCTCAATTTAAAGGGGAAGGCCCCACCAAAACCCTTTCTGGTTCAAGCCAGAGATGGGTGGAATAATCCCTTCTTGGTCACTGCTGGAGATATCTCAAGGCAAGCCCAGGGGCAGTTCTTCTAAGTTCCCTGTAGCCAAGGTGGGTAACTCCACCTATATCCTATCTCTTGGTCTGTTGTGGTAAACAAGGTCTTTCAGGCCTGTTCAAGGCTGGGAGAAAGGCACAATGAAACATTTGAGAAATAAAATCTAGTCAATACTTCTGTGCCAAAGTAACTATGGCAAACTTTAATATTTATATATGATCAAAAATGATGTCACTCACTACATGTGTTATTTAGGTGAATACACCTCTCTCATGGCCACAACCTGTTGGCCAGAACAATAGCTGCAATTACTGAGACTTCACAATTTAACCAACACTGCATATTAACTCAAACTCAATGTTTTCTTCTACCCTTATCCATTTAGTATTATGAGAAAACTCGTTCAAATGAGGCCATAATACTTCTGGAGTTTTAATGGATCCCATTATTTCTTATATTAAATGCCATGCAGAACTAATCCTATGGTTTTGGAGTTCAGCTTTCTCTCTCTTTTTTTTCTCTGTGTCCTTTTTTTGGCTTTATTCCAATAATTTATTTTTTTATTCACTATTCATTTTACATCCTGATCATAGGCCTCCTCTCTCCTCTCCTCGCAGACACACCCTTATAAATCCCTTACCCTATTACTCCCTTGCCTTCTCTTCAGAGAAGGGGTAGCCCTCCTTGGGTACCACTGTACCTTGAGAAATCTAGTTTCACCAGGAATATACAGTGGGCCTCTCCCACTGAGGCCCAACTAAGCAATCCAGGTAGGGGAAGGAGATCCAATAGCAGGCAACAGAGTCCAAGGCAGCCCCTGTTCAACTTAGGGAACCCACATTAAGACCACATTAAGGTTACTTCATTCCCTATGTTTCCCTGTGGTGTCTTTGTCCCCTCTGATGTGCTAAATTCTACCCCCTACTCTTCCACAAGACCCTTTGATCTCTGCCTGATGTTTAGTTCTGGGTCAATGGATCTGTATCTATATCCTTGGCTTCGGGATAAAGCCTCTCAGGAGACAGTTATGTAGGTTCCTGTCTGCAAGCATAGTAGAGTATCATTAATGGTGTCAGGGATGGCCTCTCACAAGCGATGGGTCTCCAGTTTAGGCAGTCATTATTTGGCTAGTCCCTCAATCTCTGCCCCATCTTTATGCCTGTGTATATTGTAGGCAAGACAATTTTTGAGGTGAAGATTTTATGAGTGGGTTGATGTTCCCTTTCCTCCGTTGGAAGTCCTGCCGAGCTACAGTAGGTAGCCACTTCAGACTCTATATTCCCTGCTGGCAGGAATATCACCTATGGTCATCACCATAGACTTCCATATTCTCCAGCTAGTCCTAGAGATGCCTTTCCCACTGACTTCCACTCTCACTCTCCTGCTCCCCTCTTACCATATATGATCACCCCTGTTCTCCTCACTCCCTATACCACTCATTTCCTTCTCACCATCCACCTCTAATGACTGTATTTTACCCCTTCTGTGAGATTCAAGCACCCTCCCTTGGGCCCCTTAAGACTTTTACATCTTCTCACTTAATCAACTCCTTATACATATCATATTGTTAATTTCTTACATAACATTCTTACATGACATAAGACTTACATGAAAAACAATTTCTTATAAGCCAAATTTTAAATTGCACATTTTTCTATTCACTAATTCAAAACATTATACTTTTCTGATATCTTTAAGACTGAAGGACACAACAAATTAAGTCAATGCCACAAGTTTTAAATGGAAATATGATTTATTTTTGCCAAATGCAAAAATCTGTTGTTCATAAATTTTGCCTTAATCATCTATGCTCAAGGATGTTTCACAGTTCCCTCGATAACAAGTAATGGGAAATTCAAAAGATTGACATACCACAAGGGAAAATTTCAACAGGTATAAGTTTGGGCTTAATATTCTGATGTTCCTCTTGAATTTGATCACAGTGTCTGAGGAGGGGAAGTTTTTAGGGAACAGATTGCATCATCTATCCCTAAAGAATTAGTGATTCAAATTATACAGAACTGCTCTTCTATTTCTCACAGAATTTTGAATATTATTAAAGATATAGAATCCATGAAAAATTCATCAACACATGAATAAATTAAAGATAAGTAAATATGTATTTTAGAATATCATTCAACTGCAGAAAAAAATTGAACAGGAGATAATCCCCAGATAGAGAGGAACATACAGCATAGTGTCTCCTATGTGTGGATCTAATCATATGTATAATGGACATTACAAGAGATGGAAGAAAGATAAAAGGGAATTAGAAGATTAAATACAGGGTACAAAAAAATGGAAGTTTTATGACCCAGTGTTCCACAAGCTGGGTGACTATAGCCAAGATCAATGATTTGACAAAAATAAAATAAAATAAAATAAAATAAAATATTTCACACAATAGTAATAAATAGTAAATATTAGTAATAAATACTAAATAGTAGTAGTAAATAAAATATTAGACTCAGTAGATGCACAGGTAATTTATATTACTAAAAATAAGGTACAAGAAAATAAAAATTGCACAAATCATTGAACTTACTTTTGTACGTTCATGTCTATCCATTCCTCAGTAGTCAAATATTCTTACATGAATCACTGTCTGCCCTATCATGTCTTGATCAAACAGAAAGGTTCTGTTCCCAGAAATGATAGAACCTGTAGAGACTACCTCCAGTAGATAGGCACACCCCCACTTGAGAAATAGGGCCACTTATCCATCTCAAAATTGTTAACTCAGAATTATTCCTGTCCAAAGGAGATACAGGAACAAAAAATGGAGCAGAGATTGAAGAAAAGGCCATCCATAGATGGCCCTACCTAGGGATTTATTCCATCTGCAGACACCAAACCTGATACTATTGCTAATGCCAAGAAGTATTTGCTGAAAGGAGCCTGGTACACGTGTCTCCTGAGAGGCTCTGCTGACCTGACTAATACAGATACTTACAGCCAACCATTGGACTAAGCCTGGGGACCCCAATGGAAGAGTTAGGGGAAGAAATAAAGGAGCTGAAAGGGATTGCAACCCCATAAGAATAAAAACAATATCAATTAACAGGACCCGATCCCCCCCCCAGAGCTCCCAGGGACTAAACTGTATATGGAGGGATTCACAGCTCCAGCTACATATTTAGCAGAGGATTTTCTTATCTAAGAGAAATGGGATGAGAGGCAGTTGGTCTTATAAAGACTTGATACCCAAGCATAGGATGATGCTAGAGCTGTGAGGTGGGAGTGGGTGGGTGGGTGGAGGAGCACCCTCATAGAGACTAAGTGGAGGGGGAATGGGTTGGGGATTTTACAGATGAGAGGCCAGATAAATAAAATAACCAAGGGGGAAAAAAAGAAATAAAATCCTACTATTAATAAATAAAACCACAAGTGTTAAGCTAGCTTCTTTTCTGTCTAAACAAAAGAAAGTATGAATTTAAATGAACCCCTTTGCCTCTAGCCAAACACACAGTTTACCTATTTACAATAGAAAACAACCAGCTGAATTTGGGTATTTTGAAGAGCCCTTTTGTGAAGGCCCACATTATTTTCCCTTGGGGGTAAAGGAAAGGGGTGAGAGGGACTGAAGAAATTCGAAATTGGCAGAATTTATTAGGCAAATCATCACTGGATCTGTTCCCATTAACCAGATATTACATTTCTATGTGGAAGAAAAACACTGGGATTGAAACTCATCCAGTCACCTGCAAGGTTTTCTCTTTCTCTGTATTTTATCTGAGTTAACTGAGTGAGTCCAATAAAACCTTTCAGGCAATCATTCTTGAATTATTATATGCTACTGACTGCACCCTGGGGATGCATCCACTGACAGAAATACAGGTGGCTGTGGGGCACTTCACTTAATTGGACCAGTGTTATGAGCTCACATTAAGCTTTAGTATGACAGTGCTTGTTTTGGCAATTTAGAAAGCCTAAGATTTTCTCTATCAGGTAAGTAAATAACTGTCTCTATCACATTGCTTGTGTTCTTTAGGATGGCTTCAGGCAAAATGTACATGAAAAGCCTATCTCAGCACATGTCACCTCACCAACTATCAAAGTCTTCATAGAAGGCACGATCTGATCTGCTAACAAACATTCAGGATGGGAAATCATTATGTTGCTGGTCCAGGTATGTTAGCTTTAATTGCAGTTATAAGATAAAGGTTTGTTCAATTTACAAGGCTCAGATTTTAGTAGAACCCAGGCTAACACTTAGTTGGCATGGGTGGCTTTCAACTATATTTCTCTCTGTGGTTCTACGCTTGCCTTCGGGATAATAGCGGAATAGCAACCATGTGCTTCAGCGAGGGTCAAAAATGATATAATGCACTTAAAGCAAGAGGGAGAAGTTGATGAAGTAGAAAATTGTAACCAGGTATTTCAGAGCAATTAGTACCATGGGGAGTTACTTATTCACATGTGTCCAGTTCCCATGTAATCAGTTTTAACTTAAGGAATGTCTGCACTCTTGGCATTGTGCTTTGTTCCAGAATAGTTTATTAATATTATTTTAGTTAGAGAAGAAATAGTATGTAAGGCAAATACCTAGCTCTCATTCTATACTGATTTTTCTATTACATGTGATTGGAAATATATTCTAAAATAGTTTTCATAAAAATGAAAGTAACGTATGTATGTTAAAATGATATGAAAGATATAAAATATTCATTCACTTTATATTATGATTAAAACTTCACTGGATATAAAATAAAATCTAAAAATGGTATCAGTTGAAACTGCTCTTGACTACCAAATATTAATGAGCCTAAGGTAGTTCACATTTTATCTCTGAGGAAGAAAATGGGCACATAAAAGACCTTCATTTTTCAACCTTTTCTATGAGCTGAGATATCCTCTAAAGTTTAATCAGACCAATAAAAGATGTGGTTTTTTTCTTTGTTAATATATGGACACCAGCCATACCTTTCCCCATGCCCCAAGCCTGTAACTTGCATCCCAAGGAGTTGGCTTTAGAACATTACAGAACAGCCGAACACTTAGCAGATTCTCTTAAAATGATGTTTCTCTTTGTTCTTAGCTCCTCTGCTGCTTTCTGATCTCTCTGATCAGGAAAAGGAATAGGTATGGTCAATATTTTACATCCATTGGTGGGGATAGTATTAGGTTTGCAGTAGTTTTCTGTGAAAGTACAGCAAATGCCAAATGATCTATTTTCAGTTTTATGATTAGTCAAATGTGACGTCTAAAGATAAGAGCTGAAATAAAGGAGTATCACTCACTACTGTTTACAAAATACAGTGCTTATATTGTGTCGATGATGAGCATCAGACACAGGATTTGCCAGCAACTGATGGGTGATGTGGGTTGTTGAAATAATGCACTAATGTCATGGAGACCTATGGGATGGTAGTTAGGTGACAATGTTTGTGCTAGGTAATTTTACAGAGGGTTCATAGACTTGGGATTTGTTCTTAAATCAATGTAATCTAGCAGTGGATATTTTTGTGACTGGTATATTTGTGATGAACATGTAGAAGAAAGCCTTAATCTAAATGTACATGTTTGTGTAGTGTGAGAAACAATGCTTGTCCTTATTAACTAGACCAAGACAAATTGCTGATACTTTTAATATAGACATGTTAACCTTGTGGATTTATCTTTTTAATTAAATTCCAATAATGAGTAATCTTTCTTTTACCTAAGTATCAACATTTCTGGTCATCTGTGAGAGTTAGAGTTACATTGATCAACACTAACACTAGGTTACATACTAACATATAGGAAATGTATCAGTGGCTACATCACAGAAGAAAACGACACCCCTTTCATTACCAAATATTAAATTTCAATACTCCCAGAAAAGAAGCCCTTCCTCCATCCATGATAAAGTTGTGATAAGCCCAGTAATTTCCAAGATATCTTCCACTAACCATGTCTGAGTGAGTCCCTCAAGACAACAGCTCCTTCTTGTTCAGAACACATATTTTTGTTTCACAACTCCTCAATCTCTATCTCTTATGTTCTTTGCACTGGCTAGCACGTGTTACTACCTGACTTTTGCAGTGGCTCACTTGTTATGAGGAAGGAGTTCACTGATAAAGGGAAGAAGTAAGAGAAAGGAAAAATGGATGAAAGAGACTTAAATTTATTATACAAATATATGAACATGTTAAAGTTTTAGGGATTGACATTGAGGAAAGCAGAGAAATGAAAATATGTACAAAGATTTATGTTGAAGTCATGTATTTATGAATTAGTTTGATTTTTTTCCTGAAAAAGAAAAAAAATAATTACCATCCCAGTCAGCAGAAAGCACATCATACTATATCAAAATACTGATATACATAACATAATCCTTTAAGTTATAGTTCAACTTCTCAAGAAAGTTTTCTTTAAAAATAACTGTTTATTTTTTTTAAATCTTGTTTCACAAGAGTATAATCTGTTGATATGACAACTCCCTACAAATCCAGGAATACTGTCCCATGATAATCATTGAATTAGAACAATTGAGTTAAAGTAATATAACCAGTTTGTTCATTATATTTAAATAACTTCTGAATAGAAATTGTCTTATACGTTTTAAAATATATTGTGCCCCAGTATTTTATTTTATTACTCTGTCTAGGCAGATATAATCAGTCGACTATTCTGCAAGTGTGTCCTTTTCTGGACAGTAATTTGTCTATAGATGGAAAGAGGCAATTCTTGTCTAGTAGCTGTCTCACCACAACTGGAGTAACTCCAAAGATGCTCAATTTCTTCTTAGAATTCAATACAGGAAGTTGTCAGGAGCAGACAGGTCTCTAATCAAAATGAACATTAATACAGAAATGTTTGTCATGTCAATTCTGTGGACTTCTGATATTTTGAAAACCAACTATCCATGTAAGGTAATCTGGACTGTTGTCTGTTAACTCCACTCAGCTATTTCTAAATAAAACATAGAAAACACCCTAATAATAAACTCCAAGCCATGAATTTGCTATAGTTCCTTAACTCACAGGCTAACCATCTCAAATCTGTTAAAAAAGTTAAAGAAGGACTGGGTCTAAGCCTTGTATTCCTAAATGTGTTATACTGGTACAATGCCTATGAAAGTAACAATATTCATCTCATTTTTATATCAATAAGAAGCTTGTACCAATGAAAACCTTATAATTTGTAATCTAAGTAAATTGGTGCCATTTAAGAAATTATATCTTCATCTTGATAATAATTGTACAGATTTCTACCAATAGGTTATGGCTATGCAATAAATCCTAGCTAATCCTCTCTGTTCCCAAAAAACCACTACTTTTCCCTAGAAAGACAGCCCAACATTTACCACCTTAGTCCCCAAGCCCAGGGAATAGGGCCACTGACTCTTCATTAGCTTCTTCAAGCTGATTATGAGTGTTGAGATATTAGAGGAGGAGTTGGGGGAAGAGCAAATTGACAATCCTCTGATGCTGTGTCTTTGCTGCCTCCAGATGGAATTCCCGGACCTCAGAGGTTTGAGCAGGTTTGCCCAGCTTGCTTGATGAGTAGATACAACAGGGCTGATTATTCTGCAATATACAATTCTCAAAACAAATTTTAGTATCAAGATAATTCTTTTAAGAGGGCTTACATTTTATTAAGTATGTTAGTTCTAACCGCTTTTCTTTTTTCTCCTCTTTTATTGGATATAATTTTTACATTTCAAATTTTATCCCCTTACCACATTCCCCCCACCACCCAGGAACCCCTTACCCCATCCCCCCTCCTCCTGCTTCAATGAGGGCGTATACCTACCTACTCCCCACTCCCTCTCCCCACCCTCAGATCCCCCCCCCCCCCAGTGTTCAGCCTTCATGGGAAAAAGATCTCCTCTCCTACCTATGACAACAAGGCCATCCTCCCCTACATGTACAGCTGGAGTCATGTGTCTCTCCATATGTGCTCCTAGGCTGGTGGTTTAGACCCTGGGGAGCTCTGGCTGGTTGGTGTTGTTGCTCTCCTCATGGGGCCACCAACCCTTAAGGCTCCTTCAGTTTACTCTCTAACTTCTCCATTGGGAACCTTTGATCAGATTAATGGTTAGCTGTGAGTGTCTGCCTCTGGGTATGTCAGACTCTGGGGACCTCTAAGGAGACAGCCTTATCAGACTACTGTCAGCTTTCCCATCCTGACATCCATATCAGTGTCTATTTTTGGTGACTGCACATGGGATAAATACCCAGGTAGAATGGTCTCCATACAACCTCTCCTCAGATTCTGTCCCACACTTTGTCTCCATATTTGCTCCCTTGGGTGTTTAGTTACTCCTTCTAAGAAAGACCTAGGCATCCTCACTTGTTCTTCCTTCTTCATGAGCTTCATGTGGTCTGTTAGTTGAATCTTTGTTGCTTCAAATTTTTGTGCTAATCTCTGCTTATCAGTGAGTAAATACTATGTGTGTTCCTTTGTGATTGGGTTACCTCACTCAGGATGATATTTTCTAGTTCCATCCATTTACCTAAGAATTTCTCAAATTCATTATTTTTAATAGCTAATATTCCATTGTGTAAATGCACCACATTTTTTGTATCCATTCCTCTGTTGAAGGGCATCTGGGTTCTTTCCAGCTTCTGACTATTACAAATAAGGCTGCTATGAACATAGTGAAGCATATGTCTTTGTTTTATGTTGGGGCATTTTCTGGGTATATGCCCAAAAATGGTATAGCTGGGTCCTCAGGTAGTGCTATGTCCAATTTTCTGAGGAACCGCCAGACTGACTTCCAGAGTGGTTGTACCAGCTTGCAACCCCACCAACAATGAAGGAGTGTTCCTCTTTCTTCACATCCTCACCAGCATCTACTATCACCTGAATTTTTGATCTTAGCCATTCTGACTGGTGTGAGGTGGTATCTCAGGGTTGTTTTGATTTGCATTTTCCTGATGACTAAGGATGTTGAGCCAGTATTTTAAAAGCAGATAGTTTGTATGGATTTTGAGCATATTATGTGATGAGAAATGGAATTTTTGTGCCACAAACCTGTGAGCACAATTTCGTAGGCCCTATACTACTGCCATTCTTCTCAATGGACAGAGTAATGAAGTCTTCCAAGTTCATCTTTGTAGCCACTGATCAATGCATTTCACAGTCCTCATCAGAGAAGCTTCTTTCTGCCATAAATTATTTATAATACAGGCAACCTCATCTGTCTAGAGCACAAGAGACTTTTGTGTTCTCAATGATATATGCCTAACACACTCCTTACCCCCTTTAACACCACTGTATCAGAGGAATAAGATTGTGAGAGACAGAGTAGTGGACAGCTCCAGCCAAACATCAGGACTTCATAGTGGTATTCTACACAGTGGTTGTCCTCTCTACCTCCACTAGATAAGGCCAACCAGAATCCCAGCATGAACAGGGATGGGTACTGTGAAGTTTTATCCTTAGTTGAGGAGATGTTGACAACTGAGAGCTGCTAGAGGAGGTAGAATCATTTGTGTTGTTGATGTTGTTGATTTGGTTTTTCAGAAAGCTCACTCCTCAGGGACTATAAGTAGTGATGCAGCAGGGAATGCCTTATGTTTAATTTGCGGGCAAAATTATTTCGAGTCAGTTAGTTGAAATAAAAGAGTACATGAAGTTGTGTGGAAAACAATGGGATAATAAGAGGGAAGTATGAAGGGAAGAAATGGGTTCTAGTTGATCAAAACCCATTTGATAAGTGAAATATAAAATTATATTATAAATACACAATATAATAAACATAAATATATTAATATACTATAAATAAAACATAAAGTTTAAATTATTGAAATTAAATACCATGATGCTATTTTTAGATAGTTATATTTTTGGTCTTTTTAATACTTTTTCTTTCTTTTTTAAATTTTTATTATTTTATTTATTTACATTCTGGTCATCTCACCTCTTGGTCCCCACATCCCACAGTTCCTCATCCCATTTCTCTTTCCTTTTGCCTCTGAGAATGTGTGCTTTCCACTAGACCCTCCCCTTCCCTGGGGCCTCTAGTCTTTTGGGGATTAAGCATATCTTCTCTCACTAAGGCCTGACAGGGCAGACCACTGCTTTATTTGTGTCAAGAGCCTTGGACTAGCCCATGTATGCTCCTAGTTGATGGATCAGTCTCTGGGAGCTACTGGGGGTCTGGGTAAGTTGAGATTTCTGGTCTTCCTACGGAGTTGCTCTCCCTCCCGCTCATCTTCTTCAATCCTTCCCCTAATTCAACCACAGAGGTTCCCGACTTCAATTCAATGGTTGGGTATAAGTATCTGCTTCTGTCTCAATCAGCTGCTGGTAGGGCCTCTCAGGGGACAGCCATGCTAGGCTCCTGTCTATAAACACACCATATCATCAGTAAGTGTCAAGCTTTGGTGTCCCCCCCATGAGATGAATTCCAAGTTGGGCCTGTCATTAGACCTCTTCTCCTTCAGTCTCTTCTCCATTTTTGTCTCTGAAGATTTTATAAGACAGGAATAATTCTGGGTTAGAAATTTTGACTGTGGGTTAGGAACCCTGTTTTCCTGCTTGAGGCCCTGTTTATCTACTAGAAAAGGGTTCTTTGAGTTCCCTCTCCCCAGTGTTAGGCATTCTGGCTAAAGTCACCCCCATTGAGTCCTTAGAGTTTCTTATCTCCTGAGACTCTGGTAGTTTGTCAATATGTATACCAGTTCAAACACATGCATATTGCAAGCTACAATCTGCATTTGAGAAAAAAATATGAGGATTCTGCAATTCTGAATTTATATGACTTCACTTAATATAATAATTTTCAGAACCTTTAATTCCTTGAGCACTTGATCTAATTATTCTTTATCAATAGTTAAAATTTTATCAGGCGCAAGTACCATATTTTCATTTTACATTTATCTGTTGATTGACATCTAGGCCATTTCATATCATTAATTTTCTGAATAAAGATCAGTACATATGTGTATGTAAATGTCTCTGTATGAAGATGCAAGTCCTTTGAGTATTATAAGTGTATTTTTAATTTCAATATTAAAATGCAATCACTATACTTCTTCATTTCTTTTGCTAGCTTTAAACTTTGTGGCCTTTAAACTCTTAAACATTTTTTACTTATTTTACATGCATATCTGTAAATCAATATATGTATATATTTACAATCTATCTCACTCAGGCAGTGAAAAACTTTCCACTTTTCTCCATCTTTACCAGCATTCTGCTGTCTCCTTGATAATAACCATTCTGATTAAAATGAGGTGGTCCTTAAAATTTTTTAGTTTGTATTTTTCATAGGTAACTATTAATAAATATGGAAAGAAATCATGTAGTCACAAACTCATAAAAAATGTTAATTTCCCATTGCTGACTAGAGACCAATGTAAAAACGCCACATGATGATTTCACCTTCCTCAGGGTTGAACTGAATATTCTGACTCTTTGGTCTTCTACAAAGCTTTCAAATAATTCAACAATTATTATGTTAACTAAAACTCATAAAGTCAATTACTGGCACATCAATATAACTATATTGAATGTATTGATTATTTTGGAACAATACTGAAAAACACATTATCCTAATGATAAATATTCTCTGTATTCTTAGCAATTTTTCTGTATTTTTTAAAAGGATGAGAATTTTTATTATGGAAATGTGTTTGAGTTTTTAATTTTTAGGAGACATTTTCTTCCCTCTGCCTAACTGAAATGTACCTAAAGACACAAAGCAAAACTGCCTTTGCAGATTGAAAGATAAAATATGCAAATGACTTATGTTGAATGCTCCAATGACCCCATCAGTAAATGATAGATCAATGACACAGAAAACCAGTAAAAATACATTTGAGTTGAATAGCTCTATCAATCAAAGTGATGTGAGTGCAAATTTCATGGCACTCCCTCTGAAACCAGATAAACACACATTTTTTGTGACTCTCTCAAGGAACATTCACTACACTCCTCCACATTCTGTGTCATAAAGCATCTCTGAAATTTTTATTATGACAGAAGTTCTACCAAATATTTTATTAGATTGAATTAAAAATATAACAACAACAAAGGTGTATGAAATCCCAAACATATTTTGAGATTAAATAATATAGTTTTAAATCAGATGGGAATCAAAGATACAAGAAAAAAAATAAAATACTTTGAATAAAATGAAACAAACTTACCACAGTGGTGAGATGTAATATGACAATCATTTCAAATGAAATGTGTTGATTTGTAGCAAATATGCCCCCTTGTCTCAGTTGGAAACACTTACTACTCAGTAAAATAATTTGAGAAATAATGTTTTTTTTTAACATAGTAAAGTCTTAAGAGAAATAAACCAGACTTTTAGGGAATAAATACCTTGCCTTATCCTATATAGATTGTTTTATAATTTAGGTCATGTAATAAGATGGCCTTTTGTAGAATTTCTATTAGCTTCCATAGAAAGATAATTTGCATAAATTTGCCGACCTATTGCTACCTAGATGTAGCTGAACTAATTCTTGTCCTTACATTTTGAGTGTTTCCTTAAGCTTTTAGTTGCTCCAGTACTCGTTTTACAGTATTTATAATTTTAATATTAAACTAAATTGAAAACTTACTATTGTAGTGATGGATTAAGAGGTACTCTCTATTTTCTTTAAGAGACAGAGACAGGTAAGAAAAAATGAGATAACAATGTTATTTATCAACATTTTTATTATTTCCATGTATTTTGCTATCTCTAGTACTCATAGGCATGCAACAAATATTTGTTCATTTTAAAACATTCTGCTTACACGATATTAAGATTTTAATAAATGTAAGATCTTTTATAATTCAAATTTTACAAAGCTATGTACTCCTGATACACAGAGCATATTAAATATGGTCATTAATTTTATTTGATTTGGATAGGAAACTTGCTCTAATCTAAATGTGCCTATTTCACATAGGGATGCAAATGCCACAAGTTCTTTTGGAATACTCTACTGTTTTTCTACGATTATCATTGCACCAACTTAAATATGGCTGTTAGTGGTCAATATGTTAATATGCAATATAATTGAATGCTTCAGAAGGAGCTTACTAGAATAGGAAATGATGCGGGTTTATAATAGATAAGTTTATAATCTATGACATGATAAAAGCTCACTTTTATCTGTCTTTTTCTCGGGGTGGTAATTTGATTAGGTAAACTTACAAAGTTTGACAAATTGTTTTATTATTTTCTTTAATGATATTAGTTCTCCTTTGTGGGTCCCTTATTCCAGGGGTTATACCATGATGATCTCCCAGCTGGGGACACGGTGAGAGCAGGGAGGGCTCACTACTGTCTCTGTACTTCCTCTGGCCTGTGTCTCCACTGTCTGTAGGTCTCTGGCCTGATGTGCGAGGTCTGGGCCAAAGGACACAGAGTTCGAGCAGGGAGGGAGGATTGCCTGCCCCCACTGCTGCCTTTGTTGATGTTGCTGACAGGTCACTCCCAGATACACCTGTCTTTCCATGCTGAGCCCGTCAGGGCCTGGGCTGGGCCAATAAGAAGCCTGCTAGCTGGCAAGGAGGCAGCTTGGTGTCTCAGGCAGGTTCCAGGAGAGCAGATCTTTTTTATTTATTTATTTTTTTTTTAGATATTTTATTTACACTTTAAATGCCATCCTCTTTCCCCATCCCCCCCCCTTAGAAAACCCCTATCCCATGGCCCTTTTCCTTTTCGCATTTATACATTTTTTTATAAAAAAATGTTAATCATAGGCTTTATAAGTTTGGTATTGCTCAATCAGAGGTGTAACCCACTACCCAACCTAGATATATCAACTATCTTTGACTGGTGGAGATACATGAACATCTGCCTCCCTGTCTTCCCCCCTCTTTCTCTCTTTCATCACCTAGCTTCTCCTCTCCTTCTTCTCCTCCTCTCCTTACTCCTTCTCTTCCTCTCAGTACTCCTCCCACCTTAGCTCCTACTACATATCACCCTTCCTGTTAAAATGAAACGTTTCTCTCAAAATACAATTAGAGCATAATTATGCCGATTTGTACCAGTGAGGTACAAGATAGTCCTAATACTCAGTGCATCATTTTGTTGACTAACCAGAACCTCTGTCATCTATGCTAACTAAAACATTTAGTTCTGAACCTGGCTTTAGGATGAATGTCAGCTGACGACCATCCATTCAAATCTTTTCTCTCAAGGTAAATAGCAAGGATTGGCTATGAGGCTATAAGTTTTCAACCCCGTCAGAAATCCAGAATGACTGAGTTAACTATAATTGTGGGAAGCACAAAGCTTAGCTTCTAAAACTTAGCCAATTTATAGAGACCTCTGAACACCTGGACACTCCCTCTACTTCAAAACGTTGGAGCATCTGTTCTTCCACCTTCTGGCCCAGGATCATCTGACAGACCTTAGTGTTGCAGAACTATTAGGGGCTGATTACTCTGTCTAGGCAGATATAATCAGTCTATTCTGCAAGTGTGTTCTTTTCTGGACAGTAATTTGTCTGTAGAAGGAAAGAGGCAATTCTTGCCTAGTGGCTGTCTCACCACAACTGGAGTAACTCCAAAGATGCTCAATTTCTTCTTAGAATTCAATACAGGAAGCTGTCAGGAGCAGACAGGTCTCTAACCAAAATGATCATTAATACAGAAATGTTTGTCATGTCAATTCTGTGGATTTCTGATGTTTTGAAAACGAACTATCCATGTAAGGTAATCTGGACTGTTGCCTGTTAACTCCACTCAGCTATTTCTAAATAAAACATAGAAAACACCCTAACAATAAACTCCAAGCCATGAATTTGCTATAGTCCCTTAACTCATAGGCTGACCATCTCAAATCAGTTAAAAAAGTTAAAGAAGGACTGGGTCTAAGCCTTGTATTCCTAAATGTGTTATACTGGTACAATGCCTATGAGAGTAACAATATTCATCTCACTCTTATATCAATAAGAAGCTCATACCAATGAAAACATTAAAATTTGTAATCAAAGTAAATTGGTGCCGTTTAAGAATATATATCTTCATCTTGATACTAATTATAAAGATTTCTACTAATAGGTTATGGCTATGCAATAAACCCTAGCTAATCCTCTCTATTCCCACAAAACCACTACTTTTCCCTAGAAAGACAGCCCAACATTTACCACCTTAGTCCCCAAGCCCAGGGAATAGGGGCACTGACTCTTCATTAGCTTCTTCAAGCTGATTATTGGCGTTGAAATATTAGAAGAGGAGTTGGGGGGAGAGCAAATTGACAAGGCTCTGATGCTGTGTCTTCACTGCCTCCAGATGGAATTCCTGGACCTCAGAGGTTTGCGCAGCCATTAAAAATAATGAATTCGAGAAATTCTTAGGCAAATGGATGGAACTAGAAAATATCATCCTGAGTGAGGTAACACAATCACAAAAGAACACACATGGTATTTACTCACTGATAAGTGGAGATTAGCCCAAAATTTGAAACAACAAAGATTCAACTACCAGACGACATGAAGCTCATGAAGAAGAAAGAACAAGTGAGGATGCCTAGGTCTTTCTTAGAAGGAGTAACTAAATACCCAAGGGAGCAAATATGGAGACAAAGTGTGGGACAGAATCTGAAGGGGGGGGGGGGTTGTAGGGAGACCATTCCACCTGGGTATTCATTCCATGGGCAGTCACCAAAAATAGACACTGATATGGATGTCAGGATGGGAAAGCTGACAGCAGCCTGATAAGGCTGTCTCCTTAGAGGTCCCCCAGAGTCTGACATACCCAGAGACAGATACTCACAGCTATCCATTAATCTGATCAAAGGTTCCCAATGAAGGAGTTAGAGAGTAAACTGAAGGAGCCTTAAGGGCTGGTGGCCCCATGAGGAGAGCAACAATACCAACCAGCCAGAGCTCCCCAGGGTCTAAACTGCCAGCCTAGGAGCACATATGGAGAGACACATGACTCCAGCTGTATATGTAAGGGAGGATGGCCTTGTTGGGCATAGGTGGGAAACAAGGTCATTGGTACCTTGAAGGTTGAGCACTGGGGGGGGGGGTGGGGGGCCGGTGGGAATCTGAGGGTGGGGAGGGTGGCTTGGGGTAGGTGGTAAACACCCTCATTGAAGCAGCAGGAGGAGGGGGGATGGGATAAGGGGTTCCTGGGTGGTGGGGGGAATGTGGTAAGGGGATAAAATTTGAAATGTAAATATTATATCCAATAAAAGGGGAAAAAAAAAGAAAAGTGGTTAGAACCAACATCCTTAATAAAATGTCAGCCCTCTTTAAAAAAAAAAAATATCTTCATACTAAAATTTGTTTTGAGGAGAGCAGATCTTGTTACAGCTCTTGTGACAAAAACTCTAGGACACCAGGATGATTCTCTCACACTTCACTTCCCTTAAATAGAGCCCTTATGTACAGTTTCAGGGTGGGTTAGGGTCTGGCAGCAGATACTGCCTATTGGCTTGGTTTTAGAGCTTGGAAATACCTCATCTGCATGTGGGATAGCCTGAGGCACTGTTCCTCTTCCTCATGACTGATGGTCATAGACCTCTCCGTGTGAGAAGAGGGGCTGTGAATGGCTGAAGCTAAATGAGAAGAACAAGGGCCCAGGAGCAGAGCTGAACTCCTGCCGTCCAATAAGGGTCTGGGGTTCCAGACTTATGCTCAACCAACCACCCAGCTTCTTCTCACAGCCCACCACCCCACACTACTTTGTTAATACAACAGTATCAAATTAAAGTAATTATTAACAGAACAATCACAGAAATACTATTCATTTTTGGGAAACTTCTCTAATGCTTTTAACAAAAATAATTGAGTCTCATATGAGTAGTCTACTCCTCCTCTTTGGAGGTTATTTCTCCAGAAATCTGTTTCCAGTTAAATTATATGAATACTTTGTGTTTGATAAATAACATTTAAAAATATGCTTATCATATTATTTATTTTCCCTGAATGATTACATCATCAGTCTGTGCTCTTTTGTAAAAGAAGAATGCAGGTATTTATAAATTTGATTAATAAATAAAAGTATATTATTTTCTTTCACTCTACTACTGTACATAAAAACTTAGTAATGATTTTCAGTGAAATCATTTTCAATATAAAATGCTGTTGCACTTCTTTATTTATTTAAAATACTTTACAGATATGTAACAATAATGATTCTTTAGTTTATATCAGTGCATCAATCCTAGTCAGTAGTAATTTATTGTCTTCTAAAACTCCATAGTTTTACCTTTTTTCAGGAAAATTAGAGTTAGAGAATTTTGTTTATAGTAAGAAGTGTCTATAATGATGCTTGTGGTAAAGAAAAATTTATTTTATTCCCTAAAGAAGTATAATCTATTTTTAATATAAATGATATAGTTTTACAAGCCTTTGGGAGAGATCGACACAGTCTGTAATTGGATAATTTTTCATACTGCACATAATTCTTTCTGGAATAAAATAAAAGTTAATTTTAGATTGTATAGACTCAATTATGTGTATTTTTATTTAATATATTAAATACAGATGTTCTCAAAGTCTACACATTATTTCCTAGATGACTAATTTCAGTTGCATTGTATTTGGATAGTCTGATGATTCTACTGTATTTATTACAATTAAAATCCTCGTTTAATTTAATTGTTCCAATTTCTACATCATTATCTTACACCAAAATTCTAATTTGGAGCATTGTGTTAAAAACTTTTCTTCTGTGAACCCCCATATTAAAACTTTCTATTTAAAAGTTTTGAGGTTCTAATTTAAGCATCAGGAAACTATTCCCATGAGCAGAAGCCTAACAGTCCAATAGTGTTATGGGAAATTCCACACAAATGCTGAGGGTACTAGCAACATCAATAATGAATCACATGGGAAGAAGAAATAAGGAAGAAGAAATAAGAGAGAAGAAAGTGATCACTGAATATTGGTTAGCCATCATCCCAGTCTGGGAATGACAATCATCACTAATTTTCACTGTGCTCAATTTCACTCTGAAGCTGGTTAAAATAAGGCAATTTACTATTTTATTATTTTTTTTCTTTTCAGATAATTAAGGACTCATCATATTTTCTTAGCAGTTAATTATTTCATATTACAATATATAGGCACACATGTATTTGAAATCTCTTAAAAGTTAAATTTTTAATCATAACACATGTTAGCTTAAGAACAGATTATGTGCATATTATGAGATACATTATTTTTCCTACTCTACTTTCTTATGTGTCAGTTTGTGACACATAAGAGTTCATGGTAATGAATTTTTTAATATATAGAAAATTGGTTGTAATACAATAGACTCTGAATATGGTTCCAACTGTTAATCTTAGATCCTACTATTTTCTCCACCCATCCAAATCTATACGTTTTTATCTCTGAGTCATTAACACACAAAAGATCATCTAAATCATAATAGCATCAATAATAACCACAATAACAAGAAGAAAAAAATAGTAACAGAAAAACTGGAATAGAGCAGAACAAACAGAAAAAAAAAGAGTCAAAATTAAAATGCTGAAGACACATACAGGTGCAAAAACACACAAGAATTCCTGAAACCACAAAACTGGCAACCATAATATAGACCCCAAGGACATGTAAGGAAAATGAGTTAGATCATTTCAAAAAACCTCAACAAGTCACCGTTGGGTCCTGGATTATGGGACCTTCTAGTAGTTACCCCCAGTTCTCCATTCCCTAAATTTCTATTCTATTTTCTGACCCTCTCTCTCCTGTCCCTTCTAAGGCCTGATCCTACCCTGCCTTTTTCCTACCCCTCATCTCTCCCTCCTAAGTCCCTCCCTCCATCTACCTACTGTGATTATTTTGTTCCCTTTTCTATGTAGGATTGAAGCAGCTACACTTTGATTTTCCTTCTTCTTATGCTTCATATGGTTTATGCATACAAAACAGTGATAATTTTAACCAAAATACTCAACAAAGAGAAGACACAACTTGTAGTGAACACCTCAAGTAGATAGGTATGGTCACAAGTTGAGGGATGGGGTAACCCACGTATCTCAAAAAAAAAAAAAAAAAAAAATAGCTCAGAAATTTTCCTGTTCAGTGGAAAGACAGGGACAAAAAAATGGAGCAAAAACTGAAGGAAAGGCCATCTAGAGACTGCCTCACCTAGGGATCCATCCTATTTGCAGACAACAAACCCCCATAATATTGCTGATGCCAAGAAGTGCTTGCTGTCAGGAACCTGGTATGGCTGTTCCCTGAGATTTTCTACTAGCACCTGAACAGAACAGATGTAGATACTTACAGTCAACCATCAGACTGTGTCCCTGGACCCAATGGAAGAGCTAGGGGATGGACTGAAGGAGATGAAGAGGATTGCAACACCATAGGAAGAGCAAGATCAACCAACCAGATCTCCCAATGCTCCCAGGGACTAAACCACCAACCAAAGAATATACATAGAGGGAGCCATGGCTCCAGATACACATATAACAGAGGATAAACTTATCTGACATCTATGGGAGGAGAGGCCCTTGGTCCTGTGGAAGCTGGATGCCCCAGCACAGTGTGATACTAGAGTGGGTGAGAGGGTAGAGGAGCACCCTCACAGAGGCAAAGGGGAGAGGAGAAAAGGGGCAGAGGGGGGATGGAATGAGAATTTTGTGGAGTGGTAACCAGGAAGGGGGATATCATTTGAAATGTAAATGAATAAGATGATTAAAGGAAAAGAAAAAATAATAATTACAAGAAAAAGAACTTCTGAAACTGCAACTCTGTTTGTATTGACCCTCTCTACTGCTGGATTTGAAGTCAAGCCTTATGTTCTGTATACCCAGTAAGATATTATTGAAGAAAATTATTTCTTTCATTGGATCGTGATTATAGATTTAAGTGATTAGCAATGGAGACTTATGTCCAATTCCCCTCCTTGTGCTTGTATTCAACCAGGTCTACAACTGCACAGGCCCTGTGCATGCTGCCACAGTGCTTGTGAGTTGATAAGTATACTGGTACAGCCATGTTCTAAAGGCTTGTATTCCTTGGTATTCTCCATCTCTACTAGTTCTTAAAATTTTTCCACCTTCTATTCTTCAGGTTTCCTTTGGCCCTTGTGATAAGAAAATTGATGAGAAAACTAACCAGGTATTGGAGACACTATATTGTGACATCTTATGTAATATGGCTTGATTGTTTCTGGACATGAAACCTGGCTTGCTGGTGTGGAACCAGGCATTGTTTATGAGTGTCTAAGTGACTAGTTTATGTGTGAATTCATAAAGATCTAATTGTACCTTGATAAACAGAAATAGGAAATGAGATTAGCTGAAAGACATTAGTAGAGATTAGTAGAAAACAACCTGATGAATTAGATCAACCAGTATACCTGAATATGTCTTAACATCAGAATAGAAGTCAGGGAATGTGTTGCTTTGGGGAAGAGGTTTTGTTTACATTTCCAATGGTGATGAAATACTATGAGCACCATCAGAATTGATAAATATTTGATCTGAATAAGAGAAACTTCCATTTGAAAGGCATTACTCAAGGAAGAATGAAATATAGCAACACAGATAAGTGATCTCCATTGCACATGGACAGTTCAACAAATCAGCTAAAGGAGCACAGATCCTTTATCAGACTGGCAGACTGGAAAAACTTGAAGGAGAAATGGACATTTGCCAAACGGCATATGATTAGGACTGTAGTTATGAAGACTTATTACATCAACAGATCTTTATAAGGACATTCAAAAATGAAAAAAATATAGTGAAGTGTTTAATGCCTATTGGTTGTATTGAGCTTTCCATTATTCATTTTCTTAAATTTTAAAATATATATTTACTTAATATCATTAATATTTTCCTTAACATATATCCATTAATTAGACACTGAAATTTGGATAAAACAGAGCATTAATAAGTTAAAAAATTACTGTAGCAGGATGGTTTCCTGCTGCTGCTACATTATTTGCAATAAGCACAGTGATTGGGAAGGAACTAATGTGGGAGGAACGAGGAGAGGAAGAGAGGAAGCTAGTAGGAGCTAGGAGGAGGGAGAAGAGATAAAGCAGCCATGGAGAACTATGAATGCATCAAGAACAGTCCTGGGTAACAAATTTTATCTAAGGTTAGGTATTGGGTAACAACTTTAATGGTGTGGACATCTTGTTAATTGAGCATTTCCAAATATATATTAATATTGGATATTACTTAAGCATTAAGAGTCTTATTTCTACCGGGTACCACATGGATAGCAGGATGGTCTGGGCTCAGCCAAGCATTTTGTACAGCATGGTGGATTGGCAGAGCCAAACACCATGCTGGAGTCTTGTGGGTCTAGTTGTGGCATGTGTGGTTTCTGGATGCTTCCAGCTGTGGCATGCTTAGCTTCTGGCCATGGAACATGGCAATTTGAGCTAAGCAGAGCCTCACACCACCAGGATAGTTGGCAAGTGTCCAGGCCAAAAAAAAAAAAAAAAATGACAGACTTTGGTTTCCATGGAATAATGATGGAACATACTTTATTATTAGATGCTATGTGTCTGTGAGTTTGTGAATTATTCTAGTGTATTTATGAAGGTATATCAGAACTGTTAGAACTGTGTCTCTGACACAGCTAGTAGAAATTTTCCTATCCACATAATAGGATACATCGAGACTGTCTGATATTTTATACAGATTACTTCAGTCCTAAAACCTTGAATGACAGTTGCAAAAAAAAAAAAAAAAAAAAAAAAAAAAAGACCAAGAGGATATCCTAAAATTTGTTCTCCATTTTTAGTAATTACAATAATGCAAGTTAAAAGAAATTTGTGATTTTTATATTACCCTATTCAGAACTGCTAATTTCAAGAAAACAACTGAGAAATAATGCTTGCAATGAAATTTTCATTTAGTTTTGGTGAGACTGCATATTGGTGCAACAACTTTGAGAATCAGGGTAGAGTGTTCTCAAAACCTAAAAGTAAATTTACCAGAGAACCTACCTATATCATCACTGGCTTGTTATTAACATGATTTTCTCCTCAATAGACAGTAGTGGCATACTTTTCCACATGTTGGGAGGAGCTAAAGTGGGAAGAATAATTAGAAAAAGAGGAGGAGTAAGGAGAGGAAAAGAAGGAAGAGGAGGAGTTGGGGGGGAGCACCAGAAAGAAGGAAACATGACAGTGGACATGCGAGTGTCTCTAGCAGTCAAATGTAGTTGATATATCTAGGTGGGTATTGGGTTACACCTCTAATTGTGTGGGCATCTTGTTATTTGAACATTACCAAATATAAAGCTATTAAATAATCTTTAAATATTAGAGTCTCATTTCTACAAGGTACTGCGTGAATGGTGAGATGGTCTAGGCTCAGCCCAACCTTGTAGAGACAGCATAGAAGATTGTTAGAGCCATCTCCCTTGCTGGCATCTCATGGGTAGCAGAGCCAGTATCTCTGGCTACCTGAGCCAGTGGCCTGAGCCATGTGGAAGGGAAGAATATACTACCTCAGCTCATGGCCACAGACCCAGGCTAGCTGGGAAGATAGCGGCTAATTAAGAACAAACCAGACTTGGAGCCCCTGTGCTAAATAATTACTTCAACAACAGACAATTGTTCAGGCATGTTCATTGTTGCTCAATAAGCATTAGGTAGGGAATAGTAACAATCTAAATACTTATGACGGTCATTCTTGGTTGTCAATGTGACTACATCCAGAAATAACCAAAGCAAGCAGCTGATCACACCAGTAGGGGAGTTTCTTGATTGGATCATTTGAAGTGGGAAATCCCACCCACAAAGTGCAGTACCAGACATAGGAAACCTTTGTAGCTGCTGAGCAACAGTGAACAAAGTTTTCCAAAACAGTATAAACTATTATCGGTTTTTTTTTTCTGGTTTCTTCCCAGAAATAAAGGTAAGACACTATTGCTGAAGAATTAACAAAATTTTGATACAGGGAGTGGAGATAATTAATTGGAGCTGACCCAGAATCCTTCATCCTAAGGACTTACCTTCATAGTACCAGATCTAGATGAGCTGCAAAGTGAGAAAATGAACCAATAGTTCTACTGATCTGTAATAACTAATAACCAGAGTCATGTACAAAACATTATGACGTCCTGAAAGGTGCAAGTGTAGCACTTGTATCCGGACGTATTAAAGCAATCTCACAAGTCTTAAGGCCCACTCAGTAGGTGGGAATTTGTGCCTTGTACTTTAAACCTATTTTTAGCCTATTCTATTCTGAATGGCTGGAAAAGTTTCTAGACCTTAGGAAAAAGGCGCCTGATTTCATTTCCCTTATCCAGCATGATTTCGTACTGATTCTAAGTACTTGTCCTTATATCTACAATTAGACTGAGCTCTCAACCATTCTCAAAGAATCTTACATTTGCAGCAGATTGATACCATTAACAAAACCATAAAGTTTATTTTCAGTTTTTATTGGTTATTTTATTTATTTACAATTCAAATGTTATCCCCTTTCCCAGTTTCCTTTCCACGAGCTCCCATCTGCTACCCTCTTCACTGCCTCTATGAGGGTACTCCCCCACCTGCCCACCCACTCCTGCCTCAGCACCCTAGCATTCTCCTACCCTGTCATCAAGCCTCCTCAGGACCAAAGAACTCTCCTCCCAGTGATACCCGCTAAGGCAATCCTCTGCCACATATCCAGCTGGAACCATTGGTCCCTCCAAATGTACTCTTTGGTTGGTGGTTCAGTCTCTAGGAACTTCGGGGGGTCTGGTTGGTTGATATTGTTGTTTGTCCTGTAGGGGTTGCAAACCCCTTCAGGTCCTAAAGTCCTTGCCCTAACTTCTCTATTGGGCTTCTCACACTCAGTCTGATGTTTGGCTACATGCCTTCACCTCTGTATTTGTCAGGTTCTGGCAGAGCCTCTCAGGAAACAGCTATACCAGGCTCCTGTCAAGTAGCACTTTTTGGCATCAGCAATAGTGTCTGGATTTTGTATCAGAAGATGTGATGGATCCCCAGGTGGGGCAGTCTCTGTAAGGCCTTTCCTTCAGTCTCTGCTCTACTCTTTGTCCTTGTATTTCCTTTTGACAGAAGGAATTCTGAATTAATATTTTTGAGGTGAGTGGGTGGCTTCATCCTTCAACTGGGGGCCATGCATATCCACTGGATATGGTCTCTACAAGTTATACCTCCCGTTTGTTGGGTCTTTTGGCTAATGTCTTCCCTGTTATGTCTTGGGATTTTCTTGGGTCCCTGGCATCTGGGATTTTCTAGTGGCTACCCTTATGCAGAAAACTGCTGGTCATTTGGGATTCCACCTACAGTGATACACTATAAACAAGAAACAAAAACAAAGCTAATAAAACAAGTAACAACAACAACAAAAGAATGGAACACATGAAGACCAGGGAAAATTGTGAAAAGGATGACTAAAAGATTGTAAAGCCCAGAAGACCAGAATGTCTGCCGTGAGATTAGCTTTCCTTTATGTGATAGCAAAGTAACACTAAGAAATTTCAACATGTGTGACTAACGAGACAAGAAAAATCACATCAGCATTGATGTCAACATGGATGTGAGATCTTTAAAAAGCCCATCCCTGGTTGAAGATCCATCCTCATTGAAGAATGGTAGAAACCTAATGGCTGCTGAGAATGAGACTACCAGCCTTCTCAACAGATAAGCTCCATAAAATAGTCATTTAATCCCAAGCAGTAGCCCCTAACATTTATTTATATAAATAATACTAAATTTGCTCAGCAGATTGTACTTATAAATGTATATTTACATATGTAACAATATGAAGAAAATCATAAGAGATCTTCAATTTGAGAATTACTGAAATGAACATCCCAAATTTGGAAGAAGAAAACAAGAGTGGGAATATTATAAGTTTAATGTTTGTATATATGAAGTTTAAAATAAATAAAAGTAATAAAACCAATTTTAAAAACAAAACCAATTTCTAAGTGTTTCTTATCAACTTAGAGAAAACCCTCCAAGTGAATTGACTACTCTCTCTGTCTAGGTGGGTAACTACCCTATTTGCCCTATTTGGTGGGTGACTACCCTCTCTGGGAGGGTTACAGAATAAGAAACTGCATGAACTAAACCTTTGAGCCCTCTGTATAACTTTGACTACTTTCCTGTGACTTGCTTCCTATTGGTTTCCTATCACTGATTTAGTCTTTAATATACACAGACAAGTCCAGCCCCCACCAACACTCAAATACTCACACACATATTGTTGTTTCTGTGTCAACCAATCTCTTATTGCTAACTAAAATAGGTTATATAAACACATACTATGTATAATTTAAATAAAAATAATTTAAGTAGCTACCTATATTTCTGTTTTATTTTGTTTATTTTTGTTTTGGGGTATGCAGGCATTTCATATATGTGCAGATTACCCTAGAGGCTACAGAAAAAGATGTCTGGGTCCCTGGAGCTGGACCCAGAGAAAATTGTGAAGTCCCTGATATGGGTGCTGGTAACAGGATTTGGGTTATCTGGAAAAGGAGTAAAGATGTTAAACACCCAGCCATCTCTCCAGTCTTCAGTTTATGTATTTAAATATTATGAACTCAATACATATATCTCACAATTAAATGAATATATCTGTTAGATCTGCATGTGCATCCACATTCTTGGACCTGAAGTTAAGGATAATTAAGTCTTCCTTTGTGATTCTGAAAATGTTAAGTATTGAAGTAGTAACACTGTGTAGAATAAAATAGGAATAATCATTAATAGATCTCTATAATTGTACATTATGCCCTTAAATCCCTTATGTAAGCAGGAGACAGTGAGCTCCTACTTCAGTTTCCTTCATGAATACAGTTGCATGCAATTATGCTTCTGCCATACTTCTATGATCAATAGTCCACATTTCATTTTGATTTTTTATTTTCATATCATAAAATCCACTTAAATAGAAATTAGTCATTTGATCACAATATTTTATTTAGTTAGTTATTCTTTATTTTTCATTTTAATTTTATCTGTACTCAAACTGTATGTCTAGCACATTTCTCTACTTCTAGAATATTTTCTATAAAACAGTAATGCTGTAGATCTCACAAAGATTTTGAAGTGTTTTAGTAATGTCGTGTAAATCTATTGTAATTATGTGTATAGAAACATATCTGTAGTTCCAGTTACTGTCTTTCAATTCACTTATACAGTATATTGCAGTTAACAACATGGAAATTGTTTCATAATTTATTTTTCTTTCTGTATTAAAGTTATTTTTATTTTGCTATAAAATGTGTGGAAATCTATTTGTCATATCTGAATTATTGTGCTCTCATTTGTTAAGTTTCACAAGTGTATTTTTGTTTAACAATTAATGAATTTGCATAAAATTGCTGTCTTTACCTGTATCCAGATGCTATGATTAAAATGAAAATTTCAGTAAATCTTTCATTTGTTGGTGAATTGAAAAGTAACAGCAGTCATCAACATAACAAAAAGATGTGTGCTTCATCAGCAAACAGAAGTAGTTTTGTATTTCCTTGTAATTATCAAATTTCATTTAATACAGACACATTTTTGTATTTCTTTGTAATTATCAAATTTTATTTAATACAGACACATTTTTTTCTTTCCATAGGAAACTGTTCCATACCCATTTTCTCATAATCTGAGACTATATTTGAAAAACAAAATATAAAAGTCACCTATAGAATATGATCATAGGATAAATTAGAAAACTTGAAGTTTTGATAAAATTATAAGGTACATTTCATTTAAAACTTTTCACTAAGAGGTCTGCCAAGATGACTGCACGTAATTGCTCCTATTACCACACTTGATAACCTGAACCACATCCCAGAGGAATGCAGAGGAACAAGCAGTGGGAGGAATGAGCACCTCCTAGAATTTGCATGTTTTCATGTGACTTCCACACTGGCTATGACATGTTTGCTCCCATTTCGTGATCCTGAGCAAACAGCCAAATAAACAGATAAATATAATTTATCAATCTTAATTTTTAGTGGCTCTAATACTCACATGGAAACAGAATAGCATATGTAAGATGGAGGAGGTAGCAGTTTGGCTCACCAGTTTAAAGCATAGTCTGCTCTTTCACAGGAGCCAGATTAGGTTCTTAAAATTTACATGGAACTCACAGTCATATGCAACTTCAGACCAGGGTTTTTTGATATTCTCTTCTGGCCTCCATAGGCATTGCCCACTTATGGTAAACATATATGGAAGAAATAAGCATATACATGAAATTAAAATTGATTGTTAAATGTTTTAAACATTTTAAAGTAAATTTGAAAATGAAGAAAAATTAATCTTATTGTACAACAATAATCAGGAAAAATAAGTATGCCTAAATATTTTCCTAATTCTGTTTTGTTTCTTTGTAAAGTGTGCTTACATAAAATTAATATTTTGTGTGGAAATGAACAAAATAAGGGAGACAAAAATCAATAAAAGTTTATAATTTGATAGTGAAAGAGAACTTTTATTATTCATATTTTCTGTATTGCTGTGAATTAAACTCAACAGTTGGTGCATGCCAAGTAAGAGCTTTTCAACTGAGATGTATGTTTTCAATCTCCAAAATAATTTTTATGGATCTCTTGATTTTTCTGATATTTTGCAACAAGGGACACCAACAGTCCTTTTTTCTAGATAATCTTTGCAAGTATATTTGTTCACTTATGATTCCAACAACAGGCTGGACTTTTAGTGCAAGCTCATTTAATGCCTATTATAAAACATTTAAATGTCAAACTCAGAGTGCATTTAACTAGGAAAGTTTATATTCAGCATATGTAAGCATGACTTCAATACTCAGAACTAAAAACGTGATTAATTTTCTTTAAAATTTATTTCCTATATATATTGCAAGCAATTATGTTTGCCAGCACCTAACTATATTAAGTTGCAATGCCTGATAGAAAGGAAATGGAGAAAATGCTATTGTATGTACTATTTTTGTTACTATAAGGAGAAATTTTCTGAGGCTTTCATTGAATATATATATATATATATATATATATTTTTTTTTTTTCTTTTTTGGAGTTTGTGTGCTACCAACTAGAGATGCTGTGAGTTTATGTGTATGACAGCTATGTCATATGCAAAAGCTAGACATTCACAGTCACAACACTGCCCTGGGATTTTGGGGAGGGATTGATAGGTGTTCCATCTATAGTTGGATCCCTCAGTTACTTGAGAGAAAGTCTTTGTATTGACCAAAACACCCTGCAATTAAATGTTTCCCTATCCAAGAGTAAAATAATTACAAACATGTGAATGTAAACATAAAATAATTAGAAGGGAGTTTGTAGATGTGATCAATATATATAAGAATATCAATACATGCTCCGCTAGGGCCTTTGTCTTCTTTGTGCTGAATTTAAACGTGTTTTTAGTGCCAAGAGTGAATTCACTTCTGTGGATCATGCCTCAAGGCCAACAAATAGAGCAACACGTTCCCTCCATAAACACTTGCCACTGTTACACTGGCTGGCACAAATTGAATGGGAGGTCATTACTGTAGCATATAGGGTCCGAAACAATTTACATACAAATGAGTATAAAGGAAATTATGTGTACTGAATGTGTCCTCATTAATTGGTGTAATGAAATCCTAATGCAAATGTCAAAAAATGGAGCACATTGTATATTTTGAAGTCATAAGATAGTGCACTTGATTGGAAAATGTCTCCTTATAAAAATGCATGATATGTGCTTTTTTTCCACTTTTCACCACTTGACTACTTTACTATGTTTAGTTTCTTGTTCCAAAGAGAGTCACTGCCAAACTCACTGTCAATGTTGGTGTCAGATTCTCTCACTCCAGAGCCTTCAGATATGTATTTCTGCTGTTCTTAGCCACTCAGTTTATAGAAGTTTGTTATCAGTCTGAGATAAATCATATGATAACAAATTGACAAAAACAAATTGACCAAAACAGAGAGAAAAAATCAATTTCATGTTTAAAGAATATATAGATCCTGAGCTCAATGTACATGCATGAATTTAACTCAAAATGAAAAAAAAAATTACAATTTTGCATTTACTTAACTTATTTTTAGTTGTAAAATTACATCTGGATAATAAATTATTGAGATAAAAATTAATTTTTCATTAAATGTACAACTTTGTCACTAAAATTTTGTATTTTATCATGTATATTAAGATTTACCAAATATTTTATTTCAAATATTAAATACTATGCATTCATGCATTTCATGTTAACTCTCATAATCTGATTTTTATATTTGTCTTAACAACCATTTTGGCTTTGTTGATTGTATGTTAGATGCCTAGATTTGTCTGGGTTTGTCCTTATTGATTATTTCCTCTAAATAAACTGTACTTAATTTGAATCTCAGAACCATATTGAACTTTATAGTTTGTTTATGTAAAATAAAATATCATGACACAAGAATATACTGCATATATATATATATATATATATATATATATATATATATATTTCTCAGTGTTTCTCAGTGAAGCAATGTCCTGCCTTTCCAACTTATGTTTTTGCTCTTTCTTTCAGAGCCCACAAGATCCTAGTGGTTATAAAATAAAGATTTTATTTCTTTTTTTTAAATCAATTTATAGTTAAGAGTCTTCTCTGAGTCTGAACCTATCCTAAAATATGTATGTCATTCTGAGTTCATGCTGATCCCACTTGTTATGGGAGTCCCCCTAAAGCAGCCTCACCTGTACACATCAAACAGTCACTACATCAGTATTACAGATTCTTTTACTCATTGTGTGGACAAGGGCAGACGTGTCTATCATGGTCCACTGTGTGAACTACCCTTTACAAAACAAGCAAATCCATGGTTTTTACTACAGCATGTGAATACAGTTATAGGGTCTTATTTGGTTATATCCTTCTTTTATCATTACCTTTTCCTTTCATCTATCCCAATTGTTCCCTTCCACTTCACTACAAATGATTAATGTATGTCATTAATACAAAGAAACCCAGCAGTTCAGGGTATGCTTATTAACTTAAAAGAAAAAAATTAATTAGTGTAAGCTTTGAACATTTCCTCTTAATATCAAAATCAGCTTAAAACATATAATGCATAGAAAAATTGTAGATAGTAACAACTTATACAATATTGGAACACTTTATTACTTAGAAATGTATTTTATGGTCTTATGATCCTAAGTTAATACCTTCCATATTTGATTCTGTATGTAATCTTAATGAAATGAACTACCAATAGGAAAAAATTCAATCTTTTAATGAAAAACACAAAAAGGAGTAGGAGAAACTGTCTTTAGTGAGGACATTTTGAGTATATGGGACATCACAGCTTTGGATATACTGAGATGAGGATTTTTTACAAGTAAATTTTTAAAAGGTTGGCTTTCATCAAAATTTCTAATTTCAAAGCTATTTCATTTTTTCCTGAAGATTCTGAATTCTAATTAGTTAATTTGCAATATAACTAAAGTAAAAGGCTGAACATTGCCAGGCACTACACTGTTATACTTTAGCCTTTACAAATTCTCTTTCAAGGCAGAAAACATAAAATTATTGAAATAATTATATTACATGGATATCAACTCAATAGTGAGCATCATTTAGATTGATGATGTGGAAGCACTTAAGTAGAGCTACATGGATATTTTCAGTTAGATTATTAGCAACTGTTTTCTAGAGGGACAGAAAAAATAGCAAAGCACACTTTCATTTTTTAACTCATTCTCATATCAGTGACAATGTTTATTGATACCAAGGGAAATAATACATGTTTCTCTATTTGTTTTGTTCTACCTTTAATTTAATGTTTTTTATTCTATTCATATAGGCTAAAGTCCATTTCAGTTAGTCTGACATTATGTTTAGAGATCACACAAAGATAAATGATATTAATGTATATAGCACCCAATCAATCATTTCATGATTCAATAACACCCTTTAAATATTTGTGTGAAGCATGTCAGGGGTGGGGATGTAACTGTATAGGAGATCCAACCTCTAGATGATGTGATTTCACCCAAATGAATATGAATATGAGTGATTCAATACTTATGCTGATTTTTACTCATTTAGTTAGCTGAAAAATTATGAAGAGTAAATGATCTTGGAAATGTTCAAATCTAGCATTCATCCATGTTGTGTAGAAGTCACTTAGCATCTAATATAAATAAACAGAGTTTGTTGGGAAACGTTAAAAACACATTCTGTGGACAAGCATGACTATTAACACTGACTGGAATTTGACATATGTGTTTGATATCAATTAACATTCCACATGACACATAGATATAATATTTAGTGCCTTCAGGTAACTTATATACTTTTGAATCTTGAAAACAATTCTAATAAATTTGTGAGATAAAACATAGTACAAGCTAGAACAAAATCATATCAGATACCAGGAAGAGATGAAAGAAAATTAGACATTGATTGTGCATGGAAAGATTATGGAGAATGGAAGAAAGAATCTGTCTTCTATTGCTGAGAAGATAAACCATGACCAAGGCAACTGTTATAAGGGACAATATTTAATTGGGACTGGCTTACTGGTTCAGAGGTTCAGTCCATTATCATCATGGCAAGTGTGGCAACATGCAGGCAGACATGGTGCTGGAGAAGGAGGCAAGAGTTCTATATCTTGATCCAAAGGCAGTTAGAAGAAGACTTGCTCTGCCTAGACGTGAGCATATATATGAAATTCCAAAGCCCAGCCCCACAGTAACACACTTCCTCCAACAAGGCCATACCTAATCCAACCAGGCCACACCTCCTAATAGTGCTACTCCCTGGGCCAAGCATACTCATACCATCACAGAATCCTAGCAGATATTAGGCTAGTGAATTAAGGAAACAACACCACGACCATTAGTGACCACTGTTTGAAAGCAAGAGTCATTTTGTAAATCAAGGTTTTGCCATGTTACATTGGTACTAAATTGTATATTTAAGATTGATTCCATACAGACAGATGCTATGAGGCCTTTTATATACTTTATTTTGTGGCTGCAAAATGACAGAAATTTGACATAGATCAAAGATAATACCAGTGCTATTTTTCCTCTAATATGTTAAGATTACTTGTGTGTTTTTCACTTCATTTATTGTTGAATAGTTTTCAGACATTCTATACAGCGATTTTTCATATGAATACACAATTTCTACTTATTATAAAATATATTTGAAAACATATTAATATCTCTATTAAGATATTTTAAAGTAATACAAAATGCTTTTATGAGAAAATATTTCAGTTTAGTTAAGCCAAACAAAGTATATGGAATAAAGATTGTAGAATATATAAAATATAAATAGAGAGTGTATAATCTCAAATATAAGAGAAAAAATTAAAGATTTTTAAAATTAGTCATTTGTCCAACCTATAATATAAAATATTTTGTATACTAATTAGGACAAAATAGACACAAGGAGAGATTGAGATTTTATTAATGCTTATTTTTAATAATATTTCACTTTCTTGAAATTATAATTCAATTGCATAATTTCTTATGTTCATGTTTTTCTCCAAACTCAGACATGTACTGTTTTTTCTTGCTCATCAAATTTGGGGCCTCTTTCTTCTGTGCCCAAAGATGGAGTAGGTGGCTCAGGTGATGGAAGTATTATTAGTATTTTTAAATCCATAGTAACTCTACCGCTTTATCCTCTAAATAGCAAAGGTTTCATTATGGCATTTTAAAACACACTCTGTTGTTATCCATTCTCTTTCTCCACTTATTTTTGTAATTCATTAAGGAGTGTCTGAGTTAATTTTTTTAAAAAAGTACTTCTGGTCTGCTACCTGTAATACAATACAGTATATCATAATATTGTATAGAATAGTGTCATAAAGACATGATTGTAATAGTCATGTTTTTATACTAAATAATTTGCAAGTTAACACAATAACATAAATTTGGTTTTATGACTGTCACTCAAATTTGCAGAATTAGAACTTCTGTTCCTCATTGTTTCTTCTTACAAAGTTAGCACCTCAAAGCAATTTTATGTGCATACCTCAAAATGTTATCAAACTTAAACAATGAACTTTTCTCTTTTATCTTATCATAAAATACTGTATACGCTATTCCCTTTATGAGACAGTATTTGTACATGTTTATTTATGATTTGTTCAAAATATTTTTGAGACTTTTAATATTTCCTGAATGTCTTTCATCCTTCCCAATATACTATGTTACACTCTTGATTGTTACATTCTATTGAAATTTAAATGCCAAATCTTTGCTTATTTTTTCACAGAACTCCATGTGTATTGTGCAAGCAACATTAATACTCCATTAGAACTTTGAAGTTACAATGCAGGAAGCAATTATTTAATATAAAATCTGATCTTTGGGTATACAGTACAATATAAATTCATTAGTGAATGATAAATAACTGACAGAAAAACATATTACAATGTGTTGTCAATTTAGCTGAACACTGATTATATATTTGTACAAAAATTATTTTGAGTGTTGCATTAAGATGTTTTGAATTAATATCTAAAATTTAATAGATTATTTAAAATGATTTACCCTCAAAATATGGTTTTTCTTATCTAAGAAATTGAAAACATAAATAAAACAAAGGTTGTTTATCTGTGCTAAATAAGAGAGAATCTCCCTACATCTGATTATTAGAATTACTTGTAGGCATAATCTTTTGTGTACTGTATAGAAGCATCACATTTCAAGAAAAATATGATGGCCAATAAACTGAGACAGGATTAGAATTTGCTGAATCTGGCACAGAGAGAGAGAGAGAGAGAGAGAGAGAGAGAGAGAGAGAGAGAGAGAGAGAGAGAGAGAGAGAGAAACAGACAGACAGACAGACAGACAGTACAGAAAAGATTCACCACTCAGAGGAAGTCAGACTTATGAAACTGAGGAGATAAAGAATAGGATAATGGGGTTAAATAAGTTATAAGTTAGTGAGAGAAAGCCTGGCTTATAATCTAGGCAATTGATAATAAATAATAAGCCTCTGAATTGTTAAATAATAAGCCTCCATATTCAGGAACTGGGAAATGGGGTATGTGTCAAAAAGCATGCAGTTACAATTATTTTCTGTTACAAAGGAAAATCTGCCCCTTATGCTTAATCATCAACCCTGTTGACGCTGATCTCATTGACATCCATATTCACATGAGCAGATTCTTATCTCTCCCTCTTTCTTCTTTTGGGTAACTCTCATTGTCCTATAAAACATTGAATCCTGATGTAGTTTCTCTGGAAATATTGAATAATACTGAATTTTAGCACACTGAATTTTGAAATGAATGATAACTACCTAATATAATTGAAGACATTTTCATTTCTATCATTAGATTATAGTTTGGATACAGATGGTTGACTAATACACTAATGTACCATCACCCCAATGAATATATGGTGAACACGTTACTATTTCAGAGAGCTAATACTAACATTTATTAGCACTCTAAAGATTAGTAAGCATTCAAAAAATTTGTCAAATAAAATCAGTTATTAATACATTAGAATATGATGAGAAACTTCCCTTCTTAAGTTACAGCATGTTCTCTTATAAAATATTGAAGCCACAACAAGAAAGACAATATATTATCATCTGTATATTTTGTATAACATTTCTTCAATTTAAATACTATGCAGAGAATTTTTAAAAGAGTATTTCTCAAAATAATTTCTTTCCTTTCTACTTATCAGTCAATAATTTCATGCAAATGAGGACTCATACCAAGGAACATTAAAAAAAAAACCTTCTTTAAAAGTATGCTTTAAATGTTTGTCATGAATAAAATAAAATTTAAGGCAAAGAAATAAGACTCCTCTGTAGCAAGTATGTGTCAATAACTTTCAATTTCAGTAGATTTGATTTTATCAATGAGAGACAAAACCCAGTCAGTACTAACCTTTATGTGGGCGTTTCTAGTCTTTTCTTATAATCACATATTCTTAGAAAATGGTTATTATAAGTAACTAGGACCACAAAGATCCACATATGAATATAATGAACAATTTTAAATAACATGCATTATTTTCCTAAGACTTCATCAAATTCTTAACAATAGAAACTAAAAGCAGTTCTTAAGTAATATCTTTAATATGTTAAATAGTGAAAACTCAATATCATCATTCAATAGCATTAATCATATCAATAACTCTACTGTCTCAGAGAGTTTTTGTGTATGTGTTACTGCTGGTTTCCTTTAACTAGAAAAATGGATGTAACTAAAATCAATACTCAACAGACAAAAGAAACAAAGTCTGATTCCCTTGGAAATATTAGAAATGGAAACTGTTCTGAAGAAAAACAATGTCTAGCAATCGCAATCATGTGTGATGAGCTGAACCTGTGTATTTTAAGAATCTTTTGGCATGGAAGCAGACAGGACGTTGAGTAACTTGTTTTCACTATCTGTGTGTGGGCAAGTATCCTCTCTACTGCTAAGCCACTTGGAATATCTCACAGAAGTATATTTTTCCTATAGAACCTATTAAAAAATAGGAGGAAGCTATTATCTATTTCCAATTAAACGTTGTGCTTTGTTTCTGAACTGTCTGAAGGCATCAGAATTATTATGCCCATATTTATTTTAGAGCCTCATGCTTATTTTTGTTTATTATCATCTATGAAATAGTGTGGTTGGAGAGATGGAATTGAAAGAAGTTGTTCTCTTTATAGACTATTTGTATATATTGCCATCGATATACTGAATGCAATAGACATTGGAGATCACTATATTAGGCTCATATATAAGATAGAGCACCACAAATACTATTTGAGTATGTAGTGGAAGCTGATTTCTTTAATGGTTGAAAATAAACACTGGCTTAAAACAGCCTTATAAATGTAAACAGTTTTGGAAATAATAAACATTTAAAAGAGTGGAGTTTTGCATAAGGTTTGTGTGCATCAATTTGCAATAAAAAGGTTGATAAAAGAGGGCATGTCAATCCAGAGTCAGAAATGTAAGGGAGCAAGAATAGTCTGTGGGACATCATATGGCAAAATTCACTCTCACGTGTGAGCACACACATACACAAACACACACACACACACACACACATGAACAGCAGAGTATACATATGAGTAGGACATCAAAATGTCAATCTGCAAAATATCTAGTAAGTTCAAAGAATGATTATTGAGGACATAAGATATGAAGAACAAATATTCTTTCATAACTCTAAGTGAAAATATGTGATTACACACAGAAATCCTAACCCAGGAACACAATCCATATTCTATCACAATGCCAATTTTAAAACACCAAATAGGAAAAAAAACAAAAATATAAAACAGCTTCAATATAGAGAACTTTCATCGTCTGAATTCTGAGAAAAGATTAAAACTGTTTAATACTTCTGTAAAATAAAATAAAGCAGAATGACAAGATACCTAGGGCTATTGCAACCAGGAAAGAGATGTGTGTGCAGGAGAATTGCTTCTAAAGTAAAAGAGAAAATATTAGAATGCTACTGAGAATTAATGAGCACAGACTAGGAGGAATGGTGGGTTGCTGGGAAGCTGATAAGAGTCCTGGACTCTACTGATAATGCAATAGTGCCAATAAATTGAGTAAGTTGTCACTGCACTTCCTAGAATATGTTGCAGTGAATAAACAACCTAAGAAATCCATGACTTAGCACCACAAAAGTTTATTTAACTCTCTTTGAGTTTTCTGTGTTGGCAGCCTGTTCAGTTTATTATGGTTATTCTCAGATTCCTCCTGCTCTTAGCTTCACATAACATTTGCTTCCACGTTCACATGGGCAGATGAAAGAAATGTGATAAATCACTTTTGAGTCTTGATAAATTCCAGTGAAAGTGATGCACGGTATGTATACTCAGATTTCACTCAACAAGGTATATTGTATTAATATCTTGCTTCCTATATTGAAATTAGTTTGTGTATATATATATATATATATATATATATATATATATATATATATATATGAGCCAGACAATATTTGGACTTGTTACAAATCACATTAGGCATGACAAAAAGCTTAAAATACTTCAAATAATTTAGTTTTAACTGGTATATTTATTACATATGAGTTACAAATCAAAATAAGGGTAGAAAGGAATGTAGTTACTTTGGTATGAAATCATACATAAATAGCCGGGCGGGGTGGCGCTCGCCTTTAATCCCAGCACTTGGGAGGCAAAGACAGGCAGATTTCTGAGTTCGAGGCCAGCCTGGTCTACAGAGTGAGTTTCAGGATAGCCAGGGCTATACAGAGAAACCCTGTCTCGCAAAACCAAAAAAAAAAAAAAAAAAAAAAAAAAAAAAAAAAAAAAAAAAAAAAAAAAAAAAAAAATCATACATAAATAACCCAGTATATATGTTCGACATTTCATGTGTGACAGAGTAAATATTTAGTTTGATTACTTTCTTTTTTTTCTTTTTTTCTTTTTTTATTAGATCTTTCATTTACACTTCAGATGCCATCCCCTTTCCCCATTCCCCCCCTTAGAAAACCCCTATCCCATGCCCCCTTTTCATTTTTGCATTTATACATTTTTTTAAAAAAATGTTAATCATAGGCTTTATAAGTTTGGTATTGTTCAATCAGAGGTGTAACCCACTACCCAACCTAGATATATTTACTATCTTTGACTGGTGGAGATTCATGAACATCTGCTTCCCTGTCTCCCCCCTCTATCTCTCTTTCATCACCTAGCTTCTCCTCTCCTTCTTCTTCTCCTCTTCTTACTCCTTTTCTTCCTCTCAGTACTCCTCCCACCTTAGCTCCTCCTACACATCACCCTTCCTGTTAAAAGGAAACTTTGTTTGATTACTTTCAATTTCAGACATTAATGGCTGAGTATGTCAGCTGGTATTTGTGAAATAATCCATTTTCAATTTAAGTCCTCTAATTTGTGATCATGGAAATGTGTCTTGTACACTTTCCTTTTTGGGATGCTTTAATCAAGAGAAGTCAGAGGTACTCAATAAACATTATATGAGGACAGGGATACTGTTTCTGATCTATTCTGTTCCTACAGTAATTGGCAACTTGGTTGTTGGTATGTTCATATTATCACTTCTACAATTTGCTTCAGTTACTTCACCTGTATGATGTCTTTCACACAAGTCTTACAAGCATCCTCACAGGCTCTCAGAATACTTCAACCACCACTTAATAGTGAGTTCTTCTGGCATAGCTTACTTGATCACTTGATCACACAGGAATAAGGGTTCTAAATGGCTAGTAGTTTAGAAATAAGAGAGAGAAAAGCAAAATGTGATGGAGAGGTCTTCCATAAGTTAATGACCAATCAAGTTTATTAATAAGTACAGAATTCTGCATACTGTTTCAGGGTAGAAATGGGACAAGGTCAACTGACAGCTAAATCAAGTAATACTGTAGAGAGAACACAGGTTACCTCAGACACAGCTACTTTAAGATGGATAAGGACAGCACTTCAAGGATGAAAGCTAGGTTTGTAGAAACCAAAACCCCTTCAAAGTCCTATACCTAGCTCCAGATCAGAACTTGCTCAGTCTATTGCTAGAGAAGGACACAGAACTATTGTTTCCATTGTTCTTTTATCAGAACCTCTGAGATAGCCAAGGATTGGTCCAGCTGCTAACAGTCTCCTAGGAACAAAAAGGGCTCAAAAAGCATGTCAGGGAGACTGAACTAGTTGGTTGTCAGTAGCCATAATATTTTTTATGCCACTTTTACATCTCAGTGGCCTTTCATTTTACTTTTTAGCACAAAATATTATTTTAGTCATTTAATTTTTTTGTCTATATTATGAAGCCTTAATATTTTGAACCTTCACTAATGCTGGTTAAACTGCTTTTAAGAATTCAGAGAGTGGGTGGGGGAGCTCCCTCATAGAAGCAGGGGTGAGGGGCATGGGATAGGGAGTTTCTGGAGGAGAAACCAGGAAAGGCGATAACATTTATAATGTAAATAAATAATTTATCCAATAAAAATTAATTAATTAATTAATTAATTAATTTAAAAAAGAATTCGGGTAGTGGGGGCTGGAGAGATGGATCTGCAGTTTAGAGCATTGATTCCTCTTCCAGAAGTCCTGAGTTCGATTCCCAACAAGCACATGGTAGCTCACAATCATCTGTTATGTGATCTAGTGCCCTCCCCTGGTGTGTCTGAAGACAGGGGCAGTGCATACATAATATAAATAAATGAATCTGAAAAAGAAAAAAAAATACCGGGTTTCTAAGTCTCTTTAGTAGATCCATCATGTGCCACATGCACTCTGGTTCTTCAAATAAGCTGAGCAATAAGTCCTCTGAACTGAACTTTACCTCTAGTCATTGCTAATGTCCACTGATGATGAGAAATATTCATATCCGTAAATATCCTTTTAACTGACTGGGAAGAATGGTTGGGTAACATCTTAATTTGTATGACAGTCTAATTTCAGTGATTTTGCTGAGTTTTGAAGAAATATAAAACTCAGTGATTGTTCTGAATGATTATGTCTTGTCCTTATTATCTATGCCACAGAGTCTAAGAACCTGTTCCTAAAGAGTAGTAATCAGGTCTTCTCAAATAAGAAATACAACTTCAGCTAAATAGACTGGAGATGTAGTTTAGAGGTTAAGACTATTTGCTGGTCTTCCAGACTGAGTTTGGTTCTCAGCACTACATTAAGCAGAAGAAACTTGTACTTATGCAATTTTAGGATAGTGTCTCTTCCATTGTAAAAGATTGAGATATTTTCTGGAAAACACCTATTAGTTAATAATATACTTTTTTCAGGACTATTAAGACTTAACCTAATAGCCTACTGTGCATCCACACTCATTTTTTTTCTTTTTTTCACCTTCACAAAGAAAATGGTCTATCAACCAACCTTACTGCCTTGTACTTACCATGTAATCAGCATTTACAACCTAAGTTAATACATAGTATTAATCTTAAATTAGGACCTTCTCCATGTTTATGAGTCAGAGAAATGCAGATGTATATTTGTTGTCTTAGTTTGGGTTTTATTGCTCTGAATAGATAGGAGGAACAAAGCAACTCTTTTAAAAGACAACATTTAATTAGGGCTGGCTTACAGGATCACAGGTTCAGTCCATTATCACAATGGTAGGAAGCATGGCAGCATCCAGGCAGGCACGGTTCTGGAGGAGCTAAATAAAAATGAGTGTAGAACACTGCCATTTCAGATAACGTCATCATCTAATAAAAATTATATACTATAAAAGTATATAATTGTGATAAGCCTAGAAAAGAAAAGACACTGAAAACTTGAGAGAAAGCAATATATGATAACGAAACAATGATAATAAAATTGTATTATGAACTGAGTAAATGAAATACACACATGCACACATACACAAGACATATTCCAATGCTGGAATATTCATCTGTTCCTGGTAAGTATTCCACTGCGAAAATTAGTGTGATGTTTCTCTGGAAGTTGATAATAGATTTACGTCAGGATCCAGATGTATCACTCTTGAGCATATAACCAAAGAATGCTTCACTCTACCAGCAAGACACTTGCTTAACCATGTTCACTGCTTCTCTATTCATAATAGCAATTAGAAACAACCTAGATGTTCATTATATATATGTTTTATGTGTGTGTGTGTGTGTGTGTGTATGTGTGTGTGTGTGTATGATCTAAATGAAAACACCATATAACAAGAGAAACAGAGCTTCTACCAGCCATGTCTAATCACCAAAGGAAGCTTTCATTTCTGGGAATACAACTGAGACACTCCCTACCCTCTGGGATTATCTGCTGGTAAAGGTCTAAGAAGGGACAGGAAGCAGAGACAATGCAAGTGGGTTCTGAAGTACATATGATAATGAAGACCCACCAAGAAGAGCTGCAGGGATACAGAACAACATTACATGAGGTGATTCAAGGTTTATATAATTTTGGGGATGAGGGCTAGAATATCCAAAATGGATGAAGGATATTGGCTGGAAGGATAAGGTACCAAAATGCATCATTAGTATGGAGGGGCATTTTAGAAATGTCAGGCCCTAGCTGAATGGGTTTGTATCAGGAGAAAGGAAGTAGAACCATAGTTACATGACATTCTGCAGGCAGAGGTATATGAAGGGTTTTGAACTCCTCAGACAAGATCAGAAAACAGCATCCCTGCCAGTGAAGGGAGTTCTCAATTTTATGCAGGCTCTCTGGACAATGGTAAATTTGGACCTTATTAAAAGGATAACATAAAGTTATGCAGGGTACATATAAATGAGTAGTTTGCCAAAAGGGCCGAGTGGAAAATCATAAAACCCTTATGCTATTGCCAAGGATATTGATTCCTCTCAGTAAAGTAATAGTAAGATTCTATTGCTAAAGATAACATCTACACAACCCATTAAACATGGAGAATTTAATATGGTGCCTACCTAGAGCCTTGTCCCTTAAGGCTTAATTGCATGGTACTGAAGGTGTTTTACTCATTACCAAAGTAAAAATATAAACAACAAACTCAGCTAAAAACTCCGATATCAATAATGGTGATTTGACTGCAAGAGAGGATAGTGCAACAGTGGCAAAAACATACATCAAACATAGTTTAAAGTAGTTTATGTAAAATGTGTTCCCAATCTTCATTTAGGTTTTGTTTCTAGTTGGACCCCCCTTTGAAATAGAATATGTTTTGTGCACATTTCTTTTTACTCCACACTGTCATTTATTGGTGTTTGTGTGTAATATACATAAAAGTAAAGTTATCTTCTTTAATATTAGAGAGTAGAATGTTCACCAATGTACATTCACAATATGTGTGGACAAAGTCTAATCATCACAACTTAATTCTTTGTACGATTTGAACATTTTATATTATTGTAGCAATTATTGTTGTTTTCTTCTATGGTCCTCATAAAAATGAATTATTTCCACTCTTTAAATTTTGGTTCAGTTTACAATACTACCAAGTGAAACCTATAGAACGAGAAATGTGGTTATTTTAATTATTTTGCTTCAGAGGATTATACTGGTAAATATATGGATGCATGTTGTCAACATAATGTGAATTCATTTTTAAACTATAATTCTATTTTTGTATAATTTTAATTAAAATTATATTATTTTCCTCTTCTCTTTATTACCTTCAGCCCTGCCCCAAGTGTCCTCTTTACATGACATTTCATATATATAAATATACATATACACATACACATATATATCATATACATACACACACACACATACATATATATATATATATATATATATATATATATATATATATATATATTTAAAAATTGCTAAATCTGTTTTTGTTGTTTGCATATCTATGGTCTCAGAGCTTTCCACATCTTATTGGACAACAAATTGGGGCTTATCCTTGGGAGAAATTTATTCTTCAATTTTGTTGATCATCACTTCAATAAATGACAGTTTCTCTGAAATAGACCTCAAAATGTTTACCATTAATAGTTAAGGATATATCTGATGTCATTTTCTGTTTGTTCTTGATTTTAAATTGATAATATGAAATTATCAATTTTTTATATTTTAAATTAGTAAGCTGACCCTATTCAAAAATAGGAAAACAGTAGATGACTATGTCAATAAAGATCTCCAAGTAATCATAATTTAAAAATTAAGTTCTTAATTAAGGCCCATAAGATCTTTCAAGTTCAGCCTCACCATAGCTCAAACCCTAAAACTTATGACTTTTCTTTCATTCAGTAACAGTTATATTTGTTTATCATTAAATCATATATGCCTCACTCTTCTAGAAATCTGAAAAGCTCACCTGTAATTTCTGTACATTTTTGTAGATTACTTTTTGCTATCTGGTCATCTATGAATCCTATCATACCTCATTAATACTTTGGTTTGTCTACTGATATTCTTTGGAGATTCCTATTTTGGATTTGAGATCCTAATAATGAATATGTTTACAAAATGAAATAGTGTTTTTTGTTTTTCATTTTCTTTTTATAACATGAAAGGGCTTAGATGGTCTCAACATTGCGAATGGATTTGTTCCCGTTGAACTTGATGGAATTTCCAACATTGATTCTCCATTTAATGCATGAAAGGTGCCAGCCAGATGAAATTTTCCCTCATTAAACAGAAAAGTCTTTGGGAAGCCTTATAACTAGGATAATGGTTGTAAATATATTTTTATTTTAAATAAAATAAATGAAAAGAAAATCGGTCAATTATGGAATTTTAATAGTAGCATGGACTGGATACCGTCTGTGCAGTGCATCTTTTTGTACTCTGTGGAACTGAGCATGTTGTCAAGGATTGGGGAAAGGAAGATTCTGTAGTTATATTATTAAATTAACAAGGTTTTTATTTTTATTGAAAAAACAAATTGTTACTCTGGACAGTGCCTTTCAAGTGTCTTTGTCAAATTCTGTTTGAAGCATGAATCATGAAGGGTTCATTGAATGCAGTTGGGTATTTGTTTTTCTTGCAACTCAACTAAACTCTGGCCATTAGTTTTTATTGATGTGTCTTTGATATATATATATATATATATATATATATATATATATATATATATATATGATTTCAGATGACTGAAATCATGTATAGATGATAATAAATGATTAAAAAGATAAACTACAATGCTACATAAATCTGGAAGCTGTTGTGTCTATTTCTCAGCAAAGCAATTTATCTTCAGAATATGCTGCTCTTCTAAGTATAAATTAGAAGGTATCACTATATTTTTTAAACGTTGGCATACCAAGGGAATAATTTAAATTGACAATATAATTTATGAATAATGAAAACAGTTAAACTCTAGTTAAATGTTGTTATATATTTATCAATATAGACTATATTGTTTAAAAAGCCGAATATATACATATATGACTACATTTACTGTGTGCTTAGTTCTCAAGATAGACAACATGGCCCTGTAAGATATCTCCACTTCTTTGTGTTTTCTGATTATGCTTTTGATAGACATAGGCAGCTGTGTTCCTCCTATGGGTCCCACTCCCCTTTTCATGGTGATCATTTGGAAGGTGACTCATTTCTCATATAAACACAGGAAGTGCTGAATTTGCCTGTTCTGCTTTGTGCTTTCTTGGTGCATATACTGAAATGATAGCTTGTAAACTGTGTACATGTTCGAGTGAACACCAGAAGTCCCTTATATCATTCTTAAAATATAGCTCACTTTCTGTTCTCTCTAACTACAAATAGTAACATTGGTATTACAGATTTATGTTTGGCTCAATTGCTGCTCAATTTCAAATCATGGCACTTAATAGGCACTAGCTAGATATATATTGCATGTATGCTGCATGATACTCTAGCCTTTTCAAAAAGATGAGTTACTGCCCTATTATCTGCAGCTGTCCAGATAATGAACAATGAGCTAAGACTGAGGCTAGCTGTGAGAAATCTACAAAAAAATTTTTAAGAGGAATTCTAACTAGCTCAAAGGCCTTCATTTCCAATATTACTCTTTTAGAAGTTAGACGAGTGAAATGATGTCAAGATAGTGAATGAGTAGGCGGATAAAGGATGATACTACATAAATCTGGAAGACGCTGTTGCGTCTATTTCTCAGCAAAGTAATGTGTCTTCAGAGTATGCTGCTGTTCTATATAAAAATTAGAAGGCATAACTGTTTTTTGTAATCTTTTACATACCAAGGGAATAATTTTATTGATGATTAATATAATTTATGATCAATGTAAATAGAGTTAAAGTCAAGTTAAATGTTATATACTTATTGTTACAGATGCTACTGTTTAAAAAGACAAATGTATTAGGTTATTTACAATATAAACAACAGTTAATAATTTCTTTTGTGATCGATGTTAAGTAAAATTTTAGGAGATGATTTTATCTCATTTTCATAATAAAAAAGCTATGCATGCAAATGTCACAAGAAGGCATTAGGTTACCTGGAACATGGGTGTGAGCTGCTACGTGTATGCTGAAAACATATTTCCTCTGAAAATCAAAAGAGTACATTCTTAATGATGAACTCTGTAAAATACCATTTACTTTTGTAATTGGGGTTATGTCTCAGAACATGGAATCCAGCTATTGATTTTTCTTCAACAAAAGTGATAATGGTATTGGCATGTTACTGGTGGAAAATTTTATGATCTATAAAGGTGGTTTTTTAAAATATTTATTATGTAGGGACACCACTGTTTTTATTTTTATATACTTCTTTATCTTTTGGGAAGTCCTCATTTTATTTAATTTTTGTACCCTTCCTTATCTTTTGATTATGGCTAGCTATGGTCAAAAGGGGCTAAGATTTATGTGGGTTGTCTGCTCCCAAAGGAATCAAGGGCATGATAATTTTCATAGCTGGAACCTTTCCCAGCCCCAATTAACCTTGTATAATGTTTGAATAAAGTAACTGGAGTGAGTTAACTAGGTGTCAGTCTTTTCTGAGGAGGCTGAACTTCTCTGTTCCTTTGGGAAATGAAAGCTTAGCATCTCAGTGAGCTTCTCTCTCTCTTTGTGGCACTTACAACTAACATCAATCAATACTCATGTACATGGTGAATATATATGCAAGCAAAACATACTCTGACATATAAAATAAATCCAAAAAATAGAGATGTGAAACACTGCTTTGTAAAGTTAATTTGTGTGTGTGTGTGTGTGTGTGTGTGTATAAGGGGTTGTTTTGTCAGATGTTATAGAAATGTAAATAACGTAAATAAAACTTCTTTAAGTGCACTACTATTTATTAACAGTATTTAGAGTCAAAGAAAAGATTTGTACTTCAGTCAGAGAAAAGTTAACTTAAAAGTAGCTTTTTAAAAATGAAACAGATCTGGCCTTATAGAGAGGGAAAGAATGAATCAGGAAACATTTGACATATTACAGAACAAGTGAATTTTACAGAGGAAGTGAAACATATTAACAAATCTGAGCATTTTGCTAACACCGTGCATTGTTCCTTAACAGGATGCATTGACACAACAGCAGATGGACTGATAGTAGACAGCAGAGTTCATAGGAATATTGGCTGACAAATAAATCAGGTACCAGACACGTTGTGTGCTGATAATATTCTAGTTGAATCAACATCATTGATTTAAGAGATTATCTGTCATAATGGATCTTAGTTATCAAAATTTAAGTTTCACTGAGATTACTTTTCATACAAAATGATAATTATTAAAATAATGTAATATCCCAGAGTGTTTGGAGGAGATTAATTTAATCCACAGATTTTTTTTAGCATTCCCCATTCCAAATTAAGTTCTAAACTATGTTTTTGATGAATCTATTATCTGAGCTTCTTTTCCTTAATAATTTATTCTTTAAAAGGTTGTAAATAAATAGGTAGTCCAATAAAAATATAAAGTTAGTTATTTTTAATAGGAGTGGAAAGAGTCAGGAGAAGTTACATATAAACTTGAAAGTGTAATACACATGCACTTAAAGAGATGTTATCATGTGTTCTCATTATACAGTCTTTGAAAAATTATTTGACTCACCCAGAATCAAAGTGAAGTATTCACTAGTCACATGATCTAGCATTAAGTAAAAATAACGTTCTTTCAGCTCATTTATTTAAAATGAATGTAACAACATAATAGAGCTATTGTAAGAATTACATCATTGCATCCTACCATCTCAATTTACTGCACACAGAGAACACAATGATCTGCTATGTTCCCATGATTTAAACTTGAAGCCCTGACTCCTGAAAGTTTGTGTCAGTCTCATCAAGGTCTGAAAACAACAATAATAATGTAAGATACATAGGAGTGTCTGTATTATTCAAATCAAGAAGAAGGCTTTCAAGAAAAAATACACAAGCCATTGGTCAACTCCTAGTGAGATCCTAACTGTTATCAGAGACAGTTGTTCCTATAATGTTAAGTGACTGAAAATTTGAGTTCAGATTTCTGTTTGAAAAGCTATAATAGATACAAAGTGAGGAAGGTGACTTTTCTTTGAGAAAGCACATCAGACTAGATATTAATTGACTTTAAATTAGGACACATACTTTGTGGACATAGCATTTTTAGTGAAAAATCTATGTTTAAAATATTTCAGCTACTAGACTGATACATACATCTATCTTGGTCATCTATTCTCCAAAGCTTTTATCCTTTATAAGAGTACACATCTGCTTGTGTTTCTTTCTTTGTGCACCCTCTAATGCTGGGTAGTGGAGAAATATAATATTTTGCCAGTATGTGAAAATCTCTGTATTCTAATCTTTATTTTACCTGTTCTGTGTCTGACTTAAACATTATGACCTAGAAACCATAAGCCAGGCTGGCCCAAATCTTGTATCAGTAAACCTTGTTTTCACTTTTGTCTCAATAGTACAAGGATTACAAGTATTAGAAACCAACTCTGACTACTTTTAATTTTCTAAATAATTTTCTTTCTATTTATTTTAACTGAAGCAAGATTTAAATCAGCTCCTGTATTCAAAGTTCCCATTTGCTACAAAAATTCAGTATCCATATTTTTGACCAAACAGGTGCTTGTGTGTGTTTTACTTTACTTCTTCTCTTTCTAAATGTTGAATATATTAAGCACACACTATGGTAACCAAGTTTTCAGAAACTCCTTTTTCTGCCCAGATAAGTTGTTATATTTTCTGATTGAATATTCCCACTACTCAAAATAATGTTAAATCTGAGTCTATAATCTTATATTATGACATGTCTGATGATCATAGCAAGGAAATTAATGCAATACAGAAGGAAACACAGATAAGGAAGATGAGTTTTTAGATGACTGCTTTTAAGTATATGGATGATTCATTTATACAAAATTTACACAACTTCCAAAATAAAACAGTCCAGTTAAATTGCTTGGAATACTTTATGACAAGCCAGCAGAGCCGTAATTTTCATATTACCAGAAGGTAATATTCAATCTGCCAAAGGAGGAACCATCAACTGTTCCCCCAGCTGTGATTTGTTGAACTACAACAATGAACAGCCCTGCAAGACACTTCAATTAGGCAATGGCGGCACACACGTTGTCTTGGTAACCAGTAGCTGTCTAATAGAATTTAAGACTTGCTGAACAAAAAGGAAATCATGTTTCATAGTGGAAATGTAGACAACGTCCATGTGCTAGTGATTTTATTGCTCTTAAAAAAGAACAAATTCCCCCTGCTTTACATGACCAGTATGTCTAACTTCATTCTAATATGTATCCTTTCAACAGTACTTTTAATATTAAAATAGAATTATATGATATTTCCTTTGATTTGCCTCCCTCCAAATCCTCTCATGTAATTTTACCTGTTCTCTCTTAAATGCTTCTTGTTCTCTCTGAAATTCTTTCTTTCAATATACATATGCATATGAATTTAGAAATTTCTATACTCATATTCCTGAATATTATATACATATATATACATATACATTATATACATATATTATATACATATATTGTATACATATGCATATATATGTATATAATATGTATAAAATGTATACATGTATGTGTATGTATATAATATACATATATAATATATGTATATATATAATTTCTCAATAAGAAAATACAACATGACAAGTCTACATAATATCTCTTCAATTTTTTCCAAGATAAAAGGATATGTAGACATTTTAAATCATAATGTATTTCTATATATACATTCAGATATCCAAACATATATATATATATGTCTACAAAAAATAAGCCAATATAGGCTACTCATGATTTGTAATGATTGAAGAATCCTTTGCACATGTTATGATGGGAAAATGTAGCTACAATTCAGTAGAAATTGTTCCAAACATTTCACATTTTAACTTAATCTAGTGTAGCAGTGCCTGGCTATCACTGTCTTGTTGTTGGAAGCAGGAGCTATGAAGCACAAGGTGAAACACTGGTTGGTTCATTGTAGTGGACCTGAGGTTAAGATCTGGCACTTGCCTTCCATGTGTATGTGGGCTTTCTATTGTTTATGTTGTTATTGAAGACCAGCCTTAGTCTGTTGTGATCTGATAAGATGCATGAGATTAATTCAATATTCTTGTATATGTCGAGGCCTGTTTTGTGACCAACTATCTAGTCAGTTTAGGAGAAGGTAGCATGAGGTGCTGAGAAAAAAGGAATATTCTTTTGTTTTATGATGAAATGTTCTGTAGATATCTGTTAAATCCATTTGGTTCATAACTTTTCTTAATTTTACTGTGTCTCTATTTAGTTTCTGTTTCCTTGATCTGTCCATTGATGAGAAGAGAGAGGGGGGTGTTGAAATCTCCCACTATTATTGTGTGAGGTGCAATGTGTGCTTGGAGTAAAGTTTCTTTTATGAATGTGCATGCCCCCTTGTATTTGGAGCCTAGAGGTTCAGAATTGAGAGTTCATCTTGGTAGATTTTTTTCTTTGATGAGTATACAGTGTTCTTCCTAATCTCTTTTGATAACTTTTGGTTGAAAGTTGATTTTATTCGATATTAGAATGGCTACACCAGCTTGTTTCTTGGGACTACTTGCTTGGAAAATTGTTTTCCAGCCCTTTACTCTGAAGTAGTTTCTGTCTTTGACACTGAAGTGAGTTTACTGTATGGGTCTTATTTACGTATCCAATCTGTTAGTCTGTCTTTTTATTGGGGAATTGAGTCCATTGATTTTAAGAGTTATTAAGGAATAGTTACTCCTGATTCTTGTTATTTTTCCTGTTAGAGGTGGAATTATGTTTGTGTGGCTATCATCTCTTAGGTTTGTTGAGAGAAGATTACTTTCCTGCTTTTTCTTGGTTCTAGTTTCCCTCCTTATGTTGGCATTTTCCATCTATTATCCTTTGTAGGGCTAGATTTGTGAAATGATATTGTATAAATTTGGTTTTGTCATGGAATATCTTGGTTTCTCCATCTATGGTAATTGAGAGTTTTCCTGGGTATAGCAGCATTTGCGTTCTCTTAAGGTCTATGTGACATTTGTCCAGGATCTTGTAGTTTTCATAGTCTCTGGTGAGAAGTCTGGTGTAATTCTTATAGGTCTGCCTTTGTATGTTACTTGACCTTTGTCCCTTACTGCTTTTAATATTCTTTCTTTGTTTTGTGCAATTGCTGTTTTTACTATCATATGACAGGAGAAATTTCTTTTCTGGTCCAGCCTATCTAGAATTCTTTAGGCTTTTTGAATCTTTATGGCCATTTCTTTCTTTAGGTTTGGGAAGTTTTCTTCTATAATTATTTTGAAAATATTTACTGGCCCTTTAAGTTGGGAATCTTTGCTTTCTTCTATACCTATTATCCTTAGGTTTGGTCTTCTCATTGGTCCTGGATTTCCTGGATGTTTGGGGCTAGGAGCTTTTTGCATTTTGCATTTTATTTGACTATTGTGTTAACGTTTTCTATGATATCTTCTGCACCTGAGATTCTCTCTTCTGTCTCTTGTATTCTGTTGGTGATGCTTACATCTATGACTTTCCTAGGTGTTCTATCTTCAGGCTTGTCTCCCCTTGTGAATTCTTTATTGATTCCATTTCCATTTTTAGATTCTGGATAGTTTTGTTCAATTTCTTCATCTGATTGGTTGTGTTTTCTTGTAATTCTTTAATGAACTTTTGTGATTTCTCTTTAAATTCTTTTATTAGTTTACCTGTGTTCTACTGTATTTCTTTAAGGGAGTTATTTATATCCTTTTTAACATCCTCTATCATCATCAGGAGGTATGACTTTAAATCTGTGTCTTGCTTTTCTGGTATGTTGGAGTTTCTACAGCTTACTATGCTGGGAGAACTGGGTTTTGATGACAAAATAGCTTTGGTTTCTGTTGCTTATGTTCTTGCCCTTACCTCTTACCATCTGGCTATTTTTGGTGTTAGCTGATCTTGTTGTCTCTGACTGTGGCTTGTCCCTTTTTTTTCATTAGATATTTTATTTACACTTCAGATGGCATCCCCTATCCCCATTCCCCCCCACCCCCCTTAGGAAACCCCTATCCCATGCCCCCTTTCCCTTTTTGCACCTATATATTTTTTTTAAATAATGTTAATCATAGGCTTTACAATTTACAAAAATAGGCTTTGGAATTGTTCAATCAGAGGTGTAACCCACTGACCAACCCAGATATAACATCTTTGACTGGTGGAGATACATGAATATCTGCCTCTCTGTCTCCCCCCTCTTTCTCTCTTTCATCACCTAGCTTCTCCTCTCCTTCTTCTCCTCTTCTCACTCCTTTTCTTCCTCTCAGTATTCCTCCTACCTTAGCTCCTCCTACATATCACCCCTCCTGTTAAAATGAAACTTTTCTCTCAAAATACAATTAGAGCATAATTATGCCAATTTGTACCAGTGAGGTACAGGATAGTCCTAATACCCAGTCCATCCTTTTGTTGACTAACCAGCTCCTCTGTCATCTATTCTAACTAAAACATGTAGTTCTGAACCTGGCTTTAGGATGAATGTCAGCTGACGACCATCCATTCAAATCTTTTCTCTTAAGGTCAATAGCAAATTACTGTCCAGAAAAGGACACACTTGCAGAATAGTCGACTGATTATATCTGCCTAGACAGAGTAATCAGCCCTTAATAATTTTGCAGCGCTAAGGTCTGTCAGATGATCCTGGGCCAGAAGGCAGAAGAACAGATGCTCCAACGTTTTGAAGTAGAGCGAGTGTCCAGGTGTTCAGAGGTCTCTATAAATTGGCTAAGTTTTAGAAACTATGATTTGTGCTTCCCACAATTATAGTTAACTCAGTCATTCTGGATTTCTGATGGGGTTGAAAACATATAGCTATTGACCTTAAGAGAAAAGGCTTGTCCCTTTTGTAAGCCTGTGTATCAGTACTCCTGGAAGACCAGTTTTCTCTGGAATGAATTTGGGTATAGAGAGCTGTGGCACAGGATTAGCTCCCAGGTACAGAAGGAAACTGGAAGCATTCTGTCCCTGGCTGTTCCTTGGTTCCTGTGTCCTGATGACTCTCTGCTGGTCCCTCTTGGGCCAGGAATTTGAGCAGAGCCTGGTCCCTCTTGGGCCAGGAATTTGAGCAGAAGTGGTAGCGTTATCTGTGTTCACCAGGCAGTATTTGGTTATGGAGAACTCAGAGGACTTCTTAGAAATGAAGTAGAAAATTATAAGAGCCAGAGGAACAGAAAGTTGACTGTGAGATTGTGTCTTTATAAGGAACTATACCCATGATATCACAGCTTTGAGACCCAAACAATGATAAGACCAAGTGTAATGGGTCTGAACTTTAAACAAAGAGCCACAGACAACTAAGTAATGTATAGAGGGAGAAAGAAAAGGCCTTCTTCATGGCTGAGCCTCTTAATTAGTTATATAATACCAAGTATTCAGTCATGCAAACATATACACAGAGGAAACATTAAATGGTCTCGGTAGTTTTATATATTATTATTTTATCTCTCTCCAATCATCTGTCTCTGGGTGTGTGGGTGAGTGAGGTGTGGCACCTATAACAATAGACAAAATGTCTGAGGATTTGAGAAGGATTTAGCACAGGCATTGGAGGGACAGCAAAGGCAAGGACCTGTGAGGGACTGAGCGGAAGAAGATAAAGATTAAAATTATAGTTTTTTATTTTAACTTTCCTTCAAAAAGACTGAAACAAAATCTCATAAATAAAAGACAAATATATATTATTGTAGTATTTCATATTTATATTATATAGACTTTTTCATATTCTGAGTAAAAATCTTAAATGTGTTGATAGAATCAAGAATTATGAGTAACAATTATTAAATGTTCAGAGACTTTCAGAATAATATAATTGTAATTCTAATTTTATAGAATTGAAAACACAATACATTTGGGAGATGCATCTAAACCAATTCTTAAAGTGAATGCTTTTGTTTAAATGTTTTACTGGAAAAGGTAGTTCTAAAATTAATTATCTGCAAATCAAAAGTCACACTTATAAGTTACAAATCAGTGAATGGAGGTAGCCCTGTATACATTTCTCCAAACATATCAAATTTAAAAAGTATACAGTCACTGGATTTGTATAATATACCAATAAAATTTACTTTAAATAAAATTGTTATTTTAGGTTTCAAAAATATGCTTTTAATTGAAGTAAAATTACACTCCTTCTGTCCCTGATATTTCTCCCTTCAGAGCCTCTGAGATATTCTGCTTACAATCCCTCATATGCCTCCCACCTTTGATGATGACTCTCTCCTTTTCTTAAATCATTACATTTTCTTGTGTGTGTGTGTGTGTGTGTGTGTGTGTGTGTGTGTGTAAAAATATAAATGCTACTTGTTGATTTGGTTTTGTTTTTTTGTGTGTATATAGACTCAGGGCTTATCCTTTCTTTTTCTATAACCATCAAATGGACTCAACTCTCAGAGAGTGCAATTCTCCTTTTCCAAAGAGTTATTACTTACTTATAGTATTGTGTCTAAGAGTGGAACTGCATAATATTTTCCATATAAACATTGACATTGATATCAACATTTTATGTTCTTATTAATATATCTACTTGTAAAAAAATTCAAAACTGCTGATTTTCAATGAGAAAAATCAGAGATGACACAAAAGTAAACCAATTTCTTCGTGAGCATGCAATGTACCCAGATGTAATTGGAATCTAATGTAAATTGTGAAAGGAAAGAACAGATCAAAGAAAGTTGTGTTCTGTGGCCTAAACCTTGACTCGCACACCCTCTTACATACAAGCACATTGATTTGCACATGCACAGGCACACACACATGGGCACACAAACACACCAAAATGATGATTACAAAACACTGAAGTCTGGCAAATATACACTCAGTGATATAGCCTTTTCTATGTCCAATATATAGCTTGGTTTACCACATTAAATACCTGTCTTTTATTTCCTACTTTCTTTAATGCTCATAATAAAATGTCAAATACTAAAGGGACTCACTATTATCACACAATACATACCGCAGACCATTGACTCCGTTGTTGCATACTGGTTTGATTTTTGTCACTTCTAATTTTTCACATGTACTAAATATGATTTTCTACTTTTTTTTTCTGTGCAACAACTATGGATCAAGTATTCATGTATGTGACCTCAGGGAAGTATTCTCATACAAAGCACTAGAGTCATTTTAGAAAACCTAACACATAAAACTCAGATTGCCATTTTTTATGACTAGGGTGTAAGGTGCTTGAGAAACAATATTGCACTCACACTTCCAGTTTAGATTCTGAAACAAGGACTCCCTAAGAACCTCCTGCTGATCTTCAACTCACTGTGTCATAATGATGTAAGCTGGCAATACAACTATATCAGCCTTTTCAGTCTTGGAACACAAGGTATGTGAAAAATATTGTGTATAATACAAATTATACACACCATTTACTTTTGTTATTTTTGAAAGTAGTAAAATTGCATTAAAATATAATATTCAAACACTAAGGAAATTGTACTTATATCTGATAATTATGAAAAATAAAGGCAGTAAATTTATCACATAAATAATATAAATTAAAATATGACTACATATGAAACAAATTACAAAGAAATCATTTATATACTAGTGACTGTAACAAAAAAATAAAAAAATATTGTGCTAAAAATTTTAAATTTAAGAGATGTGTTACTTATAAAAACCTGTTTCATAGTGTATAATATTTGTATTAAATATTTGTTTTGTTTGAAGCCTTTACATTGTGTGTATTTTTTAGTCCAAATACCTTTAATAAATAAATCAGCAGTATTTTTGAATAAGCATTAACATGTTGGAATAAAGATTATCAACAGAAATAAAACTATCTTAAAAGACTTAAAACATATTTCTAATTTTAGAAATCAAAGAGGAGTGAAAATAAATGTAATCATTTAAGTTATACTTAGATATAAATAAAATACTTAAGTTGTATATTTTCAACAACAGTAATATTTGGGCTAGAATAATATTATAATAGAATAATAATATTTTATAAAATATAAATATTTACAAAAAGTAGCAATGCTACAGAATCTGATACATAATGACCATAAAAAAAGAACAGAGATTATAAATAAAATAACAGGTATAAAATTTATTTAAATTCTGGCAGAGTACTTTGAGAGTGGGCAATTTTAGAAAAATGAAAAAATACAATAAAAATTTATTTCAATGTACATAGATTCATCTGCAGACACAAATCTGCATGTCTTTGATCTTAAAAGGGGTGGTGCACTGCTTTAAAAATGCTTGATAATGGTCTGTTTCTTCCGTAAATTTTCATTTAGCAATTGCACAGATGAAAAATGGCCAATACTCAGTTCAAAGAGCATCTGTTTGATTTATGACCAAAAGTTAGTTGTTGAAATATCATTAAATATAATTTCAATATATCTAATCAATATTGGCCAAAAGAGAATTGAAGGCCACCCATCACTTACCAAGTGTGGTATCACGGTCAGGTTTGTCATTTAGATCCCCATGGTTCATCTGGTGTAAGAGTCAGGCTACTGTGCTGAGAACTAATGCTTCTAGAAATATCATTCAGCATTGGATGACTTCCAAGATTACTTCAATATTAAATTGAAAGAAGTTATACTAAAGTTATTTTCTATTTGAGACTTTTGCTCCTTTGTCATTTCCAGAAAATGTTAAAGCTAATGTCACATTGACCTCGCCTGATGTCAAGAAAGACACAACCCTAGCGGAAACCTTGAATCAATTTCTCAGCTTACAGATCATTATTTAGTATTATCTGTTATATTTTTCTTAAAGATCTCAATTTTTAGTTTCTAGATATGTTTCTCAACCAGATATTAATTGTGACTGAAGAAAAACCCTGAGTGCTTATATTAAGCATATATACATGTATACACACATATAAATCCATATTATACATTTTTATATTGATGCTGAATATATTAACAAAAACTGGGTCCTTTATCCACATGCTTCAAATGCATGTTATGTTTTCAGAATTGTTTCTGAATATTACACTTGTATGCCTCTTCTATCGTAAACTGTCTTTACTCGTTACTCATTTATTATTAATCTTGGAATGTCTTTTGTTTAGTTCATAATATAAAAGATACAATATACATTTGTGCTTCTTCATACATTATACATGAAATTTTAACAGCACAGCAGCATAAGCAAAAGAACATGTACTTAAATCACAGCAAGGCACACAAAGCCAATTCAGCAAAATCCTTGGACTGATAGTGGACATGCTGTCCAAAGCTGCATACATGTACATGATATTTTTTTCTTTTAGTAGGTAATCATTGGTTTATTGGATTAGAAGTGACACACAGAGACACATCGAGCTCTTTTACAGTTACTGTGTTTACTACAACAGTTCCATCATAAAACTGTCTTATATAATTTAAACTAAAATTTCACTAATTTCAAATCTCCATGAAACTATTAAATCTACTTCCAATAAGGATATAGCTGTTATTTGTAGAAAAGTACTGAAAACCCCAATGTATGAGCAGAATTGATTGAAAAGCTCTGAGTTTTGATTTTTATTTTAAGATGCTCATTCCTGAACAGAAGTCCTTGATCTCTCTCTTTTTTTAATTTTTTAATTGAATTTAACTTTTTAGAATTTCAAATATATATACTCTATTTGAATGATCCTGAACCGTTCTTTGTTCCATATTCTCCAGCCTCCCCATCTGAAGTTCTCGTTCTTTAATAATTATTGCAAATATAGATATACATATAAATTAATAAGTACTAGCTGAGAAATTCATTCAGTGTTGCTTATGTGTATATGAGCCTAAAGCTGTCTACTTCGGACTGGATCTCAGGTCTGATCCCTGGAAAAGACTGATTTTCTTCCACTCAGCAGCCAAAAATTGCCAGTAGCCCTTTGTCTGTAATGAAGGCTTGTGAATTATCTGTACACGTTTATATGCACATGTGTAATCACAATCATAGATGTGATTAACATATGCTGACATAGCAATAAATCTTTTGTCAGAAAAGAGTGGTTAAGTGGTTTTTTTTCAAGCAAATTCAAACACAAACACAGCATTAAGAACTATATTTCCTGCGCATTTATCAAGTCTCAAAAACTCATTTTGTAAGCACAAATTTTATACTCTGAATGTTCATTTCTGTGTTACATGGGCATATTATGTGACATTTAGAAAATATTATGTGAAAAAGTACTTTTATGTAGAAAAACTACCTTCAAATATCTCCTTAGTTGTCAAATACTAGACAGAATTCTGTAATGATTGATACTTATTTAGTAGTAATAATACTGCTTTTAAAGGTCACTTTTTTCTTTCTTGAACTAATAAAATATTATAAGAGTTTGCTTTTCCAAAGCTGATTTCTTTTCCTGTATGATATGATTTCTTTATTATCCTCAATTTCTTTAATAAGTGGCATTGTATTTTCAAAGTGATCTGTTGTTTGTTAAAACTTTCCCATCACTTAAGAGATACTGTACCAAAAAATGTAACTTCAAAAAGATTTTCAAACAAAGATGGGATAAAACTTCTCTGCTTCTGTTGGACGTTCTAGTAGGACTTTCCTTTGCTGTTGGAATCTATGTTTTACAATATCCTGATTTTTTTTTTACAGCCATTCTGAAATTTTCTGCGCTTTCTATAGGCATAGATTTTTCACAACCTATTTTAATAAGGGTTCAACCTCCTCTCTAGTCCAGTGCTCAGCAGAGGTAGTGGAAAAGAAAAGTTATTAAGATATGGGGAAAGTAGACCTGTTTAGAAATACTGCTTTGTGGGTGATTCCAATCTTTGTTGTTCTCAGTCCAGTTCACTAGGAAACCCTACGAATGAATCAGCAACTGCAGTCCAGTCTACTCAGCAAACAACACACATACACAAATGAAATCACAAGGACAGTTCAATCATAAAGAAACCGGAAAATTGTCAGTTGGCCTGAGTCCATGGAAGAAGCAAGAAGCTGCAGAAACCTCATGGGAAGTTCCTTGATGATTCTTTCTCTACGAAGTCAACACAAGCGAAGCTCAGCCATACAATGCAAGGCGAACCAATACATATGAGTCATGTGTCCTCAGCAAAAACTAGAGAGGCAGAACAAAGTGAATCAGTGCTCAAGCTTGCATTATCTATGAGGTCATATTTGCATTCTTTCTCAACATATAGTCATTTCACATGTTTGCTACATCAAAATATCCTTTCATCTCTGCTTCAGCAAAACAGTCTTTCACCTGTCTTCCCCAGTGAAATATTATTATAAGAAACCAGAAATTTCCACTTTAGTTTCTCATATTCATAACCTCAAGAGAAGCCTGAATGTAGTTACTATACAGACATAATTCAAATATTTTTTTTAACTTCAATCATTATTTGTTTGAATTTTTCTTATTATATACATGTGTATATCATATGTGTGTGGATATATATGGGTATATAAATATCATAGCATCCTTGTTGAGGGCTAAAAACAATTAAATTGAGTTTTCTCTTTTCACTGTGTGGTTTTTAGATCAAACTCAGTTTATGAGAGTTTGGTTGCGAGTATATGTACCCAAGCTAGGATCATGACCCAAATTTTTATTTTCTTCATTTTTTCCACTAGTAAATTACTACAGCTTTAATAATATAGCCCTCCAAAATAACTTAATCTTCATAACCTATGACTATGCTTTTTGTCCTACATCATCAGAACAGAGAGCAAAGTGGCAAATTCTATGACAAAGTATGTTATTTCCTTCAAGGAAATCTAAGGTTGAGTAGTCAACTTTTATCCAGTATTCTTCACAGTGCATTGTTTTCCATAAAATTCTCTAATTTCCCAGATACATGACAATGTCTAATAATTTTTAAACCATACATTCTGTTCCTTTGGAATTCTTCATCATCTAACAAGTTAAAAAATAAATTCACCTTAATATTATCAGCATAATAATTTTAAATTGTATCTTCAACTCTAATAACATATTATTGAGATCTCATTACAAATTAAAAGTTTCTGGGCCTCACAGTATAAATAATGAGCAAGAAACTATAAGATGGAGCAAATCAATTCATTCTAATAATTATTTTAGTGCTGTGATCCTATTTAAGGATTAGAGCAGTGTTCCTCTATATATAATTAAGCCTGATATTTTGTATGACAGGTTATGACTGTTTTATTGACTATATCAAGAGATCATGGAAACTAAGAACTGAAGGCAATTCTTTATTCCACCTCCCAGTGCACCAAAGATCAAACTTGCAGAAAAGAAAATCAATGACTGCTTGCTGAATAAACCACATTACAAAGTAAAACAATTATTTTTTCCTCTGTGTCAAGTAAGTATTGAATGACTTCTCTTTCTATTAAAAGAGTGCTGTTTCTATTAAAATGTAGAACTTTTGCATCAATATTTCACTTAGCTCTTCCCTCAAGGTCAAAAGCATCTGGAACATCAAAAACTAAGTGTATCTTTAGCTTAGACATTTTAAATATAGATTCACCAGTTAACTCTCATTTCTCTCCATTTCACACTGATCCTTTGGAAAGGGTATATTTAGGGAAAATAACGTGTTTACTTTCTTTCTCAAAACATACCAAAAGAAACTATCTAATAAAATGTTATTCTAAGAAGTCCATACCAGCACTCAAATGCCATGACAGGTAAGAAATGAGCACACAATCCGTAATACATGCAGTAGAGATTTGGTAAGCACTTGGTCATACTTCAGGAGCAAGGGAGCAGGTGGTTGTCAAGTTACATTATGCCATCCAAATTTTTATGTACTTTAATACTTATAATTGCAATAGCTTTTATTTGACACATTTAAGACTAGATTTTATGGAGATGTAGAATGTATGGAAAGAAGAAAATTGTTTGGCTTCCATGATCTACTCCTGGATAATATTACTAATCTCTATGATTCTTCCACATATGTGATACTGTTATTACCTTTAGTGTCTTTAGTGATACAATGCTGTCACTGACTTTTGGACCTTTTAACCAGAGCAGAAATCAAGTCTCACTTCAGTAAAATATTTTAACAAATCTGTCTGTAGTTGTTGGGAGCTGACTTTTAGCTGAAAGTGGCTGGAAAGCAGCTATCCACATGCTAGCCATGCCTCCAAGGCTTACATCATATCCTCACGCCTACAAGGCACGTGGCAAAAGTGTATAAATACCCCAGATTTCCTTTCAATAAAAGAGACTTGATCAGAACCTGTGTCTTGTCTCCATTCCTTGAGTCTCTTCCCCTTATCTTCCCTCTCTATCTCTCTAGACCCTGACCTGAAGACTGGAGCGGCAGTTTGACGCTGGGCAGTGGTGGTGAACGCCTTTAATCCCAGCCTTTGAAAGGCCAAGCCAGGAAGAGTGGAGCAGGCAGCAACATAGTAACTATTCAGATACTGTTAAATCTTTTGTCTCAAGCCAGGTAGAGCAGAGCCGGTTGCAACATGTAGTTTTCTATATACTTTCCAGTAATACATGCAAAAGAGCAATTGAAAAATACCACAATGGATTCAGGACACTCTTAATTCTTTCATGAAATGGTCTAGACAGACCACAGTATTGATGACACTGATTCCATTAGCTCATCTGACTGACAAATGACAGTAATGTTGTGGGCTTTTGGAATTTATTCCAGTTCAGAGACAGCATTTGATAAGTTCCTAAAGGGTGTTTTTTGTTTTGCTTTGTTTTGTTTTGTTTTGTTTTTTATTTTCTTAAAGTACTCCCCCGATGGTTAAAGAAAAACATGTTTTTGGCAGTCGTGGGAGAAAGAATAACACATTTTGAACAATATAAGGAAGTTCTTCCTCATGTCAACCTGACCTTAGCTCAGTTGATTCTGCACCTATTGCTTACTAGAAAAAAAAATAATCTAGAAATTGTATGTAACCTTAAAGAGTGAGAGTATTTTTTAATTAGTTACATTTCTTCAACCTTTATAAGAAGTTGGTAATTTCTCTACTTATTATCTTCCTAAGAATACTGTGGTCAACTAGTTTTAGTTTTAAATGTCTGTACGTAAGTCTGCTATGATTATTTAACTGAAGTAAAGCTTATGGTTATGGCATAGCAAGCATTTGGTGATTACCTATCCTTAGCCTTGTCACACTATAGGAAAGTATCAGCCTTTTCTTTTCTGCCTCTTGTCCGTTCCATTGGCTCATTGTAAGTTCTGACCTACAAATCCCTAGTGCTTATTGAGGATTTTAAGAACACTCATACATAATTTTTCATAATTATAGAGAAACATGTGTTCCAATGAAATCTCCAATTTATCGATAAATCTATTGATAACAGTTCAAGATCCACAAAGCTTTCAATAGCCCATATGTTAAATACCAAGCATTTCCCAGAATTGCAAAGTATTCTCATATCTTATCTGTGTTTTGTGAAACAAGCAACTCAACCGCAAAAATACTTTCCATTCTCATGTGCTGTTTTGCTAACTCCCTACCTTCCTCTTCACCTAATTTTACTTTCTTTTGCTCTCCTTCCTAGTTTCCTTTATGAATAACTGAGAACTACTACAGCTACATCACTGACTCCAGAATCTCTGAGTTTTGACTCTGTATAGATACATACAAATTTATAGACCTTCACTTATTATAATATAACCCCTATACCAAGGATTTGTATCTTTGTAAAGTATATTATACTGATTTTGTAACATATACAATTTTTCTATTACCATTAATTGCTATTTAGTTGGACCACTATAGGCAATTTTATTTTAGATATAATTTTTAAAACAATAACAATAGGGTGAGTAAGTCCTAAAAAAAAAATATAGTCTATAGTCAGTCTGTTTTGGTATCAGCTTTAGGAGATGTAATGAAATTAAAGTTATTTAGAGGTAAAGTAGGGGTAACCAACTCCTAAAGGAGCTTGAAAAAGGTTTTGGGTTATTATTTTTATTTTTATTTAAAATATCTTATTTAACATGAGAACAATTATATAACATAGTATTTTAGAATAAAGTGATTTTAGTAGATCTCCATCCTCATTCATGTTGCTCACCACCTTACCTTGCTGTTCCCTATTGTCATCTGTATCTTCTCTACCATTTTTCCTTTTCCTATCCCATATGCTTTTTGCAAACTGCCCACCTTCCTCTAACTATTTTCTGTTGGCCTCCTTTCGAGTTTTATATATTTATATAATTGAGGAGAATTATTTAATAATTACATTTTGTTTAGGTCTATGGCCCCAACAAATGTGAAGTATCAATGTCATTTTATGTTTATAGTCCTTTATGTATTTAAATATACACATTTAAATTCCTGGGAAATAGAAAACTATTAAGAAATTTCAAATTTATTGCATTGTTCTTGTTCGGAACCTTGCAGAGATTCAATGATGTACCTTCTATGATTTTTCAGGTAGAAAAAAATATCAGAATGATTGTGACTGTGAATGAGCACCATGTATTCAGACACATATATGAGCACTTTGTCCACTCATTGAAGCCTGTCGATGTTTATAAACTTATTTCTGATCAAATAACTACTTCACCTTTTTGGCATATACATTAAATGTGAAACATATTAAAACACTTAAACAATGATTGAGACCGTATTTATCCTGATGAGAGTTGACCAAGAAAAATATACCAAGATATGTATGAATAAAACTAATTAGATCATATAACAAAGGAATAGAACATATTAATAGTTCAGAATAGATTCATATCAACCAAAGAGTGATTGTGATATAACTAATAATTTTAGAGCAAGCACTGATTTTTCTAGAAAAATATATCTAGTTAATTTAAGAGCATTCTTATTTTGACAGTAGTATTATGCTTCTCAAAACAGAGTTTGGTTCATACTGTTTAGTTCCTAAAGGCTTCTGTTTACATTGGTTAGTTTTTAGCAGTTTGACCCAAAATAAAATCAACTGGGAAGAAGGTATCTCTGTCTGACCTTAGGGGAAGAAGCTGCTGTGGACACAGATGCCAGACTGACTCTGGTCAAAAGATTAATGATCTCTGGCCTTGTAACTATGCTGGATGCTGAGGCTTTTGGCTTCTGGAGACTTAACACTCTCTTGCTTATTCTGTGGCTGATAACTGCTGGCTTCTTTTTTACTACTTCTACTTGCTGTGCTTTATTAGACTTCATAATTCTCTATGCCATGTATACTGCTGGAGACTTGATTCTAACTTACTGATCTGTGTTTAAATAACCTCAAAAACCTTGAGTCTTTATTAACTCTTTATTACTCTTCTGTGTTTCAATAAGTGTTAAACCTAATTCTTTATTGTTTATTAATTTTCTATGCTTTAATAAGCACTGAAACTTAACTTTTTCTTATTCTGTGCTTAACTCTTTCTTATCATTCCGTGCTTCAATAAGCACTAAAACTTACCTCTTTCTTATTGTTCTGTGCCTAATAACTGCTAAAATTTAATGGGTTATCTTCCTATTGATTACTTTATAAATCTTTGTGCTTGAATAGTGTTAAAAAATTCTTGCTTACTTTATAAGCACTGGAAAACTTAACTCTTATTTACTTTATATTTCTTTGCTTGATAGTTTGCTATCTTAACCTTATGTTATTCTGAGGCCAGAGGATGCCTTTCCTTTCTTAATTTTTAAATTATTCTGGGGCCAGAAACTTCAGCTTCTGGGGGAATTAACCCTTGATGCTTAGCAGCCCAGTGATTAAGTAAAGGATTAATTGCTAAGGCTTCTTTCTCTTGCCCAGAAGCCACTTGCCTTACCCTGCCAGGTAGGAGGAAGGTTTGGATCAATAAACTTCTATTGAGCCAGAAGAGAGTCCTGTTCATAAAAAGAAAAATTTTTACACAAGCAAGTATGCATAAATACACATATATTCATACTTACCTCATACTTATGCACACACTACTATATTCACATACATATATGTATATTTTTGGTGGGTGGCATAAAAGCCTCCATGAGGAGGCCATTATGCAAGTGCTAGTGCAGAAAGAACTCATTTATTCTGGATGAAAATTAAGCTCCAACCTTTATTACATAGAGATAGAAAAAGCTTTTATACTTTTCTTGCTAGATAATCTTTTTATAAAACAAAAATAATAACAAAAACAAAACAAACAACCTGTCTTATTGTTAGAAAAGCCTGCCTGTTGTGGTCTGCTCACTCTAGAATGCCTTCTCAATCTCTTCCCTCCTCCTGCTCACTCAATTCAGCCCTTTGCTTTGTCTCTCCCCATGTGTTCCATACCTCTTCTCTATAAAGCTCATGTTTTGCTTCTTCTCTCTTTATTCTTCTTCTGTTCCCAGTTAATGTTTTTATTCCTAGTTTGAGTAATTTTGAAGGATACATGATCACATTGTATTTCAAATATCAAAAGTTCAGAATAAGTTCAAACAAGTTCTCATGAAAAATTGAATAAGGAATTTGCAACAGAGATGTTTACCTGTGTTTCCATTAAGTCCAGTTATCTACCTACACTGTCATTATCTGTCATTAGCTCCTCAGGTTCATTGAGAGCTTAAAACTATAATTCTTATGTTTAAGTTAACATTAAAGTTTTGTATAGATAAACCAATCAATATTTTATCATCTATCCTTACACCTACAATAAATCATTCATTCTCAGCTCATGTCCTTTAGTTAATTGTTTTCCAGCCTAAGGAAATGTATTCCTAGCTAATAAATCTGTATCAACAGCTGGTTTGTATCTCTGGACAATTAACTTATGACATGTGAAGACTGGCAGAATTCTAATTGTAGATTTCATATTACAGAGAGCTCTAATTGCAGCCCATATTATAAAGGGGTTAATAATTACTAGTATGAATTTAGGAAGTTTTATAGAATCATTAGGAATTTAAGCAATCATCTGTCTGTATAGAATCACTGCAAGACAGTACAACTTCCTTATTCTACAGAAAATCTGCCCAATAGGGAGGGCTAATGCTCAAGGGTTGTTATATTAATTTAATAAAGTCAGGAAAGGCATATAGATAGCAGGAATCAATCCTAAGACTTTTCCCTCAGGGTTTGCTTTCAAGGACTCATTCACTGCAGTTCCATAGAGAACCATCTCTGGAAGATCATCTGCTATCGTTTAACCCCTTCTCGACTGTTTCTGACAGTGTACAATTTGAACAGAGATAGTGGAGCAAGGGAGCAAATTTAGGCAAAATTTAGATAAATTCTTGTGTGACATATTGAGCATCTGAACAATAGGCAATAAATGGAAAATGAGCATGAATATAAGATAGGGTCAGTTAAGGGACAAAAGAAAAGTATTAATTTGTATTTGATCAAACAGCATTGCGTGAAGTGATTCATTTATAGAATGAATGTGAACAAAGAGAAATAGATTACCCCATCAGTTAAGAAGATGCATTTGTTTACCTTGTTTCTGCTGAAGAATATAATTGCATAAATAACAAAATCCATTAGGAGATTTTTCACTTATGTATACATAAGATATATTTCAATCATAATTACTCCTCCATCACCTCCTATTTTTTTTTTTACATAATGTTTTTATTTTCCCAATATGACTTTGGATGGCAATAAGTAAGGCCCACACATATCAATATGTTCCCCTGTGGATGTCTGCTGTCTGTGCTGTTGCCTGAGGCAATGTTGATGTCCATGGTTCATACTACCACTAAGGGCCAAATCTGTGTCTCTGGTCCTACTGCATTTGTGGGTAACGCTGATGATCATGGCCTGTGTTACAACCAATGGCTATGTTGATATCTATGTGCTGCTACCAACACCTGTTCATTGTTTCTTCTTTTCTTTTAATTTTCTCTTTAAACTGTACTCTCATGTTAGATATAATTTTCCACATGTGAGATAAAACAAATGAAGTTCGGCTTTCTGAATTGATTTTATTTTATATAAGAAAGTACTTCTAATTCCAAAGTTTTGTTCATAATTTACCCATTCATGGGTATACATAATTCAGTTTTATTTTTTCTACATTGCCTTACATTCTTCTGAGAATATATCTTGCCTGTTGTACCTAGAAAACATGGCAAACTCATTTATAGTTTTCTTTGAGGAATATGCACAGTGATTTTTGTAATAACTACATAGTTAAAATTTACATTTATAACAACAGGATAAAGATCCCTTCTCCCATATATATCCTTGTAAAATTTTGTTTTTGCTTGTTTTCTTTATTATAGCCTGTTTGTGGAGAAATAGGAATTTCCATATTGTATTAAATTGTCTTGATGGATAAGAATGTTGTATGTACATACATACATGTTTATATCATTATAAGTTGTTTTGACATATTTTAAGAACTCTCTTCTCTCCTCCTATCTATTCACTGGTAGGATTATTTGCTTTTATATTTTAATTTTTATCTTAGGATTCCTTATACAATCCTTATAGTAATATACTATCAGATCATAACAGCTAAATATTTTCTCCTATTCTTTAGGATAAATCTTTGCTATGGTTATTTTTTTTCTCTATTCTATAGAGCTTCATAATTCCATATAATCCCACTATTCAAGTCTTTCTATGATTTCCTGACTTTTTCAAGTCCTTCTCAGAATCATGACTGTTATTGAATTTCATAGTAATTTCCCCGAGATTTTTCTAGTATTTTCAAAGTTTTATCAATGGTTTTGCCAAGTAATATATATGGATCAAGCCCACATTCATTTTTTTTAATATGTGAATATCAAGTTTCCATCATTATTCTGTAAGGTCGTTGTCTGTGGGGTGGTGGGGCGGTGGGCTGTGAGAAGCAGCTGTATGCTTGGTTGAGCACTAGCTTGGAACCCAGACCATTATTGGAAGGCTCTGCTCCCAATCCCTGGTTCTTTTCATTTAGCTTCAGCCCTCCACAAGCACTCCCAACACTCATGAGAAACAAGCCTCAGGCCCTAGAAAGATTTACATACTAATGAAGTACCTGAAGGCCAGAGGGTGAAACCAATTAAACATTCTTCCCTAGCCCCTTCCCTTCTCTCCCTCCCTATTTAACTCAGGTCTGCTCTGGGTTTCAGGTGGGTGCATCCAGATCCATCCACCATCCACCATGACATTAAAGCCTGTAAAAACCCATGGACTTTTTCATGTCACTGGGGCTGTGCCATGAGGAACCTTGGAGCTACAGCAGCCATGCCTAACTTCTCCGTGGAGGAACTTTCAGTGTTCTTACCCAGCAGCCTTACCCACAGCTGGTGCCCAAATGTTGGCTCTGACAGCCATGAAGCCACAGGAACTGATACCTTGGGAAGACCTGGAGGTGGTTACCCAGAGTTGTCCTCTGGTTTGTGATTTCTCTGACATGTGTGATAAATCTGAACACTACAGCTACATTGTTTATTTCAAGAATTCCTTCTATTTTATTGATCTCCTCTCCCTTTCTTGGTGTGTGTGTGTGTGTGTGTGTGTATGGGTGTGTAACTCAATATCATAATATAATTATGTAGTATAATTTAAAATAAGATATATGATACCCTCAAGAACATTTTAAGTTATATGTGTCATATTTCACTTAATATGTCTGAAAAGAGGCTAAAATGTTGAAAAAATTCCGGACATGGACAATAGACATTTAAAAGATAATCAATGAAGATTGATGTAATAGAAACAAATATGATAGATAAGAAAATGAAAAAAACGTGACCACAAAGATTCTGGAAACAATAGTATCAAGAGAAAAAGCATTGATAAGAAATTGACCATATTGTAAGATTAGGAAATACACATTTTTGTAACAGAGAAACTTTCAGGTGCTGATGGACTAAATTTTATGAATAATTTTAAAGATGTTATTTTTATTTTATAGGACCTAGTATCACTCTTCAAGTTTTTTCTTTGTATGCAAGTAGCATGTGACTTTACATACACACACATGCACGCCCACACACGCACTCACTCACTCACTCACACACACTCACTCACTCACTCACACACAGATATAGTCATATCTCACTGATGTGCAATGTACTGTAGGTTATAATTTTTAATCTTTATTGTCATTTGTCTGTACTCAGTGGGACAAGAAACACCTAGCTTCAAAGACTTGAAGCACCTAGTCTTCAGGGACTTGAAGTGCTGGGGGAGGAGGGATACCCAGGGGCCCCCAACCTGCTCAGGAAAGAAAAAGAAGGTGGATTGAGGAAGTATTGTGGGAGTGTGAGTGTGTGACCTGGATGGGGGCAGTGAGCAGGATGTAAAGTGAATAAGTTAAAAAAAAAAAAAAGAAGAAGAAGAAATTAGTTAAAATAAAGTAAAATTTAAAAAAATGTATACAGCATTAGTGAAATACATTTTTATTATTTATTTTTATTATGTATTTATTACATACTAATTTTGACACAAAGAGTCTACAAAGAGCAAGGAAAAGAATCCATTCCTGTATTCCAACAACCTTGCATTTAAAACTGTATTTAAGCTGCCAAAGTAGCAGAGAGGGGATCATAGTGAGCGCCTTCCATTTTCTAAGCTTCTTTTTCTTCTCTGGATGAATAAATATGATATCATCTACCTCATATAACTGCTATGAGAGATACGGTTTTGAATGTCTTTGAAATTACTTCCATGGAGAATTAACTGTGGACATCATCTCCTGTGCTAGGGGTCAAACACTAAATTAAAAGAAACAACTAACACTGGCACCACCTGTCTTTTTTTATTACTGTCCCTTGATGTTACAAATTGCTGCCCATTCAAATTCAGATGCTAAATCCAGCTACTGCCAGAAACCTGACTATTTCCAAACCCTCTTAATCATGATAGACTGGGTCTTTTGAAAGAAGTTAGAATAAACACTTCTTTGCAAAATGCTTCTCCTACCAGGTGCTTGTTCACAGAAGAGAAAAGTAACAGATTCCTTTTAATATATTTTGTGTTTATCGCATTCCTTCCTGTTCTCTCTCTCTCTCTCTCTCTCTCTCTCTCTCTCTCTCTCTCTCTCTCTCTCTCTCTCTCTCTCTCTCTCTCTCTGTGGTGTGTGTGTGTGTATGTGAAATGATTTTTGAATACACGTATCTTAGTACCACAACAGATATGTTTAGATCAGAGTTCAAAATTTCAGAGTCAATATTTACCTTTAACCTTAGAATCTACAGATCAGTCTTGGGTCTTGCATGGCAATCACTGTTCCTTGGTGAACCAAGTCACCAACTCAAAATTGTTCTTATTTTTTGATTTTGAACACTGGACCCATCATCATGTGCATGCCAGGTTTTAAGCAAATACTAAATCCATAGGTGGGAAATGTGAGAGGAAAGAACATCAGTATAGAAGTAGAGCACAGAGGGCAGGGCTCTACACAAACTAGTGAGTTCTCTTTCTTTGTTGAGTTTTTGTGTGGTTTAGGTATGAGTGTAATTTTAACTTCATAGAACAAATTGGGTAGTGTTCATTCTGTTTCTATTTTCTGGAATAGTTTAAAAAGAATTGGTATTAGGTCTTCCTTGAAGACCTGATAAAATTCTGCACTAAAATCATCTGGTCCTGGGCTTTTTTTGGTGGGGGGACTTTTAATGACTGCTGCTATTTCTTTAGGGTTTATGCAACTGTTTAGATGGTTTATCTGCTCCTGATTTAACTTTGGTGCCTGTTATCTGTCTAGAAAATTGTTCATTTCATTCAGATTTTCCAATTTTGTTGAGTATAGGCTTTTGTAGTAGGATCTGATGATTTTTTGAATTTTCTCAGTTTCTGTTGTTATGTCTCCCTTTTCAGTTCTGATTTTATTAATTTGTATACTGTCTCTGTGCCCTCTGGTTAGTCTGGATAAGGGTTTATCTGTCTTGTTGATTTTCTTAAAGAATCAGCTCTTGGTTTTGTTGATATTTTGTATAGTTCTTTTTGTTTCTACTTGGTTGATTTCAGCCCTGAGTTTGATTATCTCTTGCCTTCTACTCCTCTTGGGTGTATTTGCTTCTTTTTGTTCTAGAGTTTTCAGATGTGTTGTCAAGTTGCTAGTGTATGCTCTCTCCAGTTTCTTTTTTTAGGCACTTAGAGCTATGAGTTTTCCTCTTAGCACTGCTTTCATTGTATCCCATAAGTTTTGGTATGAAGAGCCTTAATTTTCATTAAAGTCTAAAAATTATTTTCTTTCTTTATTTTCTGTTAATTTCTGTTTCCATGATCTGTCCATTGCTGAGAGTGGGGTGTTGAAGTCCCCCACTATTGTTTTGTAAACATTTACCTTCTAAGGTATAGTGCAAACTTAATGTTTCAAAAATACTTGACCTCAATGGAGCTACAGTAGGCATATTAAAATGCCAGTATTTAGTTAAACAGTGTTATGAGAAATACTTTTAAAATCATGTCATTCTTCAGCTCTTTTAAGGAGACTACTTGAGGCCCACAGATATCTATGGGGAGTGAATAAGGAGCTGGTGAGGCTGAGCTTTCCCAGGAAGACACTATGGACCTTCCCTGGATTGTTTCAGACAATCCAGATTTACAGGTTGGTAAATTGTAGATTTACAGGTTGGTAAATCTACAAGTGAATATTTATTAACACCCTCAAACAGTTTTGCACATCATTGACTTAATTCTTTCTCTTTGGTGTTAAACTTGTGTGTTAAAAGAAAATGAGGCACTTCACCTACTGTCTTCACTTGTCTAGGGAGGACTGCATATTAAATAAATAATTAATGTTTTATCACTTGCCAAAAACCCTCTAGAATCGACTATTGCCCTTTAAAAAGAAGTTTACATATTAGTTAAATACATTTAATGATAAAGTAAGCTTAATTATTCTAAAAATAATCATTTAACAATAGTAATCATAATGAATGCCTTTTAGAGTACTTTTTCCCTTGTGTTTGAAAATGTTTTGACTATGTCAGAATGAATAAAGTAGAATTTAAAATAAAGTGACTGTTTCCCAGATGTATTTTATTTTTAGTCTGTGATCTGCCTATCCCACAGTTCTCAAATATTACTTACAGAGTAGACTAATTACAAAATTATTCATTATACATCTTTTCAACTAAATACATATAAGTAATCTTTTAAATTACCCTTGTAGGTTTAAATTTGAAATATACTAATGAATTTTCTTTACATTTATTGAAGTATAAAATTGTTACTTTTTTCATTATACTTAGTTTGTTTTTCCATAAGCGATCCTGTTTTATGACTTTTTAAAATTATATTTAATGAGAATCTGAAATGTAGTGTAAATAGTAAATAATATTAAAATAATTCCTTAAAACAAACATTTAGCTCGGTGATGGCAGAGCATGCCTTTAAGCTCAGCAGTGAGGAGTCAGAAGTAGGCAGATCTCTGTGAGTTCCAAACCAGTCTGGCTCACAGTCTGCATCTATCCGGTTAGCAGGTACCACCAAGGATACAATCCTGGCTCTACAATTATCCAAACTTGCTCACTTTTCTGACCTAGGTAGTTCTACAAACTTGATTTGCTCTCGATTTGCTAACTGTAAAGAGACATCACTTTGATAAAGGAAGATGCTGTTTTGTGAATGTTATATAAAAAGGGAACTTTTGTCAATACTCTGAGAATATTCCATAAAGAATTATACAAGGAGAACAATGGCCCAAGTGTAACCGAGCCCCAGAACAAGAGTACTTTAAGGCATGAAGCTTGCCTTGCAAAAACTTGTAGATTTCATGAGTTAGGTCACTTAGATTCTTAATCCACAGATATTATGAAATAATAAATACTTGTGGATAGTAAATTTATGTCTAAGTTTTAAATTTATGTCTAAGTTTTGTTAAGATATGTATAGACTTTGGTTAGAATAATTTTATAAATCAAAAATAGTTTAAAACATATTGTATTTTTATTCTACCTTAAATACTTTCATTATTCCTTTTAGAGCCACTATTTATACCTGAATTTAAATGCTGCCACTGTCCAAATGAATTGTTACAGCAGTTTCGTGAATAATACCCAATTTTGACATGACATTGAAAAATGACATTTTAAAAATAAACTTGTGCTCTCATATTTTATTCTTGACTGTTTATAGTGCTCTAAATTCTTCTAGGTAAAAGGAAAATATCAATTTCAGCTCTTCTTTACCAGGCCTGTTTTTGTGTTAAGCATCCGCACATTAATGCCAGCATGTTTTATGTTATTTATTTCTTAATCCTCAGTCTCCACTTCAATATATTTTCAGTATCTTCATGAATTAATGAATTTTTCATGGTCTACTACACAGTTCATTTCTTGATATTAGGGTCATACTAAAAAAAAACCTAGGGCAGCAAGATGACTCAGCCTATGAGGACACTTGCTGCCAAGGTTGATAACCTGAATCCACTCTCTGTAATACAAAAGGTGAATGAAGTAGGTATCCAATTACTCCTTCCTCAGAAATTCCTTCCAATTCATCAGAAATCAAGTTGCTTTCTGAGTGCCACACATATACATGACACAAACATACATGTACAAATGCATCATAAATAAATACAAAATTTTAAGCTACAATTCTTGCAAAATGAAACAACCTAAAGCATTAACTATAAAGATGCAGAAAAAGATACATAATCTTAGTGTTAATATTGCAATTAATTTTTTTTCTTTAAGCTTTTTAAAAGGTATCAAACAGAAAACTATGATGCTTACTATAATGAATATGTCAGTATTATTGATTTGGAGAATTGTTAAAGGGATCAAATCTAGGTGAAGAAAAAGATCATTGGGATGCAAAATCAAATATATAAACAGTAAGAGGGAGTAAGTAATAAGTGTAGAAGTGGAATGTTTCATGTGTTTACAAAGGGACTATAGAGAATATAAACAAATTTGGAAACTGAAGACAGACAGGATGGATAAGTTTACAACTTCCACTCTCACCAAGCATGTGTTACACAAAAATATTGCTCTATGAGCTGAGTTGGACATTGTATGACCACCACATAATGAAGCAAATCCTGAGTCATGGCATTTTACTAGTGACCAAAATTCTTAGTCTACAAAGAAAAATAATCTGGCCCTTGTAACTTGAATAACTTTCATTAACAATTAAAGCAATCCAAGAGTGGACTCGTGTTCTGTCTGAATCTTCTTAACAGCTCTGTGAAGTCCATATTCAAATGGATTTGTAGAGTTGACAGGTCTTTATGTTTCCCTTCATTGTTTTCTTGTATAAATTCAAGTAGAAACTATTAAGAGCACGGAAAGAGTTTTATTCTATGATCTTAAATTGTTTTATTTGTAAGCGAAAATAATGGCAAATAATATCTGAGTGGGTGATAATTTGTTTGTCTACAATTAAATTTCTAGATTTTCCTACTCTCCTGTTAGTATCATAATTATGTTGATAAATATAAAATTACTACAAATGTAGATTTTACAAGTTTGTTTCCTTAAGACAATGCAAATTTTCTAATACTACCTTATCATGTTACAAGAATGCAAGTTTTCTAATATACTTTTTCATGTTTCATTTCATCAATGTGTCAATATGTAATATCCCCTAATGTTTAACTACTACATATTGTGTTTCCTTTAAGATGTAAGAGTTATTTTAAATATCGCCAGATGGAATTATAAAATAGCATTTAATAAAACCCAGATTAACTGTAGGCATGCAGTCCCTCTGGGTTTACTTCAATAATTACCATGTCATCAGTTTAAAGAGCAGTGGTATCCAGGAAGGTGTAATGTGATGTTTATACTACCCACAAGCTTGAAATTGTCAAATTAAGCTGCCCTAGTTTTATAGTGCCTAGTGATATAAAACATGAGCTACAAAGGTTAGAAAAAGAGGTTTATGATTTATGGATAGCAAGAAACATGAGCTACCAAAGTGTGTGAATTCCTACACATATCATTCCCCAACACAATACAATACAGCTAACTGGTGTGTAATATAAATGTGTAAAGCACTGGCAATCTCTGAATTGCAAATATGAAAGTCAAGTCTCTGAGATGAGAATTCCATAATGAGTGGAAACCACACACTGCTACTGTATTCTGCCATTAAGAGAGCTTTATTATTCTCTATTGATAAAGAGTTAATGTAAAGGAATTTTAAATCAACAACATGGCTGCTCTAACAAGGGTTCACATCCAAAGACAAAGGTCTATGTGATCCAGTTGGAGCTGCACGCCATTAATCTCTCTGGCTAGAGACACACCATCAGTACATACCTGCAATCGCAAACAATGACGTCTAATTGAGGATCAGAAAAAGAAATGAATCAAAATAAGCTTTAACGGAATGAATTAGAGATAGAATAAGTCCAACACTCATGAGAACAAACATGAAAGAGATGACTTAAGAAAAGAGAGAGAGAGAGAGAGAGAGAGAGAGAGAGAGAGAGAGAGAGAGAATGCAATTCTCCTATGACAGTTTTACCAAAATGGGCTTTAAGTGAAGACAGAGAAGCCAGAGAATGAAGAGCCAGAGGATTAGAAGAGATTGTACAAGTTAGACTGAGGCCAAGCAGAATAATTCAGTCTGAAGCCAAGAGAAGCCAGTTTGAATCCATCAACTCAGAAAGGAGTATAAGAAAGAAAAAACAAGTTTAATCAGCCAGCAAGAGTTCAGAAAGACTAAAAAAAAAAAAAAAAAAAAAAAAATAGTGAGGTTTCTCAACAATAATCCTCCAAGATGTAAATTACATCTCTTGAGTAAGTTATTTTATACAAATAAAAAACCCTATACTCAATTATGAACTGAGGCATAATCTCTATAGTCTATTGGCTTTCCATGTACAATGTTTCCTGACATACACACACACACACACACACACACTCCACACAGCACACATACACAAACATACACACCACACACATCACATACACACACAACACACCACACACCACACACCACATACATACCACACACAGACCACACACACCCCACAAACCCACACATTACATGATTTTATACATAGACCAGTGTCTCTCAGCTATCAGCAGAGAAATTCTTTTTGTAGTACATAGGAACTAATACAAAGGAACCTGGAAAACATGTAGAGTGAATGACTTTGGAAACTTGGTCCAAAATGTGATGTCATCTCAATACCTTCTCCTCATGGTCCAGGGAGTTATGCAAAGGATAAATCAGAAAGAGCCAGAGGGTATGAATGACACCAAGCCAGTGGTGTCTACCTGATATAGTGAGAATGGTATCCATATGAACTCACAGAGAATGTGGCACATGCACAGGATGTGTACAGGTTCAAACCAGATGTGGTCCCAGTGCTCAGAGGTTGAAGTAACAAGATATCAAAACAGTAACTAGAAAGATACCCCCAACTGGCAACTCCTTGCAAAGAAAAGTTAGTTTTTTAACAATGGAGAAGTATCACTGGGTACATAAACAACACTTTATGGCAGACCCTTTTACCACAGTAGGTAGCCAACACAAGACAAACTCAAGTGTATTTATTAGACTTTTCTGTCTCATATTGTTTTGTTTGTGAACTTTTTATCTTTCTGGTCCTTTCTGCATGTATTACTATTTCTAATTTTATGACTATACATACACATACATATACATATGTGTGTGTGGTGTGTTTCTTGTGTTTTTCATTTATATTATAGCTGTTTTCATTTCCTTTTAATTTTTTATTTCCTTTGATTTTCAGTCTTATTTGTTTTATTTGACTGTCTGTTTTCTAAGAAGAAAGAGTAATGCTATTGCAAATTAATCAACTATTAGGATTTTATAGAACACTCATTATCTACAGTTAGAAAAATACTTATTTTTAACAAAACAATGCTGTTAAAAATTAATAACTCAAATATATAACTGATATTTCTATGCATTTCAGATTCTAGTGGGTATACTTTTTCTTCCCTTGAATATCAGAAATGAATACATTAGATAAATGAAGGTTATACAAAGGGTTATTCTGGTTGCAATGTTCTTATTGATCTCAAAGTGTACGTAATAAAAACTTAAAGCAAATACCTGGTATGGAAACTGGAAAATGAGGCTAAGTGCATTTAAAAAGAAAATAGGAAAATGTATTAGTCACCCCCATTTGAATTTTGTGTATGATTTTTTGCATTATATTTATCACATAAGGAGAAATCTTTCTCAAGAGACTTATTTTCATAAAGCCAACAACTCATTTGAATTGCATTTTTGTTCAATATACATCTACTAAAATTTCACAACTATAATTGATTAAGTCATCCACAAAGACTATTCTTGCTATCAGATTTTGACAGCGGTGCTCAGTGCAGCAGTGATAATATACTTAAGGCACAATCATTCAGAAAAGTGTCACTGAAGTTAGACAGAACTGATATTAATGTACTATCACTTCTAGGTCTGTCATATTGGAAAAATTTCTTAATTCCTGACTCTACTTTGGGTCTTTATTAAAACAATGAGCCTTTTAGTTAATAAAAGAAAACATCTATTTTTTTGTATAAATGAACATTGTACTTGTCTATTTATACAAAGTGCACAGAATTATAGTACATTAATTTGTTTTAATTTGTACCCAGAAGGTATTAATATATGTGCATTTATTTAAAAAAACAGATTTTTTGTGTTAGATATCTTCAAATTTTTAAAAAATCAGATAAAATTGTATGTAAATTTACTTAAGAAAAATCTGAAAGGACGATTGATGACAGGTAGATGATAGATAGACAGACAGACAGATAGATAATTTCATACACTTAGAGAAGATAATTATCGAGAATATAGAACTTGTGGTACATTGCTACATCTTTTCTGTCTTACCAATTTGCATTGAGAACTCAGTTGTTTTTCTGATGGCATTTCCTTTATATATAACATGTGGTTTTCCTGACTCAGCTCTCAATGCATGTTTATTTTATGCATACTCATTGTTCTATCTATCATATAAAGAAGGGTTTTCTTTTCTTGATAAGTCCATTTGATGTTCTTTGTGCTTTCTGTATTTGTATTGGTGTGTGTTTCCTTAGTTGTGGTAGTTTTTATCTAGAATCTTGCTTAATATCTGGTTTATGTTCTTGATATTCTTTCTCATCAAGACCTATAATACAATTTTTTTATAACACATACAGAATCTTACTTTAAGTATGTAATTGTATTGAAATGTATAGAAAGAAAATCAGGGTTTAGTGCAGCAGGAACTGGGACTAAGTTATTAAGGACAAAAGAGATTCTAAATCATGTTTCTAGGTCAGTATTCTAAATAAAGAATAATATATAAATAGGAAAAATGTTCTGTATTTGGAAATTTTAAAAAAAGCTTCCCTTCCTGTAATTTATAAGGTCACATTTGAAATTTACATAGTTCAAATGTGCAAATCTATTGGATTTGGAAGAATAAAATGAATTGAAAATTAGTATACTGCTTTCTTTCAAACCTTAAATATCAGTCACATTTTTAAACAATTTTAAATGACTGAACAACCAGAGAAATATGACATTTGTTGCTGTATATTAATTTTTCAATGTGAAGCGTTCATAGTTTTATTGTCATTCAAGTATGTCTTGTACTTTAATATGTCTTGTACATATTTATTCTTCAAAGCTTTTCCATTTGCCCTCAATATTCAGCTAGTCTCTTTTTCTGAAGTTTCTGTTTTTATTTATACCCTATCTATCTGTCCATCCATCCATCTATCCATCCATCTATCTATCATATATATATATATATATATATATATATATATATATATATATAATCAATACACATACACATGCATGAATATATACATTCATCTAGGATCTAGGATATACATACAAGACAGCTAGTAACATTTCTCTGAGATTTATATATTTATTTATTTACTTTTTTAATGTGATAATTTTCAGGTACATATACTTTCTGAAAAAAAAAAAACCTAAAAAATGTTGCTTCTTTGTGGTGAATAAAAACTTTATCATGTAAAATCTTTCATCTATTATCTCCCATGACACAACTTATAAAACGAATCCTACCATAATTTTAAATTATAATTCTATACATGGTTATAAAGGCAAATAATGTCATTCCTTCAGTTTGGGAACTTAAAATATCTACTTGTTGGTCATTTGGGGTCCATGGAAATTCCAAATAACATAGAGTATTTTAGGTGCTATAGGTTACTCTCCTCTCCACCACCTGATGTTAAGACTACTGCTGTAGACAAGTAACATATGTCATCAAACATTGAGAAGTTGAGCCAGTACCTAACTAGAATCTTAACAATTTTTCTTGGTTCTGGAATCTACTCTATATGCTACCTGAAGAGAAAGTTGTTCATCAAACCAGCTTCAAACCCTGTGACTCACAGTAGTGAACTGTCTGTGGGATATACTAGTGAAATTGTTATGGGAGTAACCAATCACTTTCTGATTAGATTTAAGGCTCAATACATGAGAAGGAATTATACCTGCCACTGCTCAGGTCGACAAGGGGCAGGTGCCATGCAGCATCTGTAATAAACAGAACATGAGAGTGTTATGTCATTTTACTATGTCAAGGCCCATGGAACCCCTTCTCATTTGGCAAGGTCCTGTGGTCAATTTCGGTGGCCTCTATGCTCATTACTTAGATCGCATGTGCTACAAGTCCTTGTCTTTGCTATTTTGCTTTGTTTATACTTATAACAATAGTTAGTTTCACCTTGATCTACTGAGACTTCAGAAATGTGATAGCTGTGTCTGATCAATATCATAGTACTAGGAATTGATGGGTACATATCAGGAAACGTTTCTTGATACAATGAGCAGGTCTCTGTCTACAATTTAAAAAGTATTATGACAGAGGGATGCTATTTGATCAATGGACTTATACCCACAAATTGTTCATCTGTCTCTTACCTAGAATGACTGTGTAAATATATTTGTTACCAGTTGGGTATTTGCTCATGTCCACCTGACATGTCTGGCTAGACATTTATTTTCTGGCTTGCTGAAATCGTGCTTTGTAATGCAAAATATTGTTCAGGAAGTGGTGTGTGATTGACCCATCAAGAGGAGAAGAAAGAAGGAAAACTCTACAATCATAGGGCTTGTGTAGTACTGCTGTTATGATTTCTTTAAATAAAACCAGTGATGTCACTGCTCAGAAGAGCACAATAGTGTTTCTATAAATAAAGATGGTTCAAGATATAAGGGGCCACTTGTTTGAAAGTCAACAGGCGGTCAGTGTCTTCACTCTCACTGACACTACACCTCTGTCCTCAGATTCCAGAACCCTGCTAGTATTGCTCTGGCAGACAAGACTCTGAGACTACATAGATGATAACTGTAGGAGAAAACCAAATAGTTTTGTTCTGTTAAAAGAACATAGCAATAAAATAACACTTAATGACATTTTGCTTATTTAGAGGCAATGTTTCCTCAGGAATCATCAGAGAGCCTTCTTATGCAGTAGATGGGAACCAACACAGAGTCCCCCACCCTGACAATGCAGAGAAAATGAGAAACTTTGGGCACTTACTCCAAATTGGTAGATAGCTATCAAATCTTTCCCTCACAGATTAAGTGTCCATGTAGAAGAGCAGCCAGAAAGGCTGCAAGAGTCACAGGTGGTTCCTGTGATTCCAAGGGGACTATTTCTACTACATACAACAGGACTGATATACATATAAGATTACAGGCACTGTGGTAGCATGCACAAGAACTGAATGTTTTCAAGACAAATGGCATCCCAGCACAGAAACATGGAAGAGGACACAGGCTCCTACCCACTTCTAATTGAAACCATTTGCAAAATAAAAATTCTTTTTCTCCAATGGGGTCTCATGAGGTTATCAATGATACTTCAGGATAGGTTCTTTGCTCAGGAGCAAAGAGTCAACACCAAAATTAATGGGAGAGAGGCGGCATTTTGTTCTATTTTGCTTTATTTTGATATTTTTGTTTTGTTTTATGGATCTTTTGCTTAAATACTTTGATTTTGATTATGGAGTATTGAGAAGCGGTTTGTGTTGTATTTTTTTGGTTTTTTTTTTGTTTGTTTTGGTTTTTTTCTGTTTTTGTTTTCAATTCTTTTATCTGTTTTGAAAAATAGAGTTGAGAGAGAGAAAGAGAGAGTTAGAACATAAATTTTGGTGGCTAAAGAGGTGGTATTCATCTGGAAGAATTTAGGGGGTGGGAACATTTCCAAGATATATTGTGTAATTTTGAAAATAAAAATTATAGAAATTGAAATAATTTCTTTAAGTAACATACAGAGACACAGGGTATAAAATTCCTGTTTCCATACTGTGGAATCATTTAAAAAATTATTTAGTTTATGTCATTTTTATATCCAATAAAGATATCTAAAATTATAAAAACATATATACCAAGAAAAAGATATTTATAGAAAATCTACATAAAATACAGAAAGATTTACTGTGAAGAATACTTGACAAAGATTTATGAAGTCTTATTACTAAGATTTATCAGTTCACTGGATTTATTATTTTTTTATTATTATTTTTAGGGATACTACAGGCTCGGGTGGTACGGCTGCACACATCGAGATACCCAATAAAATATCCACGGAACAAGCTTGCAGTTTTTGAGTCTTTAATTAAGTATATAACACTTGTTGCAATTCCTGGTATAGTATAGCATGATATTAAGTATAATAGTGGAGGAAGAGACGCTTTAGACTTTTGACTCATTCCTAAGTTGTAAACATTAGTGCTACTTATTAAACGACTGATAAAATGAGTTCACTCTTGGTTTAACAAAGAATGAAGCTTCATCAGAAAGGTGTAGATGCTTAGCATTATACAAAGAGTCTAATCATTTTTTAAATTTGTGTTATTAGGTCTTTCAAGAAGACTTATCCTGCATAGTTTATGACTGTTTCTTTAGGGAATCATTTTAAAGAGAATTGGGGTCAGAAAGACAGGAAGAGTCAGACTGTTTAGAACATAATTTAAAATTTCAAGTATGAAGAATTATGATGTTCTTAGAAAAACAGTAGTGCTTGCTATGGGAACGCAGGAAATTCTTGATGACAAGAAAAGCGAACTCTGTGTCTTGCTAATGTAACATTTTGCTACTGAAAGAAGAATGGGCTGTTGAGCTGCCTTACTCAAGCCTGCCTTCATGTGATTCATATTGTAAAAGATTGCTGTACTATTTAGAAATCACCCAGTGAAAGTTTGGGGGTGAGTGCTGGGCAGGTAAGTATAAAAGACACTAAAGACGTGTAAGTGAAAGATGATGGTGGTTTTCACTGGAGTCTAGAGAAAAAGAAAAAAAAAACAGTCCATGAACATAAAAATCAATAATTAATGATTATGTGATGAGAAATTAATAAAGGAAGTCAGTCCCACATTTTAGGTATGATTTTGAGAGAGACAAGTATTGTTTAATGAGATCTGTTTTTTAAATGTGTATTTATAAAAAAAATGAAAAGAAAAAATAGATTTATGTTATATCCTGAATTTCTGTAGTACTCTTCTTTGGTATTTATAAGAGACACAAGAAGCCAAGAATAAGCAAAATGTTGGCATACATAGAAATCAGTTAGATTCAAGGCTTGGAAATTCACACTGTTTAAAGAAAACCAAGTCAAGCTACAGATACTAAATAACTAGATCTAGAATTATTTTACCTATGTTTGTATCTTAAATAGGAAACAATATAAATATGAATTTCTTAAATTTACTAACATTAATCGATCAATATTCATTTGAAGCACTTAATCATATCTATGTATGATAGCAAACAAAAGTGAGACTAAAAGCCATATGAAGTTAATCTCTCCAACCCCTACAATTTAGAACCATTGCAATGTATAAGTTCATGTGCATATGTACATGGTTGCAAATGAAATTGATATCAACAAATGGGCACACACACATACATACGTCTCCAAAGCAATGTGCTTTTCTTTCCTTCTTCTCTCCACCCCATTTCCCTTTTTCTAACCTTTCTTTCCATTTTCTGTTAGTCGCAACGTTTTGAGGATTCTCTCTACAGAAAATATACTAAATTCAAGTTTTTATTTTTAATGTAGAATTCAAATGAATGAGATAGAATGGGCTTACTTCAGCTGCAAAGCATTAATATGTTCTCTGATATAGCCTACTGCTATGGAATTGCTTAAAAAACAAGGTGCTCAGGTTATTTTTAAAGTCATTTTTATTCTTTGTGCTCTTGCTCTTTTGACAAAAAGCAGGAAGAAAAGCAATTTTGAACCTTTTAAATGATACACCTATTGCAATATAATAGGTAGCATCATACTGTTAAGAGTAATATCAAATCCCATATCAGGTCAGCTATTACCTTTTTATTTAGTTCAAAATGACCTTTGAGAATGGGCTCCCACACTGTGCAGAGTCACAGACAGTAACCTAGCTTTTAAAATGCTGTTTATATAGAGTATTTCATTTCGTTTCATGAAGTGTCAACTGTTTCTTATTGAATTGACAAATAAATAGAATTGCTACTAAAATCATTATCACAATTCATCTTTACATTTTATTTTTCATTTTGATAAAAAAACTTTTGAGTACCATATAATACACTTCTCATATTTTTTGTTTATTTTAATAAAGAGTGTATTCATGAATATCATATTATTTGCTTTTCAAACATGATTTTTTTTAAAAAGTAGCATAATGATATTGAGTTTTCCATATGCATGAAGACACTATATCGTTCAGTCACTATACTCTCTCAAGTAAGAAAAATAAGGCAATGTCAGAGGAAAATTTGTTACGTGTAACTATGGTTTAAAGTAGTAATTTTTCTTTAGTCCAATATATTTTCTTATCTTAGTTCCACTTTTGAGTTTCATCTATCTTCTCATTTTAACAGATGTTACTATGGTAACAAGAATTTTAAGTAAATACAGAATGGAAGAAGAAAGCCTTAAACAAAGACATTAGAGCTCTTAGTGTCATTGTGAAATTTCAAGAATTTTTTTTCTTTTATGTTGTTTTTGAGGCTAATGTACCCCGTGTAGGCCAAAGAAGTTTCCTCTTAATTTTACTGTTTTTTTTTTTCTAAAAAAGGAGTTAGTAGAGACTAATCATCATACTTTTTATGAACTCTAACCTTAAGCTATAATTCTGTATATAGACTACCATTAATTTAAATACACTGTCAGGCGATATTAGAAACCATCACATATGTCTGGGTCTGACTTTAAATGATTATACATTATCCTAAGAGCATGAAGGAAAGGGAGACGATTTTCTTTACTATACTTGCTGTATTTTATTTAATAGTGTGTAGCTGTTGATTTAAGGGAAGGTCTGCTCATTGCCCACTACGTTTCCAAGTGTGCAGCTTGGGCTAGAGGAAGAAAGTTCCTCCCTCCATTCTGCCCTCAATTGATGACAACTGCATCTCACCAGATTTTAAAAAAAGAAAAAAGAAAAGAAAAAACAATGTCTCTAACACTTGGTATTAAGTTATTGGTTGCTGAGCCAATCGCAAGGTAAATTGTACCCTTCCTTAGGAAAATTTCTGAAGCCCAGCTCTAGGTGCTACTCTGAGTGGTATGTTTCTTAACCTAGAGTCACATCAGAAACACCAAGCAGAGAGGGAGAAGATATTCAGTAGCAAGTACATCTAATCCCAGCAGGAGGATAGTAATGAGAAGGGTACAAACCGTTCAACTTCAGGTCAGTCTCAGACTATACAGTTGACTATCTCAAATAAATGAACATAGACTGAAGGTAGGAAAGCATAGTGAGTATCCTCAACTATAGTCACTTAACAGCTCTGAAATTTCTTCAAATGTAAGATCTGACCTCAATATCAAAGAACACCTCACTTTCCTTCAACAGAAATTCAAGCAAGAGATTTTAGTGCTAAGCAGATAAGGGGAGTAACCCAGTGAACGAGTGCTAAGCTTCTGTCAGAAACTTTACCCAAAAAAAAGTGGAAAACAGAGAAAACACAGAGCAGAGAGCAGAGAGCAGAGGAGACCTGAATGGTTCTCAGGATAAAATACAAAGCAAGCAAGCAAACAAACAAACAAACAAAAAGAAATTAAGTAAATACAAATCAGAGGTTTGTCCTGAAATAACTCTACAAACATCCGATTTGAGTCAGGATATGAGGAATAATTTTACCCTACAGTCTTTCAAAATCAAATATGGATGCATCTAGAAATTGCTACTGTCTAAGATCTAAATGGTCTGCCCACAGAGCCAGACTGCTCAATAACAACCAGGTTAAAACAAGACAATATAGGCCAGCTAAAAAACAAGGTGACTATGTGCAAGTTCAACTCTGTTTCCCAGGCATCTGTGTTAGATGATTCACATTCATATATGGAGAAGGGTTTATGAAAAATAGTCCAGCCAAATCTCCATATATATAAACAAGAAAATAATAACAAATTAGCAAACTTTAGATGTGCCCCAAGGAAATATTTAGGAAGATAACTGAAATTATGGGATATTCGTAACATTCATTGCTTTTCACATTCACAACAAGGAACATAAGTAAAGGTAATGAAGATACTAAAAATTCAGTATAAATGTATACTTGCTTGTATTTATTCTCATCAAATTGTAGTGTACAATGTTTTTATATTATTTAATTGTTGAACTTTTAGTATACAAATTGCAATATATTTGGCAACTCAGAGCATAAGTAGGTAGTAATGAAATTGTATTGTAGTAATGAAATAGCATCCTGTGGTAACAGAAAACCTCAAAGCAAAGAGAAGGGAAAATAGACAGTATATGTGAAGGTTAATAGAAAAAAATTATGAAGGCATAAACATTTTCTTCATTTTATATAATATTAAGTAAAGCATCTGCATTTATTTAAATTAATAATTATAAAATGGAGCTTGTGAGATAGCTTACCCATTAACTGTGCCTGTCATCAAGCCTGACAATAGGAATTTAATCCATTATATGATGGCATCAGATCATTGGACCCTCAAGTTGCTTTCTGTCATCATAGTAAACTGAAATATAGTAAATTAATATAAAATTATTATAATAACATTACTAGGTCAGGTAAACACAAACATATCAATAATATAAAATTCTGAATAAAACTTCCTCAGCAAGATGGCCATGTGAGTAATGCTACTTGCTTCCAGATTTGACAACCTTCCATTCATGCTGTTTGTTGTAGAACCATTTCCTCTGATCCTGAAACATCTCATATTGGAGGAAAGCTAGTTAAGATACAAGATGTTAAGTGGGATTAAAAACATGACTTTCTAGTTAAAAACTCTCTAAGACATAGACACTGACAGTGAGGTAAAGCACGATCTTCTAAAAAGGGGTAAAATAACCCCCTTTACAAAGAGGCTCCTTAAGTTCAGAAAGTAATCAATAGAAAGGCTTCAGGAAGTCCCTGAAATAGACTAGGCCCAAGAAGTCTCTTAGATTTTAAACATATATATGCAGTAAAGAATTTTCAGGAAAGGAGGAGCTGTCTAGAAGAATCTGAGCTCAACTAAGATATCTAAAAAAAAAAAAAAAAAAAAAAAAAAAAAAAAAAAAAAAAAAAAAAAAAAAAAAAAAAAAAACCCAGAGGTGCCAAGCTTCCTGGAAAAATGCAGAGACCAACTGAAATGCTTTAGAAAGATTCAAACCAATCTATCGACCTAGAAAGGGTATACCCCTTCTTGTTGAGTTATCTAAAATCACAATTTGCCCCAGGGTTTTAGCCAATTGTTACTCATGTTTCCACGGGTTTTAGTGATACAACTGTCTTTGAGTCAAGTCATTTCTGTACTTGTAATTATCATCATGCAGAAATTCATGTTATTAACCCAATAAAACACAATGGCTAGGAATTTTTCATATTATAATTTTCATTTGTCATTAGTTTTTTGGATTGAATAATCTGCAGGAGTAGAAACAAGCAACAAAAAAACACATATGCACACACACACACACACACACACACACACACACCAACCTCCCCAGACAATCAGAAATAAATGTATTAAATTAGTTTTCTCTGTGTTGTTTTATAAAAAAGAATGACTTTATTTTGCTTTATATATCTTGAGAACCAGAGTCCATAATTGCAGAATAACAAGATTGGTACAATACCAATAATATTCTAAGTTATAGGATGAAACAGGGTTTGAGGGTGACCATAGAGGGAGAGAGGGAGGGAGTGATGAAGGGAGTGAGTGAAGGAAGAAGAGAGGGAGGGAGCTTCTAGCATGGCATTGGTAGGATCAGAGTGACATGGTCCATGGTTCTGAGAGAGGACTGCCAGTGTAGACATCCTTGAGTGTCACTGGCTATTGTGGGCATAAGGCTTGTTTGTAATATAATGTACATATTTTATGTTCATCCTTCAAGGAGTGTTTTACCTGTTAACCTTAATGACTCCATGATAATCAGACACCATGAGTCCAGGAGGTGGAGGTATGACTAATGTTTTAACAGCATGGTAAATGCTGGGACTTTACAGAGGGTCTTTAATGCTGAGGAAATATCTTTTAAAAAATTGATTCAAAAATATATAATTTCTCGAAAATAACAATACAGTATGAATTATATGAGAGCTTATACAATTCTAAAGGAACAAAAGCAGCTGCATTAATGAGCCAGCAGCTTGTCAGAAAGATACAAAGGCAGGCAGGTTTGTAAGTACAAGCTTACCCTGATCAATGCAAATTGATCCATTCTTATCTCCCTGTACAAAGATCAAGTCCATGTAGATCAAGGACCTCCATATAAAACCAGATACACTGAAACTAATAGAAGAGAAAGCAGGGAAGATCCTCAAATACATGAGCACAAATAAAAAGTTTCTGAACAGAACACCAATGGCTTATGCCCTAAGATCAAGAAATGACAAATGGGACCTCATAAAATTACAAACCAAGAGATCGGGAAAAGATCGTTACCAATCTTATATTTGCTAGAGGGGTAATATCCAAAATATACAAAGATCTCAAGAAATTAGAATCCAAATAATCAAATAACCCTATGAAAATGGGGTACAGAGCTAAACAAAGAATTCTCAACTGAGGAAACTCGAATGGCTGAGAAGCACCTTAAAAAAGGTTCAACATCCTTAGTCATCAGGGAAATGCAAATTAAAACAACCCTGAGATTCCACCTTACACCAGTTAGAATGGCTAAGATCAAAAACTCAGGTGATAGCAGATGCTGGCAAGGATGTGGAGAAAGAGGAACACTCCTCCGTTGTTGGTGGGATTGTAAGCCGGTACAACCACTCTGAAAATCAGTTTGGCAGTTCCTCAAGTAATTGGACATAGTATTACCTGAGGACCCAGCTATACCACTCCAGGGCTTATGCTCAGAAGATGCTCCAACATATAACAAGGACACATGTTCCACCATGTTCATTGCAGCCTTATTTATAGTAGCCAGAAGCTGAAAAGAACCCAGATGTCCTTCAACAGAGGGAATATATAATTTTCCAGTAACAGACACCATTTTCCTCTTGTTTAGCATGTTTTCAATCCTCTTATGTGTTCAGTCATAACATTAAAAAATTTATTATATTTTACATGTATGTGTGTCCATTCAGAGGGTATATTTGCATTGTATACATATATGAGCCTGCAGAAGCTAAAAAAAGTAGTGTCTATTGTAAAGAAATTTTAATCCAGCAACATGAATGCTCTGGCAAGTGACCACAACAAAAGACCTTCTAGGTCTACAGTGTCCAGATGGAATACAGACATGACCCAGATTACAGTATGGTCTGTCTGTAATACAGACACATCCTCAGTATACATATTTAATCCCTAAAAATAAAGGTGAGGTTAGTTTGTAGAAGAAAACAGCCATGATTGAAAGTGACATCTAATTGAGGGGCAACATGGTGAATCAGATACAGATTTGACAGAATGAGTCATAGATAGGATATGATCAATTCTCAGGACAACAGCACAGGAAAGACAGCCTACTTATGACCAGCAAGAGAGAGAAACTATATGTGTGGAATAGGGTATGTGGTTGGCCTGTGGCATGTAGTAGTAGGCTTACTGGGACAATTTTGCTGAGAGAACAAGCTAGAAACAAGTGAAAACAAAATAATCCAGAAAGTTAAAATGAGCCAGAAAATTACAATATATGAACAGTCTTGGGGGATAGTCATGTTTTGGAAAGCCAAATTTAATATCTAATATTAAGGGAAGTGCATTCTATAAGTTAGTACTCATTATTAAAAATGTTTAAGATCTTGTATTTTAACAGTATTGAAGACTAGTTGTTCATTTTTGAATTTTCACTGTTTTATGGCATTGACTCCTTGGTAACTGGAAAAGCCAGTGGATGTAATCTGCTTTTAACAATTTCATTAAGAAGTGGTGCTCTGGGTTCAGCAGGCTATCTCTCTTGCCCCGTAATTTCACTGGGTGTCATTAGTTCACAATTAGGCGCTTTCTGTTCTATTTTCCTCATCTCTTAAGACTTTGTATTATTGTAGCTGATTTTTCTTGTTGTATAAATTTTTTGGTATACAACAATTTTTTGTTGTTGTACATTATTTTTAAAACTATTTTGAGATTTTTTCATGATGTACAGTTATTATTTTATCCTTTCTTGAATGGCAGTATATAAAGATTGCAATTGAAAGGAGGGAGGAATTTACTCCAGTGGTCACAATTACAATGAATACTCCAGTGGCTTTTTCAAGTAATGCATTTGTACTCTCAGCTCCTACTCTTGGTCTTAATGAATCTGAAATGGAGCGTCCAATTTTTTAATTCAGGTAGAAAATGTGTCTATATAATTAAAATTATCTTTGTGGTAGCTTACTGTGATTTGCTGTCTCAAGCTCCAGCAACATTCCTTGTTCTAGGTTTGAGGTTCCTGCTCCTCCTGTGTCTCCTAAGTCTTTCTGAGTTTCTAGCCTGTCTTATGTAGGCTTTCCATTGTGGTGATGAGACACCACGACCAAGACAACTCTTGTATAGGACAATATTTAATCAGATCTGGCTTATAGGTTCTGTGATTCAGTGATCATCATAGCAGGCAGCACAGCAGCATCCAGGATGGTACAGATTAAAGAAACTGAAAGTTCTACATCTTCATCCAAAGGAAGCCAGGAACAAACTCTTTCCAAGCAGCTAGGAAGAGGGTCTCTCAGGCCAACCCCCATTGTGACATACTTCCTCCAACAAGAACACATCTACTCCAACAAAACCACACTTTCTAGTAGTGTTTTTCTCTGGGCCAAGCATATGAAAATCACCACACAGCCAAACTGGAAGAATTGAAGCTTCCTCTAGAGATGATCGCAGTCATATTTTTCCTCAGTGCATTTCTATCAGATGTTTCCAGTCTGTGATATTTCTCTCTGATCTCCACTGACTTCTGCAGTGTTGGTTGGCTTTCTTCTTCTCCAATCACCTTGTTTTTTTTTTTCTCTTTCAACCAGGTTAGATGCCAA